>NC_056502.1:29770113-29798851 GCF_014905685.2 Nematolebias whitei | reverse complement strand
TTGAGCATGGACTTTCTTGTGGTACACCATTGTTAACAGTTAGATAGCTGGAAGAAGTACAATTGTGTTGAGCACATTGCCTTCGATCTAAGAGATAATTAGAGAACCAACCAATAGTGTGATCTGAGAAACCAATCCTCTCTACTTCTGTCATTTTCCACTTCCACGCTGGATAACTCACCATTAGCATGCAGCTTCTGTTTGCTGGACTTCTCGTGATCTTTCATGTACACGTGTTAAATTTGTTCATGTCCGCTTCCGCCCGCACAAACGCAACAGCAGATGCTGCAATCAGTCACATTTAATCTTAATGCACTGGAATCAAAATGTGTTTGCGGTTTCGTCAACAATTTTAAAAACCATTTCACACCTGCAATTGATTCCATCAGTTTGTTAATTGGGTGCAGCTTTTCCAAAGCTCACGCTCAGCCATGGCTGCAGATGAGCTGATTTATTCACACTGATGATATCCATCTGTTAGACGCCTATCATTACATCAAGTCGTCTTAAGGTTGATGCACATTTCTAACATCACCATGTCCCAGGATCAGTGAAGGAAATATTTTACTGCTCTTCATCAATGACTAATTTTTACTAAGCAGCATTCGCAAATGTCAGCTGATTTTCTCACGAGATGGTCCAGGGCGCTGCCACGGCGTCGTGCCATGTTGGCAGATGTCTGTGTTTGATGAGTCATTTGAAGATGGACTGAAGTGTTGCCTTTTAGTGGGGCTCTGTAGTTGTTCTCAGTTCCTTTTACTTGAAACTGAAGTAAAATACCTTCAAGCTAACTAGGTCAAGCTTTCAGTTTGGTCTTTGCTCTGAGGTCACGCTAACCCAGATTTACTTCATGCTGTTGCTTTGTGCTAGTTTTCCAATGAGTGAGAACATCTTACTTTAGAAAAAAGTTTGGTTGAAAGTATTTTTTTATTGATTTATGTTTTATTTGACCTTTATTTGACCAGGTTAGTGAGTTGAGAACAAATTCTCGTTTTCAATGATGGCCCAGCCAAGACACGGCAACAACAGAAGTGTTGAGACTGCAGAGGGATAACATAAAAAAACAGACAATTAAATACAGAATCAGACAGATCAAATATATGGATAACACACAAAAAAAAACTGGAACAGGTATGTGACTAAGAATGTAACAATAGAGAGTTAACAGGAGATTGCTAAAAGCATGTGCAAAGATAATGAAGTGATGCTCTCACAGAACTTTTACAAGACAAACAGGATAAAAGAGGTGAGTTTTAGTCTGCTGAAAATTATAAATTCATAGCAGACAAGTTATAGGTAGGGTGGGGCCATAGGCGTCACAACCATTATATGTGAAGGGGACAAGTCCCCCCCCACATTCCAAAAATGTTCATTTGGACCCCCCCACTTTTACTATGGAACATTAGTTCAAGCGGCGCAGTTTCTCTTTCTTCGTGAACAAATCCATTCCACTTGATTAATAGGAGAATACTCAAACCACTAAAACTACACTCCAGGTTTTCCTGATTACCTCCAAGCCACGGTCACAATATACGGTGGTCACAGAATATAGTGTAACACCTGCAGTGTTTCTGTGCGTCTTTTTCTGCTTCGGCAGAAAACACGCACAGGTGGAGGAGATGGACCGACCTCGCTCGCCAGTTTAGCAGCTTAGTGTGGGCAGTTGTTGACTGGGGGGTTGATCATAAACATATATTCATGTTAGGAGGAGAGAAGGGGAGCACTATGTCTGTAGCATGTTCTCTTAGCAGTAACTGTGACGCTGTCAGGCGCTGCAGGTGTAAGAGACGCTGTGTGTTCAGGTGCATTAAAGTTGAAATGTCTTTAAACCCCCACACCTTATTGTCCTCAAGCTTCATGAGAAACATCATTTAGATGAGTCGTGTTGAACACAAGTAAAAAAAGTTTAGTGGTGAGGTTTCTTATTTCTCTATAAAGACAAATAGTGCCGACCTGACGCGCTGTATTAAAGTGTATTAAAGTTAAAATTACTTTAACCCACAGCTGAATTTACACAAACTTGGTGAGAAACATGTTTTAAATGTGTGGAATTAAAGGAAATCTAGGTGAAATGTTGCTTTTTTGTTCACTAGTGTTGCGCACACACACACACACACACATCATTGTGTCCCCCCCACATTACGGATGCTTCTGACGCCCTTGGGTGGGGCAATCCATTTTTAATACTTTTACGTTCTTCTATTGAATTATAGCAGAGTTTTTCCTTCCCACTGTCGCCTTCATGCTTGCTGAAGATGAGTTTTCTGTGATGGAGTTAATTTCAAAGCAGTCTGCTCCTCAGATAAATAGTGTAAACTTATTGTTTTGATATATTAATGTTTCTGTTCAGTGCCCAGAGATGACTTCTGCTGTGACTTGGTGGCGCTATATAAATAAACTGAACTGAATTGAATTGTCTATAAAAGCATGTACTGCATGTAATGTAGGACATTGTTAAGGTTTCTAAAATATATTTAGCCACTCTTTATTAAATTAAAAATGCAACAGACACGCTTTATTTTGACAATGTGTTTGCTTGGCAGGACAATTAGCTTTTATTTAGGCAACAAAAAAATCAAGTCTCAACTAAAAGGCTCATAAAATAGCAGTAATGTTACAGAATCAGCAGGTAAGCTCTGAAGTTTTTTTTTTTTTAAACCTGGCCTACCAGCATATTGGGCTTATCGGGTCCAAGCAGGGGACAGCAGGCTGTAAACCTTCCTGCAGGACACCTGATCCGAAGGTTCTCCTGCATTAAACACAGAGGAATGCAGGTGATGTTTTTTCTGGCGTTTCTTGTGGATCACACGCGCTGAACAAAAGCCAGGCAGCGCTGCTTCTGGTCGGTCTTCCATTACCTGTCCTGCTGACTTCACCACATGTTTTTTTTTTTATATTGTAACAGAATGCACATTATTGAAATGTTGCAGGTTTTAGCTTGAGCCTCTTTCTTCCCTTCAGCCTCTGTGCTATTTGCTGTGAGAGTATTAAAAGCAGTGAAATGTTTTGTTAAACGTGACTGGTGCAGTTTATAACTGTTCTCTCATTAAATGCACTTTATTCCCTGATCAGGCAATAAAATGTGCACGTTGCATGTTGGTAATGGAGCCGGAAAAGACTTTACAGGAAATAAACTCTTTATATAGGAACATAATAACAGAAGTTGTTCACAAAGTTCTCCCAAGTTTTTCTGCACAATAGTCAACCAACCCCAGTTACAGAACCTTTCACTTAGATACTCTATTGATTTTAGCTAACAAAAACCAGTAGACTGTCAAGCCAAGTCAGATTTATTTATATAGCACATTTAAAACAGAAACTGTTACCAAAGTGTTTAACAAAAAGATCACAGCATCAAATAAAAAGTAACAATATAAAGACTGTATTATGCATCCGGAAAATCTATTCCTTTGCCGTAGTTGAAAATCAAAATTAAATGGCAAATTACAAATTTTTTTCCTTTTATAAGTACATTCTACATTATTTAAAGAACCACAGGGATTTATTTTATATTGCTTTCCTGCACACACCTGACTCGTTCCAAATGTAATATGTAAGGTTTTCCAACGTGTTAATTTAAAAGCAGCTTTATAGACTCTAAGGTCAAATTCAGGCAAACTATAATAAACATGTCTTAAACAGCACATGGTTATTATAGCTGCAGGTGTAAAAACCGAGTGTCATTCTTGGAAATGCAACTGCTTTGAAATAGCCTTTCTGACAGGTGCAACTCATTCTGTTCGTGATAACTCGGTCCTAATGCTCCAGTAAGCCATTCTATTGAGGTATCGTGCACAATGCCACAACTCTGGCACAGACTCAATTGACTTCAATGCAGATGTTATTAATGTTGCTAATTACACATGAGCTGTCCCTGCTGTGATATCTTGAAGTGTTCGCCATGAATGAGGCTTGCTGTCTGAATCCTGCAGTGAGTGCTCGGAGAGAAAAGAGCAATTACATCCTGTTGAGTTTTTTTACCTCTGAAATTGTAATCCATAGAAGGTAAAACTGGTCAAACTTGACATGGACAGGGTGCTGCAGCAACTTTGATGTTTCCTCACAAACTAAACGCCAAACTAACCTGCACTCACCAGACTTCATTATGTGTCTTCTAACGTGCATAGCCATGTGCCAACAATGGTCCTCTTGCTGTCTGCAGCTGTGTCGTGCGGCGTGCCCACGGCGCCAGTGAACGGAGGTGTGCTTGCTGCTGATTACTCCGTCGGCACACGGGTGACCTACTTCTGCAACAGTGGCTACCGGCTCTCCTCCAAAGAACTGACGACCACAGTCTGCCAGCCAGACGGCACCTGGAGCAATCACAACAAGATACCTCGGTGCATCGGTGAGCAGAGGACGGGGAGAAAGAAGCGTGATTTAGAGAGACAGGGGTAATCGCAAGAAAACACATGGTTAGGGAGTAAGAAGTGGAGAGATGATGACAAGAAGTCATTTCTTTACAGGAAAAATGTTCTTATATCTTATGAGATTCAGAGAAGACTATAAATTTAAACTGTTTGCTTCCACTTGCTGGCTCAACCCTTTTTTTAAATTCATTGTGGTAGGTGGAGACGATACAAATGAGAGTTCTGAACTGAGCTGGAGAGCTTGTAACGTATCAAAGTCTTGACAAAACTGTCTTGTCATTAGAAATGTTGAGTGCCATCCTCGAGGACTACAAGTTGAATATTTATGACAAAAGCACTAACTTGTTGTGTTGCGATAAGATGGATGGATGAAAGGGTGAAGTATAGTCGAGGGAGAATGTGCGCCTCACACCGGGGTGATACTTTTATATTCTAGTGAAACTTCTCCAACTGTGAAAGTCAATGTATCGAGTGATTGACAGCTCTGTTCTCTACTGAGGCTGCTTGTTCTTCCAGACGGTGGATTCTCAGAAAGAAAAGGAACATCATTTCAAAGTCATTTTGTTTTAGAATGCTGTTGTGAAAAAAAGGATTTTATTTTAATTGATTAATTTAGTGTTTTGGGTAAACATTTATTATTTAAATTGTATTTCCCCCAATAGCATTGCACAAAGTCTGCTTTAATGATCCAGAACTATAAATGTCTTCAGACCGCTGAATATGTATTTGCTTTGTTATTCAGTCTAATTTTTATTGTTTTACCAGTGATGACGTGTCCCAGTCTTAGCTCCTTCTCTCTGGACCACGGTCGGTGGAGGATAGTCAATGGGTCGCACAACGAGTTTGGGACTAAAATAATCTTCACATGCAACCCCGGATACTATCGTGTCGGCCCGGCTCACATCCAGTGCCTGGCCAATGGAGTGTGGAGCTGGAGAAACGAGAGGCCGAGATGCAGAAGTGAGTAAATTTAGTGTGGTCCAGAAGATAAAGAAGCAACTCTCATCGATCCCACAAAGCATGAATGAAAAATAAAACACATTTTAAAGAGGAACACTGAACTTTGGGCTGCTGAAAATAAACTATCTCCATTTCAGCTACAACAGATTAGCATACAGTGCACATTACAAGACTTGAAGAAAACCTTATTTACTTAATCATCGGTTCACTGATGTGTTTTAGTCCTCTTCACTCCTTCCCCTCTCAGATGGGTTAGATATTGTTTATTGTGAAAAAGACCATAAAAACTGCTCTGCTGCCATGGGAACTGCTTTTTGAGAAGCAAAAGAGCTGAGTAGCTCATGTAATGGCAGAAAGAGATGCCAGCCAGTGTGATGAAAGATGTTTGGACAAAGGAAAACACCATCATTATCTTCCCCATGAAATTGTACAGGTCATCTTTTATCGCATTAGGGTCGGGAAGATGACGGTAAATGACCGTTCTCTCCCATTGACTCAGGAGATGTAAGCCAACTTCCATCTCATCCTTTATTCTTTCTTGTTCTCCCACTCGTTACACTGGTGCCTCCTCCATCTCCTACCATGTTTTTTTTAACCATTCTCTTCATCTTATTGCAGTCCTTTCCTGCGGCGATCTTCCTACGCCTCCGAATGGGAAGAAAATCGGGACTCAAACTACCTTCGGAGCATCGGGTATTTTCAGCTGTAACCTTGGCTACGTTCTAACTGGGTCTACTGTCAGAGAGTGTCTCCTGTCGGGCCTTTGGAGCGGGATGGAGACCCGCTGCTTGGGTAAGAATGTTTTAAATGTTCTTGACCTATGTCAAAACTGCTGGCAGGCTATAGTCTGAGTATGAGCTTTGCTGATTGGACCAACATGCACAGAACAGATCCAGATTGGGAAGCAGTAGGTGGTCATCACTGCTTCTATTGCCGTGTTTGAAGCCAGTGTCTATGAAATATTCTGAACATGTGCATTCATTTATTTATGTATGTTCTTGTTGTCTAATTCAGATGTCCCATTTATTTACTCATACGCATGAGAATGCAATATAATCTGCAGAGATTATAAGGAAACGTTGGTTTTGCAAATGTTCATGCACCTTTGACAACTACCTGTAGAAGATTGGAACGTGTTTCTTAAATGTAAAGTTTTCAAATGTTTGCAGTATTAGCAGTAGCAAAGCAGGTTTATCACAATTTGATCTTCTCTGCCCAACCCAACCTTACCCTACCCTACCCCCCCCCCCCCCCCCCCCCCCCCCCCCACACACACACACACAGAGATAAAATAGTTTGTAATGATAGAGGCAGTCCTTCCAAGCTCTAGCTAAGGCAACACTCAAGTGAATATGATGTTTCCATGCATACAGCTCACAACACAATTACACCTTAAATAGACCAACAAACAGTTTCCCTATGTGACACAAGCACACTTATTAGTTAACGATGCAAAGCAGATGATGTCAAAACTAATGAATTATTAAATCAATGTGCATAATGAAGGAAAGACAAGCCTTATACAATCACCTACAAAACAAAGTGGGAATATACCAGTTCAATGAGTCAGGCTCGGCACTGAAACCATTTAGTTCCTTTTTATCTCACCCAGAATCTGAAAAGCACTTTACACTGTGATTCACCTGTTCACACACACCAAGTGTTTTTTGTTTTATATTTTACATTTTTATATAAACTACGCAATAACAGTACATTCTAACTCAATTTTTATTTTATGTTTTTATAAGCTCATCAGGGTCTGTGGTGAATTGAGTGCTTTGCCCAAGGACACTTCAGAGTAATACAGGGGCTGGGAATCAAAACTCTCATCCCATGATTAGAAGATGATTTCCCTACCACTGGGCCAAAGCCCCTCAGCCAAATAAATATATTTAAAAAATGCTTGGCTCACTATTTAAGATTATTTGAAAACAAGTCTATCTTTCTGTCTATAAGAAATGTTTCCAAAAAAAAAAGAAATCTTAAAATTTCAAAACATATATTTTAGTTTCTCCAGAACTTTTCATGGTGCTCTGTGTCTTTAGATGATCTCCTGTGTTTTATAGTGTGGTGTTGATTTAGTTTAAGCAGCTATGGTTCTCACAGCCTTCACCGTTCTGCTTGGCCGTCTCTGTCCAGAACAGAAGGTACTCCCAGCAATTGAACCTTCAGCGCATCACAGAAACCCAATTTTCAACGGTGACCTTTCTGGCTGCTAGATGCAGCCACACAACAAAATTGAAGTTTGCACTTTTCTTTTTATCAACCAATCATTTGTGGAAACTATATTTTTAAGCAGGACGCAGTAGAAGACGAGCCTAAGATTAAGAGGTTACTGATTTGAAACACCTTACAGTTACAACAAAATTTAGAATGGGAAAGGTGAATCATCCGCATCTGCTACAAATCTCATTTGCACCACCCTGGGCCTCTGAATGAAAAGAGTGCAGAAAGAAGAAAAAAAATTATTGTATCCACCACTTGTTTAAAAAATAAAATAACTTTAAACAATCAAATTAATCAAGTTAATATCCTCTTTAAAGCTACGAAAAAAAACGTTTTGTGTTAGCAGAATTTCATTGTAACTTTAAAACTGATCCAACATTAATAAAACTTACCTCAAGTTGCCTTTTTGTACATGCATGCATATATTTGTACAAATTGTACTTGAGAGGAGATTATTACAGCCTCATATAAAAACAATGATGATGATTATGTCGGTATCAGTATCGGTATCGGGTTGTATCCAGATTTAGGTATCGGGATCAGAGTCAGAGTCAGAGTTTCTTTATTGTCATTCGCACCTCATGTGGTACATGTGGTGGAGCGAAATTATGTACACGGGGTCCCAGTTACATCCAACAATAAAATGTATAAGAAAAACAGTAATAACATCTAAGATATGAACTAAGAAAAACATCAACTAAATATACACTAAGCACTCATAACATAAAAACATTGAACATCAGCACAAACATGAACATGAGTCTGTGAGCAGATGTGCACGCATGAACACATCAACATTGAAACAGATCAGCAGCAACATGAAACAGATCAGCAGCAACATGATATGGTTTTTCACAGTGATTATTCTAGTTAGAGATTCATGAGTCTAACAGCCTCAGGGTAGAAGCTGTTCCTCAGTCTAGTGGTTCTACACTTAATGCTCCTTAACCTCCTTCCTGAGGGGAGTGGGGCAAAAAGTGTGTGTGCTGGGTGGGTGGGGTCCTTCATGATGCAGGTGGCCCTCTTCCTGCATCTGGAGGTGTAGATGTCTGTGATGGTGGGGAGACTGATTCCAACAGATTTCTGTGCAGCCTTCACCACTCTCTGCAAAGCTTTTCTTTCTGCAGCTGTGCAGCCTCCATGCCACACGTTGATGTTGGAGCACAGGATGCTCTCCACTGCACACCTGTAGAAGGAGGTGAGGACTGAGCTTCCCAGACCAGCTCGCCTCAGCCGTCTGAGGAAGTAGAGTCTCTGATGAGCTTTCTTGATCAGGCTGGTGGTGTTGTTGCTCCAGCTGAGGTTGTTATTCATGTGTACACCCAAGTACTTGTAGCTGGAGACCACTTCCACCGCAGATCCTCTTATGTTCAGGGGGGTGTAGGTGTTTTTGTTCCTTCTGAAGTCCACAATCATCTCCTTTGTCTTCTTCACATTGATGTGAAGGTTATTCTCTCTGCACCAGCTCTCCAGGTGTTCCACCTCCTGCCTGTAGCTGGACTCATCATTGTTTGTGATGCATCCCACCACCGCTGTATCATCTGCAAACTTTACAATGTGACAGCCTGGATGGGTAGCTGCACAATCATATGTGAGCAGAGTAAAAAGGAGGGGGCTCAACACACATCCCTGAGGAGAGCCAGTGCTGAGGGTTATGGTGGAGGAGGAGAGGTTGTGGATCCTCACTAACTGTGGTCTGTTTGTTAAAAAGTCTAGTACCCAGTTGCAGATGGAGGGGCTTAGTCCTAGTGTGGATAGTTTGTCCATCAGGGTTTGGGGGATCATGGTGTTGAAGGCGGATGTGAAGTCCACAAAGAGCATACGGACGTAAGAGTTTTTCTGCTCCAGGTGGTTGAGCGCAGTGTGGACCACAGAGGAGATTGCATCCTCTGTTGATCGGTTCTCACGGTATGCATACTGATGAGGGTCCTCGTTGATGTTGATGGTTGTTTTGATGTGAGTCATGACCAGTTTTTCGAAGCATTTAGCGACTATCGGGGTGAGGGCCACTAGCCGATAGTCATTCAGACCAGTCACTGTAGAGCTTTTTGGGACTGGGAAGATCGGAAGTTAAAAAAAAAAAGTGGATTGTTGCATCCCTTTTATATATATATATATATATATATATGTGTATGTATGTATATGTACAAGCCAATTTTTGAAAATAACTTTTATTACATCTCGATGTGGCCACAAACCAAATTGTCAGTCAGTATTTCACATATTTTTCAAGTTATTCAGCTCACAAGAAGGACAGATGGACAGTATTTCCATTTCCCCCTCTTCGCTCCTTGACAGGAAACAACTAAACTCTGTAATCAAAGCAAACAGCTGTTCAGGCAGCAAATACTTACAAAAATTAATGGACAGATACAAATGAGAAGATTCAAGGCGGTAAACGAAGAACTGGTTCTGGTGTATAAACACAAAATGCTCCACTGAGCAGTGAAAGAGTGTAGAGCAACATGGACTAGGGCTAATGAGAGAAGTGGCTGCAGCTGCGACCAGTGAGACAGCCAACCAGTAGGCTTTGAGTGGCAGGTTGACTGGAAAACACTCAAGATCTTATTGAGAAACAGAAACTAAGTAATGAAGGGGATACACAAAGACACAGAGCAAACACACACACAAAAAACAGACAAAATAACCACAAATGGGAGATTAAAATAAAAATAAACTCCAAAAGACAGTAAAAAAATAAACCAAAAACACATATCCTGACACAATATTTATCTTCAATCAGGACTTGAATGGCCACACAGCTTGCCGATGTAATTTACTGTCAGTAAAACATCAAATGAGCTAAATCAGCTTTAAAGCATCGACTTGTTTGAATCTATTGAATGTTTTCAAAACTGCATGAGTGGAATTTTAGCTTATGTTTGGGTTTCTAAAGAGCTCAGCTTACCGCAGCTCATCACAGCTTTGTACAAAGGCAGAAAATGAGATGTATAATGAGACGAGTTGCATTCAGAGCCACACAGCAGCAGAATAGGAAGGTTTTCCTGTCAGTCTCGTTTGTCTGTGTGGTAATGTTTGATCAGGTCATCAAAAGAGAGCCACCCTTTGCTCTGTTACTAACATGACCGACTCAGTTACCATAGCTAGGAATCTCTTGGTATGTACACCTACTTCAGCCCTATCTTTATAGAATCAGGCAGCCCTCAACTGGAGTGTCATACTAAAAGACTTGACTGAGTTTTTGGGTGCAGGAGTGAATTAGGGAAATCAGACTCTCAGTCAGAGGCAATTTCCCAGCTTTTAAAAGGTATTGGAAATCTCTACAGGATCCTTTGTCTGTGAAATGCTTGTATTGTAGCTGGAAGTACCATGGTTATGTGCATGAGCCTATTGCGCGGATTTTGAAAAACACATCCACAGCTAGATAAAAACATTTAAAAATGTTTCACATATTCAGCTGAAACATGCTTTTTAAACACAATGCAGTTCATGAATAAACTAATTTTTACGTGCCTGCATTAAATTCTAGACTTTTTATGAGAACATGCCTCTTCATTTTACTTTCAAACATTGTCAAAATTGTATTTAAACATGACAGCGGCATCAAAATTGCATTTGTACCCTTCAGCTATTATCCATTAGTTTTATGGGAACCACTGGAGACCATTATTCTCACTGATGGAAAGTTGAACATTGTGCTGCATGATTGATTTACTGAGACTGGGTTTGGTTTTGTCAAGTGCATTGTATCTCATGTACTAAGCACTACACACTTTTGGCTTTTGTTTTCATTTTATATATTTTTAATATCACATTGTAAATTCTGTAACCTGCTGTCTTTTTTGACTTTCTGTCTGTGCATGTTATGAGCATCTTGAACTTGAAAAAAAATTTAGGTACAAACTTAAAATTCTGTGTGTGGCTGCATCTAGGTGTAAGAAAAGTTATTTTCAAAAATTGGGTTGACACGTCAAATTGCAAGATGGCTGCTGCCGCAAATGTCCATCCACCTAGTAAGCTGGATAACTATACATTAGTCAGGTACTGACTTACATTTTGGTGTGTTGCTACATCTACGCATAAGAAAAGTCACCATAGAAAACTGGATTGCAATACACACACATCTATATATAACACCTCTATAATTTGAGGAAACTATGCTTTCTGGTTTTTATATTGCTTAAAAGCATTGTTTCCTCAAATGACTGAGGTGGCACATGGAGTGGCTGAAGGTTAATCTATGGTAAGGTTTTTTTATTTATTTTATTTTACTTTTTTACTTTACTTTATTGTCATTGCTATAACAACAGTTCTGTATAGCAATAAAAATTTTGACGGAGTATCATACACCTACACAGTAATAAATTAGCACATAGTGGTGCGAAAGAACTTTGCAAGGTTCTGATGATCAGTGTAAACACATAATAATACAGGGCAGGATAGATGAAGGGAGAACTGTAGACAGTCAGATGTTGAATGGATAGTACTTAGTTGCTGCAGCAATGTAATATCCATTTCACAGTTATTGTCATGATGAGACGTAAGGATAATGGGTGGGGTCACACAGAGAGATACTGTTCATTTAACAGTCTCACAACCTGTGGGTACAGTCCATGAGCCATTCTGGTGGTCCTAGCACCTATAGACTGCTACCTTCTGCCTGAGGGTAACAGATGGAATCGGCCATGTGCAGGATGGTACCTGTCCTGCAGGATGTTGTTGACTCATCACAAACAGCGAGTTGTATAGATTGTTCTGATCTCTGGGAGGGTAATCCCAATGATCTTCCCAACTGTTTTAGCGCCCACTGGGAGCCTGCTGCTCTGCCTTAGTGCAGCTGGAGAACCACACTAGGAATCCATAGGTTAATACATGCATGCAAATGGACTGTACTTATAAAGCTCCTTTCTATTTTATCAAGACACACAAAGTGCTTGACACTACAAATCTGTGCCCTCATTTACTCATTCATACAGCACTCTACTATATCACTACAACGCTAATCTGAAACTGTGGAGACTAATCAGTGCTTTAGTTCACATTTGTCCACCAATGGGACACACATTGGAAGCAGTGAGGGGTTCAGTGTCTTGCCCAGGGACACTTCAACATGTGACTGCTGGTGGAATTGAACCCTCAACTCTCCCATTGGAGGACGACCGCTCTAACCATTCAGACACAGCTACCCCTATAGGGGCCAAGGCCACCACTGGTTACCCCATGGCTCCACCATTGCACCTGCTGGTGGATAAAATTGCTCCCTCCACTCGCCTGAATCTGTCACTCTGTGCTGCCTAGGACAAGTAAAATATAAAATATGCAATTAAAACTACCTCTGTTGTGCACAGTGTAACTCCGACCCATTTGAATATGTTGCACCAAAAAC
The DNA here is from genome assembly GCF_014905685.2 of Nematolebias whitei. NCBI lineage: Eukaryota > Metazoa > Chordata > Actinopteri > Cyprinodontiformes > Rivulidae > Nematolebias > Nematolebias whitei. Next base: position 29,785,948 of record NC_056502.1, on the reverse strand, counting down.
ATTAGGATTTTCTTACTTTCTCTGTTCAATTCCAGTCCAGAAAAACATTAAAAACTAAAAACATTCACTTTTCAAATCCCACAGCGACGGAGGAAATCAGCGTATCGCTTGTTCATAGGAACCCTGAAGAAAGAACCATAAAGTTTGTTCATTGTCTTTTCTCACTTCTTTACAGCTGGTCACTGCGGCGTTCCAGAGCTAATTGTGAACGGGCAGGTAATCGGGGAAAACTTTGGCTACAGAGACACGGTGGTCTACCAATGCAACCCTGGGTTTAGACTCATTGGGTCCTCCGTACGGATCTGTCAGCAGGACCACACCTGGTCTGGATTCCTCCCAGTCTGCATCTGTAAGTACTTTACTGTCCCTTCTCAACCTCTCTCTGGTTCCAAACGACAGCAGAAATATTCTATATGACCCATTTACAACAAGCTGAATGCTTTTTTTTTTTTTTTAAGGCACACTTTATCTAAATGCAAAGAAGAATTATAGTGTAAACAACTATTCAGAACACTTTACAATGTGGACATCTTTAAAACTTGTTTTGGTGTGCCGTATGGATTTGAGATTAAAAAGTGATAAATATTGTTGCTGCCTGTTTCATGCATGCTCAGTAGCGTTGTGACCTGAAAATAACAACAATAGTTGTTTTTACTTGTTTTTTCTTCTATACCTGTCCTAATTTATCCTGATTCTGATTATCATTTGCTGAACTGGTTAAGAACTGAGAGGAAAATTGTAAATAATTTATGAAATAAAATATTAAATTGTTTTGGGATCATTTTTAGGCCAATGTGCTGTTAATGTGGGCGTTCTTGTCACCTACTGGTACGGGCATTTCTTTATTTATACTTTTGCTTGCCATCTGGACAAAGATTTTTGTAAACAAGCTGAAGAAAAATAATTCTGGAAGTAGTGCAAATATGGCCTTTGTGTTGTGCCAATGTTTGATTTACAGAAAAGGCAATGAGATTGTTTTTTTGTTTTTTTTTGTGGTCACTTGCGTATGTATTCAAAGTTCAAAAGGAAAGAAGAGGGAAGAAGCTTGTGAAAATCTTTATCTTTTAGTTTGCAAACTCTAAAATCACTAATTGATGCCTGACTTGTAGTTTTCCTCAACCTCCTGTTCACCTGTTAATGAGCTGAAATGTGCAATCTAGCCTTTACCGATCAGGCTCATGTCCTGAATTCTCCCTCTCTCATTACCTTCAGGGTTTAATTATATGTTAATGACTATGATAGTTGGCACTTTGTGTCACCTCAATCATTGTTGGCTTTTCTCTGTATGTTTCTCTCCCCTCCAACCTGTCTGTGCATCCCTCCTCTGCTGCCTTTCACGTCCTGACCTTTCTGCCTCCTCCTTCCCTCACGTACTTGCTTGATGTGCTTCGACTTAGCCGTCACATGTGGCCACCCTGGCAGCCCCATCTATGGCCGTACCACAGGCGATGGCTTCAACTACAATGATGTTGTGCGCTTCTCCTGCAACAAAGGCTACACCCTGGAGGGGCCCTCCACTGCTCAGTGCCAGGCCAACCGCCAATGGAGCCAGCAGCCTCCGACATGCAGAGGTACGGTTCCTGCCACTGAGCACCTGCAGAATGTATAAATAGCTGTCGTTCTGACAGCCTTTGGGCAGCGGAGGGACACAGACGCACCTTGATAGTTGACCTCAGTTACCTCGCCATATGTACTGCTGGGATCCCAGAGTCAAAACAAACAGATGTCAAAACATTAAAAAAAATAATAAATCCAGACCTTTGATGCATGAGATGCTTTACATTTTTAAGCATTTCATTGATCAGTCAACAGATTGCATTTCTAAAAAAGCATTGTGTCACTGTGACTTTTTTTTTTTTTAACCCCCATAACAAAGAGCACTTTTATCTCATTCTTCTTCCTCTGAAAAAGGCTTGCCAAAAGGAGAGCCGGTAGCTGCCAGATAGCAAAAATAGGATCCAGCCAAGGTGCTGGAACAGAACAAAAAAGGCTTTCCAGTTATCTGAAGCTAGGATGACTACAAGAATCCAACATCCAGCAGATGTGTCAGAATCACTCAGGAATCAGCCGCCAGCAACCGCCAGCTTGCTGAGGAATAAGCATACAAGAAAAAACTGATTTATTTGTGTATATGTACGACTAAATAAAGAAAACATGTGACAAAACAAGGTACATGCCCACACATTTAATGATAATGGTCTTTACCTGCTTTGATTTTTCTAGACAAAGCAACAGCATATGGAGCCTTCACTTCAGAAATAGAGAGAAGCAATAATGAATTTATAGTGGATGTAACGAGGGGGGATGTGCCGTTGAATACATTGTAGTAATTATGTTTGGGGGGGCTTTATTTTCATTTTTGTTGCAGTTTGTGCAGATTTAGCTCATTACTGCTGCATTTCAAATATCACATTTTTGTATAATCACTCAAGATTAAAACATAATTTCATACTGTTATACTCCAAAGCAAAGTAACATGATCCATGATGGTTTATTGTGTTTTAAAATGCTGTCTTTAAATGCAATAATACAAAGGAAACATTCAAATACAAACTGTTTTACTATGTTATCTGGTTGAAAACATATTGAAGACATACGTTAGATCATGAATTAGTTGTTATTATATAATAATCTGGAAATTACTTCAAATTAATATTGAGTGCTTGATTTCGATTGGTATACTGCCTCTGGGTCATGGGAAGCAGAGCTAGATTTGCAACACTTATTGTCCCCCATCGCAGAGCGAAGAGGTGGAATTGGAAATTCCCTCTGTCAATCTGTCTGTCCATCTCACTGTCCAGCTGTCCATGTTGTGCACAAGATAACTTGAGAAAAAAGTGAGGTCCTGACTTCCATTTTGACATGTGACTGCATCGAAGTCTAAGAAAAGTTCCTTTCAAAAATTGGGTTGCTACATCAAAATTAAAGAGGACTGACTGCCATATATATTAATGTAAACTGACCACCCTGATCATTGGAGGAAACTATCCTGTTTAGTTTTTACACTGCTTCAAAGTATATTTCCTCAAATGATTGGGGTGGATAAAAATTTAGCTATGTTGGCCCAGGCCACCTTTGGCCACCGTCTGGCTCCACCGTTACACATGGTGGTGAATAAAAGTGTTCCCTTCATTTGCCTGAATCCGTCACTCTGCACTTCGTAAGATAAGTAATAACAAAAAAAACACTCTGTTCTACTCCACCATGTAACTCCTCCCCACTGGAATATCCTGCACCAAAACTATTAAGGATTATCTGTATTCCATGTTCAGTTCCTGTCCAGAAAAACACTAAAAACTACAAAGATTCACTATTCAAGACATCTAATCCCTAATTGCTCCCCGGGCGCTTACATAGCTACCGACTGCTCCACCTGGGTGTATCTCAGGTGTGCCGGGTTAAATGCACAGAACTAATTTTGTCTTTGTATGGGAACATACAAGGATGACAATGGTGTACTGCTTGCTTTGATTGGTATGTTGCCTCTGGATCATGTGAAGCAGAGCTTGCTTGTCACACTTTATATTTAAAAATATGTCTCCTCATGAAATAAATATAGTTGTCATCTACAGTTTATATTGGGGTCTACAGTTTTTATTGCAGAGACAGACCCGTTGAAGGCTCAAAGGAGCGGGATCACATGAAACTGTCATGACTCTTTGTCAAAACATGTTGTTCCTGCAAACATTTTCTCACATTAAGCCTCGATTTGTCATGCATTTGCAGTATTGATTTAATTTGTTGTCACTTTGAATCTAATTTCACCCTCATCTGATTTCATCTGAACCACCTTGTCAGTGGTGGGCTTTTAAAGACTTCAGCTGCTTCTAAAATAGATGTTTCTCTGACAACGGATGCGCCTTTGGTTTTCAGACGGCAGCATGAAGTGCTGCTATTATTGATGGAGCTTAATATAGCTCGGGCTCACTTCCTGTTTGTAGAATACAAACAAAACGCCACTGTTTAGGTCATGTCAGCAGTTCTATTATTGTCTCACTGGTGAACATGCTGACAGATAACATTTATGTAAATGAGGCTCCAAGCAAAGAGAGAGAACAGCTTCCAGGAAGCATCCCCTGCGATGTGATCGCATGGAGGGAATTGGGCAGATTACCACATAACTAATGTGTGTGTGTGTGTGTGTGTGTGTGGGGGGGGGGGGGGGTTTGTTATATTTCCTCAGTCTCATGTTAAAGTGAAATAATTCCTGACAGGTTACCTATACAAACATGCTTTATACAACAACAAGACAGAGTTGATGTAATGCAGGTATATACTGTACTAAGAAACTCATGAATAATTAAAGTAATCTGTCAAAAAAAATTCTAATGAAATATATGGAGTGTCCTAGTTCACCTGAAATTGCGTGATCCTTTTCCTCACATTATATCAACATATACTTTATTTGATTTAAAGTAATTCCTGCCTTACAGGAAGTACCACACGGACAGAGGTGATACATTTTTATAAGTCGAGCTTGGAAATATAACAAATTAGTGAATATTCCTTTTGACTCACTCTCACTGTCCTGCGCATATGCAAATCATTTTCACTTTTCTGAAAAACTGCAACAAACAGAAGTTTTGGGGAAAATAAACAGGAACATGTTCTACTTTTTAAAAACAGCAGAACATATGAATCCTGGAGTCTATGATCAGCCTCACTCTGAGCAAAGGGAGAGCTAAGAAAAGGGCAAGGGGGCTTTTATTTTTAATCATGACACTGCAGTTTGGCTAAACCTTCTTTGTTTAAAAAAATAAATATAAATATATTTCATCTACTACTAATACTACTAGCAGTATTTTCCTGCTTTTATATATGCCCATCTAAAAGCACATCATTTATTGTATAGTCTGTCTGTATCTACGTACTTGTCCAGACAAAAACTTCCATTTCACACAAGATAACTTCACAAAACTTCATACACACGTATCGTTACTAGACAGAGTGTCACATACACTTTTCATCACTCCAGCTGCAAGACTGACAGAGCTTGTATTGTGATTAAAACCAGGGACCTTCAGGAGACCACATTTGTACTCTGACACCCGTCCATCTTCCCCTGTCTCTTATCTTTGGGTCATTTTTCTTTTTCCTTCATTTTCTAAAACATTTATTCCAACTTCCTACACCTCAGGATGTCTGTCCTCCCATTTTTTCAGGACCCTCTGGCCCTTACACTCAAAGGTAAAAAAAAATTAAAAAAAACAGTGTAAAGCTTCTACACTCTGAAGTGTATAATCACAACTTCCTACCAAGGGGAGGCTGTACGTACCTCCCCTGCTCTCGAGACCTAAAGTCCGTACACTCAGGAGTCTATCTATAAGAGCTCCTTACTTCAAAAAGGGATCTGACCACCTCTGACAAGTCCTTTGGACCTGGTCTAGTCTTACAAACTTGCTGAAGTCCCCTTTTATGATTGGAATAGATGTACAATCTTTATATAAATAACTTCCTCACAGTTATGCCAGTATGAGTAATTTAGATGATAATTATCAATTCTGTGCAGACAGGTCCCAGGACACGTGCAGTCAGCCTGAACGACCCCAAACACGTCGGCCCTCACTCACTCTGCTGATGCTGGACCTGTGCTGACAAACTGGCAGAGGTCCTTGGTTCGTGACACCAAAACTGTTTTGAGGATTTTTCTGCTCTATATTGCTTCAGCACAGAAACTGGTGAAATTAAAGATGTCTTCAAAAATGGTCTTTGAATTTGTTTATTGCAATAAACAAGGCACAGGTCTCACAGAGTGTCTCAGCAGTCAGCAGGAGAGCGCGTGGATCAGTCTCGCTGCCGAGATATTTATAAACTTGCAGGGGAGCTAATCAGCAACATCTCGGTTCGGTTGGACTGAACCAAGATTGGGGTGTGTGGCGCCACTGATCCAAGGTCTCAGAGAAAAGCTCCCAACACAAACCTTACGCCAACAGAACTTGCTTTGACTATGGCTACAGCTGTGATAACAAATTTCAGTCTCAGTAGAAATTTACTGCTTTACAAGGACACTTCAAACATTAGAAGAAATTAAAGAATATATGCCTATAAGGGTCCCATCACAGTCAAGGACACAAATCAAGGTCAAAGGTTATACAAGGTCTTTGTTTGTTCAAGCCATGACGTTGTTCATGACGTTGTTGAAGCACTGGATGCTAAGGATTATTGTGCTGCACTTTTCTTAGACCTGTCTAAAGCTTTTGACGCTGTGGATCATAACATCTTGTGTCATAAACTCTCAGAAATTGGTTTCTCAGAACACACCATTGGTTGGTTCTCTAACTATTTCTCAGACCGGAGGCAATGTGTTCAACATAATGATACTTTCTCCAGTTATTTAACAGTCAACAATGGTGTACCACAAGGCTCAGTCTTAGGACGCACCCTCTTTACAATCTACATAGGTAATGTGGGTAAAAACATCCCTGATGCATCCATACATGTCTATGCTGATGACACAGTTGTTTAGTGTCGAGCTAAAACAGTTGATAAGGCTTTCCAGCTTTTGCAATCTGCATTCAACATCATCCAGTCTGATTTGTTCCTCCTCAAACTTGTCCTAAATGCTGACAAAACCAAAGGGATGCTTTTTTTCAAACAGGAAGTCGGTCCCAGCAGTTCTTCCTCCGATTTTATCCTCAAATGGTGTCCCGATTGAGTTTGTTGATTCCTATAAATATTTGGGTATCTTGGTCGACTCACATCTCTCTTTTAAGCTCCATGTGGAAAACCTAGTAAAGAAACTGAAAGTTAAACTGGGTTTCTTTTTCAGAAACAGATCCTATAAATAAAGGTTGAATGAAAAGAAAAAAAGCCATTCCTATAGATTACTGTATAATGGTTTGTCAATGGTCATATGTGTGCTTGTTTTTAGGCTTAACAAGTGATTCTTTTTTCTTCATTTCTTTATTTCCTATAGTGGTTAACTGCACAGATCCAGGTATTCCTGCCAACTCCATCCGGGAGAGTAAGATTGAACATGGGAACTTCACATTCGGCAGCGTGGTGTTCTATGACTGTAACCCCGGACATTATCTGTTCGGCTCATCGGTGCTGAGCTGCCAACCAATGGGCCACTGGGACAAACCTCTTCCAGAGTGCATCGGTACGGGGAAAACTTCTAATCTCACCCTGCTAATACTCTCACAGTACATTTTGTTTTGTCTGATTAAATGATATTTTACACTGGTTCATTAGTCTCTTGCATTAGCAAGAGATGCATAAGGAAAAACATCTTTCACAATGTATTGTGGCAAACTTTTTGTGTTTCATAATTTAATGGTTTAAATTTCTAAATATTGTGGCTGTATCTACAATATGTGAACTCTCAGAGGCTTGTGCCCATGTTTTAGTTTCAGCTGCACCAGTATCTCAGGATCAAGCTAATGTCCCTTCAGCACTAAGCACTTAGATTATAACAACTGCCATGTTGTGTGAACTGCAGGCTCCCATACACCTGCTTCATTGTAGATTCTGCTTATGTATGAGTCTGCCAACAATAATGACCTATTTCTGCTGAAATCATCTAACGCAAACCTCAACACAGGCTCAGAAAGAAGTTAATTTCATGGTAGAGAAATGATGCGCGTCATTTATTTTATCAAATGAGATAATAATTAAAGAGATACACAGGAGTGTCTGTCTCACATGTTTATAAACTGCTTCAGGCATCAGTGACAGCTTGGTAGTATCGAGCATTTTCAAAATTAAAATGACTTTTAGTAATAAACTTATGTGAGAAAATAACAATATAGACAAAAATGCAAATAAACATATGCAGTCAAACAATATAAAGTTTCAGTAAAGTAGTTGGAGTTAAGCAGTAAGTTGTTCAATTTGAAAAATGACAATAAAACACGAGTGTTGAAACTGCTTGTTTTACATTGAATGTTGGCACCTTTATAGTGATAATAATCATAAATCTGATCAGAAATACCAAAGCTAATGTTCAACCATTACAGTAATATTTATAAGTCGTAAAATTTAGGTAGTGTTTGAGAATTTACACAAAATGCCCATGAATTAATAAAATATTTATCACATCAACCTCATAGAATCAACCTTGTTGTTATTGTAAAGAGCAAAATAACAAATACTTCACTATTACTTTTTTAATTTGTTTTAGTAGAGAAGCCATACATACAAGAACTAGAGAAAAAAAATGCAGTGTGAATGCTTATTGCAGAAGAACTTGCTGAAAAACAGCTGAAATTAGCTTAAAAAAATGCTGAAATGTAGCTGAAATGTAAGAACAATCCTAAGTTAGTAGAAGACAGCAGAAAGATCACACGTTTGCTGAATTAGGTTTAAATAAGAAGAAATTAGCATAAAAATAAGGAAATTTGATTAAAAAAAACTGAAATAAACTGAAAAGTAGTTGAAAAGGCATAAAGAAGCTTAAACTATGAAAAGGAAGCAAAAAGAGCTGAAATGAACCCCAAAAATGTGGAATTAACCATTAAAGATCAAATTAGCATAAAAACTGCTTAATAGTAGCTGAAATTGCAGAAAAAGCTGAAAGTAGCAGAAATAAATTGAAAGGAGTGGAAATTAGCAGAAAAAGGTTAGTTAGGCTGAAAGTAGCAGAAACTACTTTGTACCATGAAAAACTTGAATTTATCTGAAAACAGCTTATATTAGCTATAAATGATAAAAAAAATTAAAATAAAAAAAACACTAGCTGAAAACATAGAAGAAACTTAAATTAGGTTAAGAAAGCAGAAAAAACATGTTTGCCCAATTAGACTGAAAGAAACCGAAATGAGCACAAAAAAGTGGAAATATCTGAACAAAGCAGAAATTTGCGAGGAAAAAAAAAAACCCTGAAAACTAGCTACATAAAATCATAAAGAAGTTTAAATTACCAGAAAGAAGTGGTGAGAGCACATTTTTGATGAAATAGGCTGAAAAAGTTGAAATGAGTGCAAAAAGTGTGGAATTATCAGTAAAAAGCTAAAATTTGTAAAGAAAAAAAAGGACAAAATGAATAAAAATTTAAAAAACAGCTAAATAGTAGCTGAAATTGTATAAAAGTCTGAAACGCATAAATAAGCTGAAACGAGCATAACAAGCTGAAATTAGCAGAAATAAGTTTTAAAAAGCTCAAAAATGTTCTAGTTAACAGAGTTGCAAATAATATGTTGTACTTTGTACAGTTTTAGGCCTGAAAAGATTTGAGACATTTTATAAAGGTGCACTTTAAATGTCACACAGTGACTTTTACTCAGGCAACATTTTTTACATTTTGTGTTTCAGTGTATTCACTTTGATAAAGACAAATGATATTACAATAAAGCAGCTTTGATGTTTCATCACAAAACATGACATGGGAGTTGTCTTAACACACACTACACTTTATTTAATTTGAAAGGATTAAAAAAAGATAAGCAGACTTGTAGTTGTTAGATTTTTTTAAAGAAGTTGTGAGTTTTTTAACTTAGTTTTGTTGCTGAAGAATAAGTAGAACTCACATACAAAAAGCTCAACAGAACAAGGAGCACACATAACGAGAATAATTAACTCTCACTTTACAACCACGGCTTTAGGAGGAATTGATAAAATTCCTAAAGAGCCTCAAAACAGAGAAGAGTCTGAGGTGATCCAAAAATACTGAAATAAATCAATTAAACATGAACAGTGGGTTTAAATGAAGTTTTAAGATGTATTGGAATAGCAATAAACTTCTTTCTGTAAAAATACCTGCAGATGTATTACAGGACCAAACACTTCTCATGCAGTAATAGGTCAACATTTGTTCGGAGTATGACCATAAATGAATGATTCAAGGCAACCAGGGAGGTTTTCAGGGTGAACATGATAAAGACCCACCAGTCTGCATCAGTGACTGGTCTCAGTCTGGCCTAGCTGGGATACAAATGTTGAAGAATAGACTTTCAGAACAAACACTAAAAGGATCACCAACCAAACAGCTGAAGTTTTTATCTGCTCATCTGTTTGCCTCAGAGTGTTATAGTTCTTAAATGTGTCTGGTTACACTTGTTCTTGTCCAGTTAGTATTTTTTACTTGTAAAAGGGACAGTGCATGTTACTCAACATGGGTTTACCCTGAAAATATACCTGAATGAGCCTCGCGGGCTCATTTTCACCTGTAGTTTCAGGGAGGCTGATGTTTTTTTTTTCCTTCTTTCGGCTGCTCCCTGCGTTAGGGGTCGCACGAAGACTTGTCAGTTATTTTTACGCCGGATGTCCTTCCTGACACAACCACAGACACCGAGCTACCACAGCCCTCTGTGTGGAGCAGAGAGCTGCTATCTAGGACGCCTGGAGGAGCAGATGGTGGGGGTTAAGGGCCTTGCTCAAGGGCCCAGAGTGGGACGAATGAGGGTGGGGGGCAGGTGTGGGTGCTTCACCTACTCCACCCACATTTTTGATGTTGTTGGTACCGGGGCTTGAACCAGCAATCTTCCGATCACAGGCCCACCTTCTCTAACCTCTGCGCCACCACTCCCCAACAACACGGTTGATGGTAAAACACATAAAAACAAATAGGATCAAGTATAATGCATAAGAAAAAAAAACTATCACACATGCACTAGCTAAATTCGAAAAGTGCATATAAAATAAAACTACAATAAAATAGATTAATAAAAATGTACATACACATTAACCACGATTAGAGGTTTAGCACCATATTCCTTCAAATAATGTTTCAGATGACCCTTAGAAATGCAATAAGCATAAGATTTAAAGCTAATAGTAAACTGTTCTAATATTCACAGTATTTAACAAACAACAGTTTATCTATACATGTAAATGAATGTTAAAAATAGGATGATCATTTTATTAAAGTACTTTTTCTCCAACTTATTATCTTGATATTAATGTAATCCAACTCGAATCAAAGCTTCAACTTGACAATTTAATAACATGAACAGCCTCAGGAATAAATCGCTTTAATTCCCAGAGAACTCAACGGTTTGGACTACAAATCTAATCGTCTCGTATGAAAATGTGCTCAAATTGCTCTTTCGATTTAAAATCTCTTGATGTAATTCAAAGTTCACAGGAGTTTATTGGACATGAACAATTTGACAGAACATCATTAAACCTACCCTGCATGGTACGTACTTTAATAAAAAGAAATAAATTTGTAAGAATAAGAAGAGAAACACGAAGTTTATTCAATGTTTCTATTTAGTGTTAAAGGCTTTTTTAAAACTGAGCGTGCATTTCTAATTGAAACTATAAATGTGATGTCACAGAGGCAGTCTGGTCTGTTGGAGCTCGTAGAAACAAAAGATTAATTCGTTCACGAGAAACTCTTTTTGCTCTTTCACCCAGAGGTGGACTGCGGCCACCCAGGCACCCCGCCTCACACGCTAATGACTGGAGACAAGTTTACATTTGGATCCACCACGCGTTACTCCTGTCTCGGAGACCATCAACTTATCGGAGAATCATCACTCACCTGTCAGCTGAATGGTCACTGGAGCAGTCCGCTGCCTCACTGCTCAGGTACACACACACACACACACACACACACTTATATATTCTCTGTGTTGTTGCTGCACACACAATGTCAATTTATTTATTTGGCACGTACAAACACCAAAAGATGACCAAAGTGCTTTACAATTTAGTAAAATTAAAATGAAAACAAAAAGAACAAAAAACAAATACATCTTGTGCCACTCTGGAAAAACTAAAAAGTTAACAATGAAATACAACAACAACAACAATAAAAATCAGGTATAACTGGTTCTCAAACTTGTACGGATCAAACACCAAGGAAGAAAAAACGAGTTTTGAGCGAAGATTTAAACCTCTCCACAGACGCACAAGCTATAAACATTTTTATATCCTTCATTTCACCAGGAGAAACTTATTAACAAAATCCTGAAAAAGAAGAAAGAAATACATTTTCAAAAAAACATAATTTAACAACAATAAATGCAACAGTATAAAAATAATAAAGCATCCACCCACCGTTCTAGTTCCAAATGCTCTCGTCGAATACGATGCTCGTGTGTTTTTACACATTCAGGCCATGCACGTGTTCATTAAAGCTTAAACTAACAAACCAATCGAGGAAACACCAGAGCACACGGCCGATGACTACTGAAGACTGAGGACGTCACGCCAGGGATTGGTACAGGCAGGAGTGTGGCCCTCAGTGCGCTCTTCCTCTCTTTCCTCTTCTAAAACAAACAATGGATCTCCCACTTCCTCATCAAAGTCCTCCCTCTGTCTCGGACTCTGTTTTTCTTTGTCGGCTCTGCCTCTTCTGTCTGAGACGGTTCTGACTCGTCCATGTCTGGGTCCACGGCTCCATCCCCCTCCTCAAACAGAAGCTGCAGCTTCAGAACAGAAGCTTCAAATTCTCTTTCAAAAACCACCTCATTGTTTTGACTCCAACACTGAAACTGACTAAACAATACACTAAACACTCTACATCACACCCTAACTATAAAATCCAAACAGGCTAAATATAACAAATCTCATCACTCACTCCCACTCTCACTGTTTGTCTATCGCCACCAAACATCCTTAAACTTCTGCATCTTCCTCTTCGTCCTGTACATTTTTTGGAGTTCTTGACAAATAACTTCAGGCCTCAGTCAGAAGCTATGTTTACATGTGCAAACTTCTTTGAGCGGATTGAAATGTTTTCGGATTAAATCATTCAAATGTATCGTTTACATGGGCACAATCCGTTCATGACGAGCGTTTACATGCAGCGGGCTTTGGTTCTGAACAGAAGTACTGACATGCGCAGAGTGGTAAACTCTCATATATACAGGTATATATATGTGTAAAGTCATTGTAAATACTTCCCACACTCTTGCAATATTCTAAACAAAGTTTCTAAACTCTAAATGCTATAAAAGAGCACAGAATGTCATGATTTCAGCTCTCTACCTCCGGCTGCACTCTCGGTCACGCCCATAACTTCTGATCTGCTCAAGATAATTTAATAAAACTTGATTCACATATGCATCAGTGTCGAATATACGTTTCATCACCCCAGCTCCAAGGTCAAGGTCACAAATCAAGGTCAAAGTTTAGACAAGGTCTTTGCTTGTACGGGTCATTGCTATAGACCGCTGTATAATAGTTTGTTGCAAAAACAAGTCTATTCAAACAATCACCAAATGACACCTCAGTCAGTCATGACACAGCATTATTGCACATCAACTATAGTCTAGTTGCAAGGACACAGTTCATGTGGTGGCAGGTTGTTTTCAAAAATCTCCAAATCTCTGCGAGTTAAAGCAGAATGCTCTGCAGAGGCTGGTGGAGCTCAGTGAGATGAATATTAAACACACATCTGCACCACCAGGCTGGTGTTGTACCTGAGTGCCTTGGCATTAAAAATAAATTACCAGCGCTATCAGCTAACTGAGCCCATTCACTACCATCAAATATGGCCACCAGTGGCGCTTTTGAAGATTTCTTTCTTTATAAATATCTTCTTGGTCTCAAAGTGGTTGACCTTTATTATTCACAGGTTCACTGTCTATTCAAAAACAGTTTTAACATTTTCGAGCAGGCACTCCCGTGGTTTATCTAATACATCTGTGGTTGGAAGATAATTCTCTGAAAAAAATAAAAAGGACCTCCGATAGTGAGCCAGTGCCAAACAATGAAAGCAAACTTACTATTCCTTTTTTTCATTTAGTCATAAGCAGTATTAAAACATATTAAAACAATTATTACATATAGCATTAAAACTATTGTTTTTCTGCTATAACAGTTGAATATAAAAGATAACGTTTAACAAATGAAAGACAAAAAATTATTCTGACTACACTTCCTAAGTGTTTGGCTGAACACATAAAGTTCACTTTTTTTCCTCCAGATGTTTTCTGAAAGTACAAAAGACCTCACAGTGTGAAGAACTGCAAACGTTTAAGCAGTCCTGACCATTCAGGTGTTTTTCACTGAATGTTCACTTGATTTGTTAAAGTAACGTTCATGAGCTGACTTGTTTGACAGCTTTTTTTCTTCTTGCAAGCGAGTGAGCCCGTGCTCTCAAATCACCTTTGATATTTTGCACTCTCTGACGGTGTGAACGTAATTAGGTGGAGGAAAGATTTTTAAGACTTTAAAGAAATGCACGAGTGTACTGGCCAAAGACTCGATGATGTCAAAGGTTCATCCACGTGGTTCTGTTCCACAAAGGAGTTAAAGTGATACAAGTTCCTTAGAACAGTGGTCCCCAACATTATTTGTGCCATGGATCTGTTTAATGTCAAACAATATTTTCACAGACTGGGACGGGGGGTGCATTGCAGGTGGTGTTTGGGGTTCCTCCCCCAGAGAATTTTGAATAAAGTAGATGCCATTTCCTGCGATCTGGTGTATTTTATAAAGGTTTATTACAGTAGATTAACATGAAACAAGAGATGTAAACTCATTGTTGAAATGACTGCAAAGCTGCAGCTCTGCAGGTAAGGGGCGTTCACTTCAGGACAAATTGAGGCCGCTGATTGGTCAATTGCTGATATGCTGGATTGATTGACAGGTGGGTCAAGAATCTGACTACTGTACTGCAAAAAGAAAAAGATTTTAATGGCCCATTTTAACATTGTCATAATTTATTCCATATTTATTCAATATTTGTTCAATAATTTGGTGAATCTAAGTTTTGAGAACTGTTTCATTACACAGTCTTATGATGGTTTTTTTATTTTTCAAGGGTGCTGAGTTAAAATTTAAGGGCACTTGAGCACCCCCTAAAAGAGGCTAAAATTACCACTGAAGCCAGCTCATATTTTTAATTTAATTTTAAATGCTTTATGTGTGATTTATAAGTGTATTAAGTGCAGGATTATTTCTCATCTTGTTTAGTTAGTATATCCCACACACCGAGGTGCGCCTCATCACCCTCCTCCCTGCTCCGCAGTGATTCACACATGATTGTTCACAAAAGCACAGGAACTTATGCTTAGTGCAAACTTTAATTATATTTTTGTGTTTTTTCATAAAATTGCCCATGACTTCTAACTTTTAGGGATGGAGTTTTTTTTTTTAGAGCAGAACTGGAAATGCAAAGGAATATCTGGGATGTGAAGGAAGCTTTGTTTAAAATTATAGTTTTATTTAGATATAGTTTTACAGTCACTCTTTGTTAGGCGGGTTGAAAAATATGCAGTGTAATCCTTCAAATGCACGGATACGACCGCGCACCTCCTCCTGTCCTGTCTGCTCCAGAGACCACGCAGCTGAATTATGCCACCTGCACGGGCAATGTAGAACCGATCTGCGCATGTGTCTAACAGAAACTGAAACTTACCACTTGTGTATGTTGACCTGCATCAAGAGTGAGACATTGACAGATGCGGTGGAGAGAATCCAGTGATTTTGCGTCCCAGTACCAATTGACTCACGAACAAGTACTGGTCCCCGGAACTGTGGTTGAGGACCTAAGTATTCCCAACCAGTGTTCTTCTCTGTTCCATTAGTGCCAAGTGTTCCAATAGTGGAGCCAATCAGCGTTGCGGACTCCCATCTCTGGCTCCGTCCAATTAGAAGCCTCACTTGTTCCATTTCCCGGAAACAGCGTCATTGGACTTTTATGGCATACATTTTATGTATTTATTTTTATTTGTTTTCTCCCTTGCATGTTCCAGCTTTAATCTGGTAATCCTGGTGTATACTGAAATGCTGGGTGGAACCTTAATGTATTAATGTGATGTATTTTGTGCTACCAAAAAGTAAAAATGAGGAATGCTTCACGATCATGCGTGTCATCCTTGAGCAGTGTTGCCAGATAGAGTCGAAGTTTTCCAGCCCAGTATTCTGTTAAAAACCGCCCCATCACACAAAAATCTGCCCAATCCAAAAAATAAAATAAATTTTAAAAAAATTAAAAAAT
>NC_056502.1:29714510-29769713 GCF_014905685.2 Nematolebias whitei | reverse complement strand
TAGATAGATAGATAGATAGATAGATAGATAGATAGATAGATAGATAGATAGATAGATAGATAGATAGATAGATAGATAGATAGATAGATAGATAGATAGATAGATAGAATGTTCAAAATGAATATTTCTATATTTATCACCACAGTAATAGTGTTACACACATTAGTAGTTGTAAACACTCAAAATAGTACACATGTTGGTTTAGTGTTTACCTTTAACCTAAACAGTTAAGGAGTAAACATTTTTAATAATTACTTTAAAAGTTTAAAATGTTGTCTTTGGTGCCTGTTTGTTTTCCAAATGTATTAGTGTGTGTGACTGACACGCATTAACATAAAACACTTTGTAGAACGGTGCTTTATGAAGTTCAGTCTATTTCCCTCTATCAGTTGACCAGCAGTTCTGCCACATTCAATATGGCAGCCGCTCAGATCTACTTCCGCTACGGGCCAGCCCAGTCAACGAGGTGTGCAATAAAACTGCTTCACCAGTTCTCTGTTGTGCCCTGGTAGATGACAATAGCCAATCAGTGATGGAGAAAGGTCAGAGGAGCTTTGTTATGAAATAATGATGAATGATCGTTTGAAATGTGTTTAATAAGTTAACTCAGAAAATGCCGATCTGACTCCAAATACGCCCAAATTACCCCCACCCGTCCAAAGCAATTTTTACCCGCAAAATCAGAATGAAAACCGCCCAATCTGGCAACACTGTCTTTGAGAACCTCTGTTGTAACATTAATAGAGAGGAGTATTACATGCAGATGTTTAAATCTAGCACAGAGCTTTGTCACCTTGGACTTCTACACATTCTTAAACAATATGGAATCACATAAAATGTAAAAACTTCTAAAATAAATTGCTCAGTTTGCTTTTTGCATTCCTTAAAATGTATATAAAGATGAAAACCCAAGCCTATACTCAAAGGCAGAACTTTGCTAAGCAATTTTTTCAATGACACTTTGTAAAACACTTCAAAAATTGAGCTAAAATTTAAAAAGGATGCTTTATAAGCGCAGCACTTTTATCACTAATGTATTCTGTATGCACGTATTAATTAGACCAGCCTTATATCAGACAGTATATTATACATAAAGCTTCATTAGACCATAAGCCTATTAGCATAATGGTGTTTTTTTTTTTTTTTTAAAGCATGCAGCAAATAAAAGTCTAACCACCAGCCAAACATCCTCTGAAATATACATAATTAATTTCTTCTTGGACATTAATGGTAGCCCACATATTTTACAGAAACATCCATGGAGCCGTAATTTGCAGAAATGTTGCGGTTTTGCCGTTATTTTAGAAACATCAAGTAATCTGCAAACTTTTACCATTAAAATGCAGCTTAAAATGACTTAAAAGGTCTGGGATTTCAAGTATGGAAAAGTAGAGTTTTAAAAGAAAAATGCATATAAGCTCAGTATTGTAGGCAAACTACTGCTGGTAAAACTTAGCAGTCAATATTTTAAAATTTATCTCCTATTTAAACTTTGCTGCACAGCATTACAGTGACTTTTTAATTATTTTTTTATAAATAGCTTAATCTTGATTCAGCCTCAAACAACATGTTCAACTGAATTTTGCTTTTGCATACATGTATGAAGATTTTCATCACATCAGCTCCAAGGTCAAGGTCACAAATCAAGGTCATGTGTTATAGAGGTTCTTTGTTTTGTCCAGGCTGTTACTATGGATTGCTGTATGGTTGTATGATAGTTTGTCGATGGACGTACAATGTGCAGTATGAATTACTCATTTGTTGTTGTTGTTTTTTTAGTTAATGTAAAAAAGTAAATTAAATAATGCTGCTAATTAATTTTCATATCTGCCAGCCATCACTTGGATTTTAAAAACAAATTAGAAATCTGTTATTAGGATTATTAGATTAACATCCTGCTGTTTTCACAGATGAGCCAGTTTTAAAACGACAATGAGTAATTTTGCATTATATATCTTTTTGTGTCATTTATTTTAAGCTGTTTTACCAACACATCATTTGAGGAAACACAGTTAATCACGCTGCTTTACGCTGTGGAAAAATATACAAAATAACAAATTAGAGTTATGCATTTGACTAATCTTGTCCACAAGCTAATCAGCATCAAGTTATGACTTCAAAAGGAAAGTCGGCAATATTTTTTCTCGTAGTGTTAAACTGCAACAACTGATTACAAAGTAAATCTTTTGAAACATTGGTGAACTTAATCACAATTACTTTTATAACTTACGATGACCGACACGTTTAATTTGTTAAAATTAGCTCATTGTGTAAATGAGCTTAATGAATGTCATAGAGTTTTTATTTCATCTTTCCTTTTTCAGTTGCACATAATCTCCAAATTAAACTGAAGATGATTTTTTTATGAAGCTGTGACACTTTAGATTAGTGTTATTGATGTTGAATGTAAATACATTATCTTCAAGGATTATTTGGCATCAGAGCCTGTGATTAACTATAAAACGGCAGCATATGATGCAGCGAGGAGCCCACCGTAAATCACTCGCTTGTCACTGAGAGACTTTTTGGATTCACACTCGGCAGTAAACATCTGTTACAGTTACAGCAAAAAAAGGTGAAACCACAGCACAGCTGGAGCTCATCTGTTGCCTACCGAACACAAGTTGTGATGCTGAAAGCGTCTTAAGTGTAAAATTAGTGTCCGTGCTTATTCACGCACCTGGCTTTCAGATTTTTTAAAGTGCGAGCAAAAACATGCAAAGTGCTGCAAAGTCTCCTGTTTGTTCCATCAAAATATGTTGTGAAGATGTGAATGCAGCACATTTGAGTGGGAAGGGTGAAGCGCCCACACCTACCTCCACCCTCATTTGCTCCACTCTGGGCCCTTGAGCAAGGCCCTCAACCCCCCCAACCCCCCACCCCCACCCCACCCCCATGTCAGAGCCCTCCCTGTACTATTCAGCTCAATTCAGTTCATTCATATAGCACCAAGTCACAACAGAAGTCACACTGAACAGAAACATTCATACACATAAAATTAAATTAATGACGTTATTTATCTGAGGAGCAGACTGCTTTGAATTTAACTCCATCACAGAACTCACATCTTGAGCAAGCGTAAAGGCAACAGTGGAAAGGAGAAACTCCCTCATGAGGAATAAACCTTTAGCAGAACCAGGCTCAGGACAAGCGACCATCTGCTTCGACCGGCTGGGTTTGAGAGGAACAGATACACAATGGCAGGTCAAGAATCACATGTTAAGATAGAAATAGTTTCAAATGAAAATATTCAGTTTTAACAATTCATTTAAGGAAATGAGGTCAATTTGTCCTCTAGTAGTCTAAGCCTATAGCAGCATAACAAGCCAACCCTAACTATAGGATTTATCAAAAAGGAAAGTCTTAAGCCTAGTTTTAAAACTGGACAATGTGTCAGCCTCACGGACAGAAACTGGAAGTTGGTTCCTCAAGAGAGGAGCCTGATAACTGGAAGATCTTCCTCCCATTCTGCTCTTGTAAACTCTAGTAACCACAAGTAAACCTGCAGTCTGAGAGTAAAGTGCTCTGTAAGGAAAATATGGAACAATAAATCTGTAATATAAGATGGAGCTAGGTTGTTGAGGGCTTTGTAGGTTCGAAGTAAGAATTTGGTTTCAATTCTGAATTTTACCGGGAGCCAATGGAGAGGACTACAGAGGACTGTGGTAGCTCAATGGCTGCAATCGCATAATCTGGCATTAAAAAAATGGTCAAATCTTTATGGATGTTCACTTGTTGTGACAACCCCTGAAGAATGGAGCAGCCGAAAGAAGAATATGAAGAAAATTCAAGAGTAAATTGTATTATAAAACACTTAATCACTAACATCTTGTCACAAAATATTATGTTCCAAAATGTACAAACACTTTGACAGAGAAAAATTTGTATTTTGCATCAAAAAGGGATTCCCAAAGTGATTAAAGTTTATGCTCTATAATCCAGGTAAAAAATTCAACAAAGTTAAGTCACGTCATCTGGACAGTTTTTTTTTTTATTTGTTGAAACGTTTCATCCTTCATCCAAAGGACTTCATCAGTCCGAAGAGCCACAACAAGTTCTTTCTATTCCCCAAATTCCCAAAGAGCTTATAAATTATAAACTGGAAAATATTGGGAGGTTGTGCAATTCAGCTGTCGGTGGTTCTACAGTAAATGTTTGATGATCGTCAAAATGGCATTCATGAGTTTTTAGCTGAGATTCAGGCATTTCTGTGGATGCTACATGTCTAAGTTTAACAAACAGAGCTTGTGTTAGTGCAGTGAGAAAAGTGCAATTCAGCCTCGGTACCAGGGGCATGGAGCTCAAGACGTTAAATGATCCGCCATAAGCAGCACAACTATTTTTCTAATACTTATATTTGCGTTATATTAGCATCACAACATGGGTTCATATCTTACATGATGCACTTTTGTATTTCATTTAAAATATTAATATTCTCATTGTAATCCTAAATTGAACAGGAGTCTGCTGGAACTAGTGTCCTAAAGATGAGTTGGTTTGTTGTTTGTTTTTTTGACTCACCTGACAGGTTTCTTTTTATCCAGCATTTTCAGAAGTGAATAAACCGAATGAGAGAAGGGAAAATGTCTCAAACCCCCAGAAAGGACGTCCAGTTGCCCTCTGTTCAAGCACTTAGAAGTGCCTTTTAAAATTTGAGGTCAAAGTTATTTGTCTTAGACAAAAAAGAAAAAACCCATTCCTCTTCAAATGGTCAAGTACATGTACTAATATCCTGTAAATGAGAGAAGAAGTAGCTAATGTCCTGAGACAAACTTTGAGAGACCTTCAGAAAGCATGGTCAAGAATGGCTTTCATCCACTTTTAAAAGTAAATTGGTCTGAAAGCAAAATAATAAAGAATGAAAGATTGCTCAAGACTTTTACGCAGGGCTGTATAAATATTTGAGCAAGATTAAAAATGGCACATTGTAATTTTTAAGCTAATTTGTTACCACTCACAACTTTAAAAAAAAAAGAAAAGAAAATTGAAGTAGAATTTCCTCTGAAGTCCAGGCTGGCAGCAGCAGCTCTCATCCATGCAGCCTTTCGTACATCTGTCCGTCAGCTCGTCTGCCCTCCCATGTTAATTAGTAAGATGGTGCTTCAGACTGCTTGCCAAGCTGCCCCCCTTTTGTCCTCTGCTGTTGCACGGCTAAATTTAAGGCCTTATTATTTTCTCACAAAGGGATGCTGGTGAATAGACATGAACTGAAACTCAAACCAAATCCAACCACGATCCTCATTAGTGAGATTACAACTGTCATGTTGAGTCACCTGACTGAAAGAGGCTAACGAGAAACTATTAGCTGCACACAAGACTGAACCCACAGAGGTGAAATATACATAAAGGCCTCACCTCTGCAAATGTATTCAAGTACATGCTGGGAGATCCTGTTTCTCAAAGCCACACATATTTATGCAGCCGTCCACGCACGCTCGGTGCCCACCGCAGCCGCATACAAACTTATCCTCTTCAGCTGTGAGTCATTGACCTGACAAATGCAGTTTGTAGACATATGAGCTGTGGGATGTGTGCAGATGATATGAGGTTTGTGTTTGTGCTGTAAGATTTTGTCAACACATCCAGCATTACAGCAGCTGTTTGCCGCTCTGTACACAGAGAGGAGCAGCAGACCCACAGGGGTGGGGGCGCACGGGGTTTGTGTGCAGCTCAGGAAACACAATCTCAAAGCCAATGAAGCCATCCCTCACAAAGGCTGCCTATTTTAATACCAGTTTGAATATTTATTTTGGTCTCTCTGCCTGTGATGCTGTTGTTGTCTTCTGAACCACAGTTCTTTTTGTTCCCTGTACCGGAGCGAAGAGGGGGATTGGAAATACCTTCTGTCAGTCCATGAACATTTTGAGCGCAATAACTTGAGCAATAGGTGAGATAGCATTTTGGTGTATGGCTGCATCTAGGTGTAAGAAAGGCTCCTTTTGAAAATTGAGTTGCAAGTTCAAAATCCAAGATGGCCACTGCCATATGTTTTATGTTTATATGTAAACCTTGTGAGCTGGATAACTTGGAAAAATAAGCAACAGGCCAACTTCCTTTTTGGTGTGTGGCTGCATCTAGACCTAAGAAACATTTCTTTCAAAAACTGGGTTGCCGTGTCAAAATCCAAGATGGCCACCACTATATTTGTGGGGGGTTGGGGGTTGGAAACTATGCTTTCTCATTTTTATAATGATTAAAAGTATAGTTTTCTCAAATGATTGGAGTGGCTGAAGATTAATCTACTCCGCCCACTGGCCTCACCATTGCACCTGGTGGTGGATGACATTGCTCCCTCTCCCCTAACCAGGATCCATTACTCGGACAAGAAAAAATGAAAGAAAAAAAAATCTGTTCTTCTCCACAGTGTAACACCTATCCAACTGAATATTCTGCATCGTATTTACAGTTCCTGTTTGATTCCAGTCCAGAAAAACACTCATCTCCAAAACTACAAACATTCACTGTTGGGGGGGACATTGACGTACAGCTTGTCTTCAAGTTTGTTCTGCAAAAGAGCAGACCCATATTCAACAGCATTAAGAATTGTGGTCAAGGGTTGGTGCCGCTGTGTGTGTGTTTGCTCCCTACAGATTATAATCCTTATCCCAAAAAGACCCAATTCTGACTAATAAACCACTCAGCTTAACTCGCTGCTTATCACATAAGATCTTCAGCAGAGATGGCACCGATCTAATTCCATACTTGTCATCTTTTTTTTTTCCATTTACCTTACCTTGAAAAAAAGTCCCATTTCTCTCCTACATAGGAGCCACACCTAATAAGACCATGAGGAGACTTTCTAAGAGGCAGAGAGCATCTTTTTTTTTTTATCTGATTGAATGTAGAATCAGACACGACAGGGGATGCAGGGTGATGACATGGAATGTGCTGTAAGTTCCCTCACAGGATAAAAGATGGAGGGGATAATTCAAGATAATGAAAATGCATTCATCTGTAGCTTCAGAGGTCAAGCCGTGCTCATAATTTCCTTAAAGCACAGCTGGTTGCCTTTTAATGCCAGCCCTGCAGATTTTATGGTCAGAAAGCTTCTAGTGTCAGAAGTGGTGGTCTGCCAGGCTGTTGGCATGGTGACAAATGGCAAATGTTTTTTACTTATAGAAGTCCTTTTAACCTTAGCAGTTTAAAAAAGAAGAAAGGATAAAGCTCCTGGCCTACTCTTTGGTGCATTCTGTGTTTTATTGTTGCTTTCTGAAGGACTTAAAATTTCCCAGTTTGAGCCAAACCTGTGTGTTTTTGGTCTACTTGACATAAAAGAACACCTTGTTGGAAACCTCTGCCACCCCAGTTTAAAATGATCCGCCGGTGAACACACACATGTAGACAGTTTAGGTGGGTGGCATCTCCAGTGTCTGGTTTTCATTGCTCTGTGTCTGGTTATCTCTTTTTTGCAGGAGACACTTCGGGTACCTGTGGGGATCCTGGCACGCCTGCCCATGCCAGCAGGGAAGTGATGGGCAACTTCAAAGTGCGCAGCAAGGTGCGCTTCACCTGTGCAGTGGGACACACATTGTATGGCTCAGCAGAGAGGATCTGCTTCCCCAACGGGACATGGTCGGGCAAACAGCCATTTTGCAAGCGTAAGTGGAACTCTTTAAAAATTTGCACAAAAAAAAGGTTTGAGTGGAGAAGAGAGGAGTCTTGTGGAGAAGTGATACACACTCCTGTCATAGATTAGGACAAAATCAAAGTCCTACATGCACATTGAGATGCTTGGTTGCATTTTTAATTTTTTTATTTGATGATACCTTCGGGTTATTTTAGCTTTGCCTTAGAGACTACATACAAATATGTTTTTTTTAAATATATAATTAAAGTGTAATAATACAGATGGAATGTATTATGTAGTGAGTCACGTGGGTACGTGTCACTTGTTGTATGACAAATATACGGGGTATATATTTATGCATACTTTTCACGAGTTCTTCATTTTTCTGACTGTAAATGCCGTGCATTGAATTTAACAGAAACGTGAACGAGAGACGTTATTATCTTTGACCCATCAAATGAATGGAGTCATTTATTTTCAGAATCAAAGTTTAACATCAAACATTTACATTAATTTGGCAAAATATGAAAATAATAACAGACAGTTTCACAAATAATGAACTTCAAATCACTCGGCGGTGATTTGAGGACTTTGCTTCAGATATTTCTAAAATATCTGTACTGATTTTGTGAGAGAGAAGAGTTTAAGATGAAAGGAGATTATCTTACAGAGGAATATGTGAGGGAATTTAATCTGTTTGACCAGAAGTTGCACGCTCCGTCAGATCTCAGCTTTGCCCACGGTACACTTGGTCGAAGAAGAAGTTTTACCTTGTTGATGATCGATCACCTCAGTAAGAATACTTTTCAACTGATATCAGCGTCTCCGTTGAGAACTGCTAAAATCCTTAGAGAGTCGTGCGTGGTTAGCTCAAACAGAAATTATAATTCCAAACGTCTCTGGATTCTCGGCAACTCCAAAACTCTCCATAACTCTAGTTCTCTTCTGAACTCCTTCAGAACTTTTCCATTCTCCATGGAATCTACTGCACTCTTACTCTCTCTAGCATGAACTGGGAAGTTGCCACATTTTATTTGGGTCGACTTCCTGTTCAATTTAGAGCTTTCTGATTCGTGGAAGGACCAGAAAGAGGAGTGGTTTTGTGACGTAAGATGTTATCTAAGCCAAGGTCAGAGAATGAATCTGTTTTCACATACAGAAAAGATTATTGCAGAAGCAGCAGACTTCGTGGAGTCATTTACTCTGATATCTTCTCAAATAGTTAAACATGACATTTCTTCTTCAGTAAACATTTTAGTTGACCGAAAACCAACCTTTCACATACTTACGACAGCTTGCTCATTTCAGACAGAAAATCACGAAATGCATATTCAGGTGATTTCTTCTTGGAATGAGGAATAAAAATCATTACTTACTGTTTATGTAAAATAAAGATGAGTAGTTCTTTTCAACCTATAAGCATTGAGTGAAACTACCACAATTGATTATTAAAACATTTGTAAAACAGTAATGATTATAGAGGATTGTCTTTTCTGCTTGATTAATTCAATAAAGAAAGTCATCAGATGGTTCAGACTTATTCAGATCAATGAAAATAACAGTCTCTGTCCATCTGGTAGATTTGAGGTCATCTGGTTCACTACAATTAATAATAAAAGAGTATGGAGTTGTGAGAAGGCAATTGGACCCAGATTCATCAAATGCTTGAGCAGCTTTTCTCAGTTTAAATTAGGATTTTGCACATCCATCTACTTCACTAAGTCCTTACAATGCTGTACACCTCAAACTGTGCTGTCAATCAAACAACAGCTTTCTGCTTTGGCACAGTTTGTTGTCATTTAAATAAGGTATTATGAATACACTTGAAAAAAAACGTATATTTTTAGTACTGCATTTGATTCTCAAAGACCATCACTGTTTGCAACACACAGTTTGCATGAAGTAGCTGCCGTCTCTTGGTGGAATCTCAACTAAAGAAACTGAGGAAAAGGATTCAAGGATCTTTACTGTCATTCACATCACATTTGGTACTTGAGGTGGAATGAAATTGTGTACTCAAAGTCCCAGTTACACCCAAAAGTAGTAAAAATATAAAGTATAAAAAGAAACAGTACACAAGGATCTAAGATATACACTAAGATATACGCTAACGATACTCAAAAAGATCTAAGATATACGCTGAACACTAATAATGTAAAACAATATGGTATATTAATCAGCAGCCTGAACGTGAGTCTGTAGTGAGCAGATGGGTATGAATACAGCGGCATAAAGGCAAGAGATCAGCAGCCTGGATAATCAGCAGCACAGATAAGTCACATACCACCATTTAAAGTGGCATTGCAGTGATTTTTCTTTTTCCTTACAGTAATTTTCCTGGTTATGGATTTATGAGTCTAAAAGCTTCAGGGTAGGAGCTGCTCTTCAGTCTAGTGGTTCTACACTTAATGAAAAGGAGCAATGGGTTGTACTGCTGCCTTCATAGAAGCAAGTAAAGCATGTCAGAAAAGGAAAAATCCTGTCTTGTACACTGATGGGCGTTATAAGTTGTTGCATCTACAAATAAATGTGTACAAACAAAATGATTGTGGGACATTTTAACAGTCACAGGTGTACAAGCAGAACCACAAAAAAAAAAAAAAAACATTTTATGAGGTACTTGTTAAGGATTTTTTTGGTCAAAGTTTATGGATGCTTTTATTACTATGGCTGAGAATGTCAACTCTGCCCATGAATCATATGTTTGGATTAGCAACGAGAGAGAGAGCTGGATGAGGAGCTGGGTGAGGCTGCAACATGCAGGTGGCTGCAAGGACACCTCTGAGTCTGTGAGCTCAGCTGGACTGATAAGAGTATAAAAACAAGCTCACACACTGCTCGTGGCAGATTCTCAGGACTGGTCTTCATGTGTGTACTTCCTGTATATCTGTGTAACCTGTCCTGAAAATCTGACCTTGCAAGTAAAAACTGGTTAAAGATCTTCTCCTGCTGTCCAGTGTGGTTCCTTTTGAGTAAGATGAAGGGAGAATATTTTTCTCCAACAATACTTATTGTGAGACCCCACTCGCCTTCAGCAAAGGCGCCCTGGTTGGCAGCTGGGTATTTTCCCATGGGTCCAACACTCCCTGTGGAACCAGAGAGCACAGGAGAGCACAAGAATAATTTTTATTTTTTTTACTTCAAGTGAAAAAAGTGAATGCAATGATGGTTAAGAAAGCGCAAATGTCCTTCCAGTATAAATTTAGAAATCCTATCCTAAAAACAATTAATCCCTGATGCAGTAAGATATTGTTTGTGAAATGCTGGTGAAGATTCTCAGTCATCTAGGACATGATGAATTCAAAAAGCGTTCAATACAAAAGCAACTGGACTTTATTTGTAACAGAAGACGTTTTGCTCCGCATCCGAGGAGCTTTCTCAATTCAAACAGAAGTGAGTGAGGGATTCAGGTTATAAAGCCGAGTGAGATAAGACACACACATATGTAGATTGGCAATTCACACCTAAACACCTTAACAGTAGGGGTTTCTTAAAGTCTTTGTTACTCTAATTCACAGACGTATTGTTTGTGAAGTTTTATGCAGTGCCTGTGCTTTAATTGTTTAAAACTTGGAGCACATTGTTTAAAAAAAGTCATATTTTGATCAGGCATTAGCGGTGGCTCACACCAGTTGAATTTGATGGGCATGCTTGTGCCACCATATCAAAGGTTTGTTTCATTTTATGAATCCAACAGAAATCAAGATATGGGGGGAGGGGGGTGATAATGTGCAAAGCATGAGAAAAAACCAGGAGGTACCCATTATTAGTGTAGCAAGGTCTTTGTTTTTATGGGAGTCTTTGGTATGTGAAGTCAACATTTCAGACTTTTTGTAAAACTTTTTATATAATGCTTTAAAAAAAAGAATTATGTGACACTAATGAATGCGCTTGTTTCAAGAGTTTTCCACAAAAAAAAAATCGGGGGGGATATGGGCTTTCCATCAACAGTCTTATTATAACAAACTGCATCAGCTGTGATTTATAATTTTTTCTAATAGTACCCATATCCAGTATAAATACACAAACATCATCTGCAACATATTGTGTGTATTTTAACGCATACACAAACAATAAAAAAACAAAAATCCCAGCCCTTCACCATATGGATAAATATCTCTCTGTTGCAGTCTGGTAGTTTCTGGCAGCACATGGTGCTGTCACTATCTTCCAGACTGAAAACAGAAAATTCATTAATTCCAAACACCTAAAGCCATTTTTTCCTCTTTTCTGGATTGTGATAAATGAATCATTGTGAATTTTGAAGATATCTGCTCACTGAAGACCAGCTCCACATCTTGCATAAATTACCCCCCAAGGGTCAACCGGATATTGAGGCAAATGTTTGACTGCTTCTCCTCTCCTCTACTTACTGTTCATCAGCTTGGAACCGTGCCACTGTCGTTTTTAATATAACAGCCCAATTCTCAGTCCCTCTGAACCTCTCGCAGTGTATCTGCCTTTTTATTGCATCTCCTGTGTTTCTTGTCTTCATTCTCGCTCTTATTATGCTGCTTCTTTGATTTCTCTTTGCTTTAATCCTGACGTCGATCCGTCTCTATCCACTTTTCCATCTATCCCTCTCTGTTTTATACCTTTGTTGCTGCTCAGCCTTTCCCTCCCATCCGTTTTCTCTCCGCCTCAGGCTTTTTATCCCTCTATCTCCCAGCTGAAATCCTGATTTAAAGATTGTTTTAACCATCTTTCCAACTCAGGAGGGAGCGGGCAGGAATTTACGGGAGCCTGAAGAGTTTCCTTGATGCCTGTCTGTGATTTAAAGCTCTGTATAGTATTTAAGCTCATCCATCCATTATTCACAGCCCTTTACAATCTACAGATAACAGTCACTGTGAATATTCAGCTTAATAACCAGCTCACAGGACCATCAAGGTCTCGTTTTGAGTCATCACGGCAATCTTCAATTATTGAGAAGGGATTCTGAAAAGATTGCCATGCTTGATTATTGATAAAATCACACGGGAGGCACACGCCTGCCGTGTGCTCTGCAGTCTGAGCATCCGGCCTGATGAGGTACAGAATGTGCTTGAGTAATGTGTTCACTCCTGAGAAGTTTGTCAGGGTACATACCAGGTACATGAGAAATTACCGCCACACTAACAGCACGTATGTCTCCTAGAAGTCTCACTAGCCCACATTTTCCAGGCAATTAGGTGATTGAGAGAGCAGATCTGTTTTGTAATTAGACATGATTTACAGAAACAGAGACTTGTGAAACAAACTCTGTCTTCTCAACTCTTCAGGGATGCATTTTAGTAGATTTGTTCTGAAAAAGATTGAAGGAATATCTTCATCAAAACCCAGTTTTCACTTTTCTGCTCATTTTTTTTTTAACTGAAGGATTGCAAACCTAAGTTGAAGTCATTATTAAACTGAAACCCTGAGGGTTTTCACCAAAAGCAGAGATGTTTAATTATACCCACAATCTTTTTGCTTTTGTTCCCTGTTGTGGAGCCAAAAGGCAAAATTCTATCCCTCCTTCCATGTTGTGAGCATGATTACATGTCTCTCTTGTAACATGAGCCCCCAAAGCTCAATGGGATTAACCTGTATAAATAAAAGTTGAATGAATGATTACTTGAAAAATAGGTGATCAAAAGGACTTCATCAGTCTGAGCCACAACAAACAGTCCCACTGGCAACACACTCACATGGTGGACCAACCAGTTCGATGGTGATAAGATGGTTTCTGGAGTCTGCACTCTCCCCTATCAACTCCTTTGAGGCAGCCATGGCCAATAATGTTTTGAACCACTTTGGCCATGGTAGAGCTGTCATTTCTAACCTGAATCCGGAGCCCGGCCCAGCCCAACTCAGAGTAGAGCCGGGCCAGGCTATAATACTGTGTGGGCCGGACTAATGTTGGGCTTTTGATTATGTCAGCGGACGCACGAGCTGACAATCCAATTATAGGGCAACATGGCTTTGCCATACAATCACCAGCAGCACGTGGCTATTTGTCCGCACACTGACTGCCTTGAAAGAGGTAAAAAGTTCAGTTAAGCTTCAGATGGGACTATACTTCCAGGCAGCGATCCATCAAAGCCCAAATATACGTTCATTCAGCCGCTGCACTCAGCGGATGCACACGGCCAATGACCCAAACAGGTGACATCCCAAAATATCCGCTATGTCAGAGCAGGGTCCGTGTCTGAATAATGCAGAATGCAGGCAGAAGCAGAGATTTAATGTGCTTTGATGGCCATGAAAGACAAACATCCCCTCAGATCTGATCTTATGCTCCCTTAGCCGTGCACGTTTGCCGATCGTTATATAAGCAGTCAAAGCTTAGTCGGGGCGTTTTCAGGTTCTGACCTGTAATTACTGTTAATTTGTCGGGTGGGGTGGGGTTCAGAAATGATGGCTAAGGGCTGGGGCCAGGTCGGGTCAGATTTTTTGGGCCTGAATGCAACTCTAGCCATGGCTGCTTCAGAGGAGTCGTTGGGGGAAAGGGTGAACTCCAAAAACTATCGTATTACCATCAAACTGGTTGGTCCACTATGTAAGTGTGCTCCTCATAAGACTGTTTGTTGTGGCTTGTCGGACTGATGAAGTCCTTTGGATGAAGGACAAAACGTTTCAACACAAAGAAACCATCCAGAGGACCTGACTTAACTTTGTTGGAACTACTTCTGTTCTTCTCCTCAGTGTAACTTCTACCCACTTGAATATTTTGCACCAAAAACATTAAGGTATACTTTCATTCTCTGTTCAATTCCAGTCCAGAAAAACACTCATCTTAGAAACTACAAACATTCACTATTCAAATCCTTCAGCGATGGGAGACATCGGTGTACTGCTTGTGAATTTTAGGCAGAACTAAATGTCGTTACCAAAAATGAAAAGAATTAGAAAACTTTATAGTGTGAAAAGCATACTTTATTTTGTGATGACTTGTCCATATTGCTGTGGAGTTGTGCCTGCCACTGCATCTTCTCTGCTCATTAGTCTTTCCTAATAAAGCTACGATGCCAGATCGATTATCGGTCCTTTACTGGTTTGGCTCTAAGCTTCTCTGGAAGAAACTGCAATGTCACATAAAAACTCCAAACCTTCTTTCTGCCTTTTACTGACTCCTCCAGCTGAGCAGTTATCAGGCCGAGACGAGAAAACACTAATATTTATCATGACAGCACTTGTTTTATTAATGAATATACACACATTATGAGAGGAACAGACAGTTTCATCACAGTTCAATCACCTTGAGATGCTCAGATGTCTTGCAGCCACCTCTGGGGAGGGAGAACCAACCATCTGATTGTGTATCATTGATATAGAAAAATCCATTACTGTTTTACACCTCTGACCTTCACATCGTCTCTTTCCTCTCCCTGTATTGCAGCCATGCAGTGCGGGAACCCAGGTACCCCTGCTCATGGACGCATTTCCCGTGTGGACGGCACAACGTTCTCCCACTCCATTGTGTATTCGTGTACGGAAGGATATTTCCTCATGGGTTCGCCAACACGTCAATGTCTAGCAAATGGGACCTGGTCTGGCTCCGCTCCAAATTGCACAAGTGAGTTTCATCTGCACGGAAGGATGAGGAGCAGAGGCCCCTCAGATCCACAGCGTTTACTTTGTACAGTGAAGAAAAGTCTAATTACATGTGTGGTGTTAGTTTATTTTCAGCCTGCTAAACCAGAGCAGCTACTATTCCTCTCCTTTGTGATGCTGAACAATGAAACTAAACCTTTTTTAAATGTTGTTGCTCCAATTTTTTTTTACAAAATTAAGCATTCTGAGGGATCAGCTGTGACAAAAAAAAATGTTAAAAATATAAATCTTTGAAATCCTTCCTCATGCAACATGTCTACACTGGCAGCTTTTATTGTATTGATCTCAGCAAAATGAGTCTGTCAGTAATTAAAAACCATGCCAGTCTATATTTAATTTCCACCCAACGACTATCAAAGAAAATTACACATTGTTCCTCTCTGAAAATCACCACATTCGTTTCTTCCCTCATTCCTTTAGCCTATTATTGTATTACAGGAAAAGATAAATGGTATGGGTATAATTTTCAATTTTGGAGTAAAATGGGTCTCTAGAGAGTTATTCACAGGAAAGCAGGGGAAGGAGAAAAATATTGAAAACTGGATTGAATAGTAATGATCCAATGTGCAGAAATCCAGAGGAGCTTTAAAGTCTGCTCATACTTTCTGCTCTTACTTCCCATTAAAGTTTACTGGTCATCTCAGAGACATCAACACTGGGATGGCTCATTGTGCCGTCATTAAGGAAGCAATCATTTTCACGGTTCATGGGAAATCGATCATGTAGGGTAGCAGATCAAAGTCACAAAACACTTTCAAGGAGAAAGACAAAACTTCTTTCTTTTTTCCTCTCAAACTCTCGCTGTTTGATGAATGAAGTTTATGAAGCATGTTAAGGAATTAGCAAATTAGCTGAAGTGCATGAGAAGAGAGACTTGCTCAGTAAACTGAAGTAAAACCATAAAGCACTTAATGTGATAAATGGTAAATATAGATTTTTTTGCAAGACTATTTGTCTTATAACGGCCTGTAGTAAAGATGATTTATGCCCACAGTTTCTCATATTCATCAGTCTATTGGGAGAGACTGATATGAGAGATACAACTACTGGAGAACCTCAGATTGTATTGAAATCATTAGATTTGTAACTTGCTGGTTTTACATTTAATCCTGATTGGTCTTATGCATAATATATTTCAGTTTTGGCACTCTAAATAATTTTAACATTGTCAAAACAGAAATATAACAGATCATACTTTGTCAGGGAGCTCATAGAGCTTTGAAACATCAAAGCAATTTGGTTAAAAAAAAAAAATTAAAAAGTACATAAATGGTTTGTTTTTCTAACCTAAAAGAAAAGGTCAAACATTTGAAACTTATAAAAAAGTAATGTATTGTTGTAGATAAACCTTTGAACAGCCTCAGTTTGAACAAACTGTTTAATTCTGACTAAACTGACGAGCTAGCAGCTAGTCTGTGCGGCATCTCTAATCTCTAAAGTATCAGTTTGTATGAACGGTAATTTTTGAAACTTTATGCCATTTTACTCATGCTCATGCTCAATAATCCAGGTAGAAAATCCAACAAAGTGCAGTCAGGTCATCTGGAAAGTTTATTTTATTTTATTTTTTAGATGTTTCATCCTTCAGCCAAAGGACTTCATCAGTCAGAGGAACCAAAACAAACTGAGTCCCACAAGAAGCATGCTTACATAGTTGACCAACTAGTTTGATGGCGATAAGATGGTTTCTGGGGCCCGCCCTTTCCCCCGTCGACTGCTCTGAGGCAGCCATAGCCAAAGTGGTTCAAAACATCAACGTTCGTGCTCAATAATCCGGTAGATAAAACTAAATGTCTCAACAAAAAAAGAAACCATCCAGATGACCTGACTGAACTTTGCTGGATGTTTTACCTGGATTACTGAGTATGAACTTTGATGTTTTGAACCACTTTGGCTCTGGCTGCCTCAGAGGAGTCGACGGGGGAGAGGGTGGGCCCCAGGAACAATCTTATCACCATCAAACTGGTTGGTCCAGTATGTGAGTGTGCTGTTTGTGGGACTGAGTTTGTTGTGGCTCCTCAGACTGATGAAGTCCTTTGGATGAAAAACGAAACTTCTCAACAAAAAAAGAAACCCTTCAGATGGCCTGACTGAATTTTGTTGTGTTTATGCCATTGTCAATTTTCTTTGAACATGTTATCACCAAACAAAATGCCAAAAGCACCTGAAGAAATGTACCCAAATTGAATTAAATGCTGTTCTTGAACCCTTTGAAGTAGTAAATTTAAAAGCTTGGTCTCTCTGTAAAGGTAACACAGATTTTTTTTTTTGTCATAAATATAGTAACTATTATGTAGTTATTGAAGGTGAACCACAAAAATCATTTTTTTTTCTCATTTGAAATGTTTTAAATATGTATTTATGTTGCTGCACATGGAGGGATGTGGAAAAGTGTGAGGCTGCAGCATCAAATCTTACAAAATCCTACAAACATAAAATAACTATAGCACCAAAAATCATTATTCTGAGTATATTTTTATGAGAGTATGTCCATGCATATTTCAAAGTGTCCAAATGAGGCACACAGCAATAAGCACATAAACACACAAGTCACAAGCCCCTGCACCACACACAGCTGAAAACACAACAAAAGAGCATTATTTCCGTACTCCTTCCAAAATTATTTACATCTAAACAATATATAAACAAACAGCAGCAATTTATAGTAGAATAAGTTCAACTATTAGCCCCAGTTCATAATCCATCCTGTCCAAGGCTCTCCCAGAGTCGCTTCACTGCTCGCCTTTTTATCCATCTCTTCGTCAGAAAAATCACTCTTCCTCCTCTTATCCCACTCAGCCACCTCGTAAGAGCTGTATTTTCTCTTCATAGTACGTTTTGCCATCTTTTAGTAGAAAATGAACCTCAAAATATTTTGTTTTTCCCATTAAAAAGGGGCATACGCGCTGGCTCAGGCTAAGAAATGTTTCCAAAATTTGTTTCCTACTTCCATTTTAGATTTTGCCTGTGAACATTGCATTTCCACGTCCCAGGAATTTGACTGGCTATACGTCTGTAGCATCAGAACACGCTTCAGAGCTGACTGGTCACTTCGGTATACAAGAGTGCTGGTGTACCCAGTTAGAACACATGACGCTCCATCGACATTAATGGCTCTGAAGAGACCATAGATCGACCCAATTGATCAAATGAGGTGTCAACCAAAAGAGGAGTCTACACTGCCATTTTGACACCTGGTATTTAAATTGCAGGCATGTGGCAAAGCATAGCAGCTAAGCAGAAAGATGTCACAACAGTCTGCAGGTGGGCCATTTTGTGCTTAACTGCAAGTGCAAATAGCAGCAGCAGCTAGCTGTAGCACTCCTGGTACCAGGAATATCATAATGTCTTATTCAGAATAACCAAGTAATGCATAAAATAAAACAAGATTGACCTTTATTGATCCATTAAAAAAAAATGCTCTGCTCTTTGAATTGAGAAAGCTTCTTGGGTGAGAAGTGAAACGTTTTCTGTTACAAATAAAGTCCAGTTGTTTTTGTCTTGACCTTTTTTGAATTTACCATGTCCTGGATGACTGAGAATCTTCACCAGCGAACTTTATTGATCCCACAGGAAATTGTTGAAAATGACATTGATTCAAAAGTTTAAACATTAAAATCTCCATCAACCGCTATGAAATTATGAAAACCGTCATTTTAGGCATAAAAATAGCTTTGGCTAGCTGTTCATTAATATTCTGATGCATGCCCAATAATGCTAAAATAAAGGTATATGAATGTTGAGTCAGGTCCACTGGACGGCTTCGTCTTCTTCTGAAAGAATCTGTCCAGAGGACCTGACTCAACCTTGTAATGTTCATTAATGTTTACATTAATATAGTCCAAGCAGACCTACTTAAAATGTGAAAATGATGATTAATTAAATGTTTATTAAATGGTACTCACATGAACCGTAGCAACTTTTTTCTTATTATCTTATTGGAGTTGTTTTGTGTTATCCACTTTGGTCTTGGCCTCACAGGCTAGATGTTAGCTTGTCAGTCCTGTCAGAATTAAACTAATTTTTCAAGCTAACGCTGCTCCAAGAGCCCATATGCAACAGGAAAACAATTATTTGTTCATAACCTTCCTACAGAATCCCATTCTAAAATGCTTGTCCTATTAATGGTCTATTAACTAACCTTTTTCCCAGATGATCCATTTTCTTTTAATGCTCTGAAAGGAAAATGCTGGACTGGTAAAACTAGCTAAAGTTCATTTGTTGCCTTTCTACATTGTGCTGACACGATTTATTCACATTTAAAAATAAAAAAAACATGTGTAAACACTTAGATTTACACACACTGATTGTTTTCTTCTTCTTCATCTCTCCTTTTCCACCTTCTCATGAGATGGATATCTGCTGAAAGTTTTAAAAGCTGTCTTTTATTCAACACAGTTGTTTCTAGCTTGGAAACATGTATTTAATTTATGATCATGTGTCATTTTGATTCAGAAAAGAAATGAACTGCAGCTTTACAATAAAATGAGGGAAATACGAACTGACACCTTAAAATAAAGCAGCTATAAGAGAACATGTGTTGGTAAGAGTAGAGTGATTCAGTTCCTGTTCTTGACAGAGAATCTGATAAATGTTAGTGAAGGATGATCACCTGTCAACAGAGTCTCACTGGACTGCAAAATAAAATATGTCATATCCTGAATGTTACTGAACTAAAGTGAGGTTCACAGCAGTGGTTTATATCTTTGAGTCATTTTTTCTGACTGGTCGTTGCACAACTAATTTTAGTCAAACAGTCAGTGTCTCCTACAACACACACTTTTATTGTCTCCCATCACAAACAAAGCGGGGGAAGTGGAATTACACGTTTTCTGTTCGTGAATGTTTTGATCATGACAACTTGAAAATTAAGTGATGCTCTGACTTCCACCTTAGTGTGCGGCTACATAGACATAAGAAAGGTTTCTTTCAAAAATAAGGCTGTCACATCAAATTCAAAATGGCTGCCACCTTGTGTGTGGGGGGGATGAGGGGTTAATCAGCCACCCCAGTCATATGAAGAAACTGTGATTTCTAGTTTTTTATATTGCTTAAAAGTGTAGTTTCATCAAATGATTGTGGTGGAAGAAGATAATCTAAGATGGTCAAGGCCACCACTGGCCACCCTCTGACTCCGCCATTGTACTCTGAGACGCCTCAGACAAGCACAAAATAAATAAATAAACCTCCCTTTGTTCTTCTCCACAATGTAAGTCCTACTCACTTAAAGATCTTGCACCAAAAACAAGGTTTACTTAAATCTCCTGTTTAATTCCAGTCCAGAAAAACATTGATCTAAACAAACAGTCACTATTCAAATCCTTCAGCAATGGGGGACATTGACGTACCACTTGTTAGGATAATGATGACTGTTGATTTGTCTTGTGATAGAGTTTGAATTGCCAAAGTTGAAAGTTCAAAGTTTTTATGCAAAGAAAATTACATGACTGAAAGCTGGGTGGGCATCGTGCCATTGGACTTGCAGGTAAATGCAGTTATAGAAATATTGACTGTTACCATCCATCCATCCATCCATTATCTTTCGCTTGTTACGAAGTCGGGTTGCGGGTGCAGCAGCTTGAGCAGGGAGGCCCAAACATCTCTTTCCAGGGCCACCTCTTCCAGCTCTTCTGGGAGGATTCCAAGATATTCCCAGGCCTACCGAGAGACAGTCTCTCCAGTGTGTCCTGGGTCTTCCCAGTGTTGAACTCCCAGTCGAACATACCTGAAGCACCTTCCAAGGGAGGCGCCCAGGGGCATCCTTACCAGATGCCCAAACTGCCTCACCTGGCTCCTCATGATTTGGAAGAGCAATGGTTCTACTCGGAGTCTCTACCGGATAAATTAACTTCTCACCCTATCTCTAAGGGAGAATCCAGAGTCCAGCTACCCTTTGGAGGAAACTAATTTCAACCACCAGTATCCATGATCTCATTCTTTCGGTCACTACCCAAAGATCTTGACGATAGGTCAAGGTAAGAACATAGACCGACCAGTAAACAGAGAGCTTTGCCTAACAGCTCAGCTCCCTCTTCACCACAACAGACCAGAACAGAGTCCACAATACTGCAGACGCTGCACCAATCTGTTTGTCAATCTCAAGCTCCATTCTTCCCTCACTCGTGAGCAATATCCCAAGATACTTGAACTCCTCCACTTGAGGCAAAACCTTACCCTCGACCTGAAGAGATCAATCCACCCTTTACAGACTGAGGACCATGGCCACAGATTTGGAGGTGCTGATTTTCATCCCAGCCACTTCACACTCTACTATGAACCGCTCCAGTGAAAGCTGAAGATCACGGCATGAGGACGCCAACAGGACCACATCATCTGCAAAAAACAGAGATGGAACCCTGAGGCTCCCGAACCAGAATCCCTCCACCCCCTGGCTGCATCGAGAAATTCTGTCCATAAAAGTTATGAACAGAATCATTGACAACGGGCAGCCCTGGCAGAGTCCAATTCCCACCCTGAAGGGGTCCAACTTACTACTGGCAATACGAACCAAACTCTTGCACCGCTTGTATAGGGACCGAAAAGCCCGTAGCAATGGGCCTCCAATCCCATACTCACGGAGTCCCCCCACAGTGTACCTCGAGGAGCATGGTCGAAAGCCTTCTCCAAGCCCACAAAACACATGTAGACTGGATGGGCAAACTCCTATGACCCCTCAAGGACCCTAGTGAGGGTAAAGAGCTGGTCCAGTGTTCCACGCCCAGGACGGAACCTGAACTGTTCCTCCTGGATCTGAGGTTTGACCAACAATCAGACACGCTTCTCCAGTACCTCTGAATAGACCTTAACAGGGAGGCTAAGTAGAGTGATGCCCCTATATTTGGAGCACACCCTCCAGTCCCCTTTTTTGAAGAGGGTTACCTCTCAACCTCACGCATAAGCTCAGGCTTCTTCCCTGCCAGAAAGGTCACATTTCTTGTCCAAAGAGCCAGCTTTGCTAAGCCAGGGTCAGAGTGCCAATACCCCCGCCTTCAGCCACTACCCATGGCATCATGCACCCAACACATATGGCCCATCCTGCCGATGGTGGGTCCATAGGAAGGCAAACCCATGTTACTCGTTCGGGCTGAGCCCAACCGGGCCCCATGGGTAGAGACCCGGTCACCAGGCACTCGACGACGAGCCCCTCCCACAGGCCTGGCTCCAGGGTAGGGCCCCAGTAACCCATGTTCGGGCAAGGGACACTGAGCTCCTTGTTTGTATTTGTCCATAAGAATCTTCTGAATCACTCTTTGTCTGGCCTGTCACCTAGGACCAGTCTGCCTTGGGAGACCCTACCAGGGGCAATTACAATTGCCCCCAACATCATTACTCCTAGGATCATTCGGGCACACAAACTCCTCCGCTGCGATAAGGTTGTGATTCAAGGAGGAGATTGACTGTTATATATGTATTTTGACTGTTATGTTCAAGAAAAACAAATTAATAATTTGATTACCTTCTTCACTCACTGCATATTTGCATCTATTGGTGAACCAAAAATAATATTAATCTTCTCATTTTGTACCGTAGTTCTCAGGAACTTGGTCAGGCTTTCCCTCTTAGACTGAAATCAGGGATTAAACCAAGCAACAGATATATCGTTTCTAAACAAGTAGCTATTACTTTCTGCATGGCCGGGTAGCGCTTTATGCGACTGTGCAAATATTCCTGTGTAAGACTCGTGTGAGATGACAGCCCAAGAATGTAGTTTACTACCCACAATGCCTGTGCAGTCCAAAGAAAATCAGATATGGCTGACAGGTTAGTTTCAGTGTGCACTGCAGGCACTTTATAAATGACTGCATCTCAAGCATCAAATAATTGCCATTTGCACAGCCATTTATTCTTCTGACATGTATTACAGGATGCTGTGTGGAGAAACCTTTCTGGAAGTTTTAATACGAGATTGATCCAAGTAAACAAAAGGACACAACAAACAGCAATACAGTACATCTCAGACGAGCGTCAAGGCTGCTGATTGTCTGCTGTTACTTGACATAAAATCAGTGTTTGTGTTAACGTGGGAAAATAAATATGTGAGTTTATCCGATTTATTATTGGCTCAAGCCAGAACTCGCTTCCATTCACCCAAGACTGCATTTAGGATTTATCTTTACCAAGTAAATCCTTTTATTTTGGACACCAATTTGTTCCCACACAGCAATAAACAAACACAAAGTGTTGAAATGGTTGGCAGCAACTGAAAATCAGCCGACTGATTTACTGTAGGAGCATTTAGCTGAGCTTTCTGGCTTCTTACATGAAGGTGAACGAGTCAAAGTAAATATTCTAATTAGCTTGCATGAATCGGGACATGTGAAATCAAAACAGGGAATATGAAGAATCAAGTCAGAGACCAGCGACTATAATTGAATCAGGGATGGCAGTGGGTGAGGACCTGACAACAGAGTTGGCCAACGCTCAACCATCTGTTTATTTTGAAGAAAATGAGCCGTGAGAAGAAGCCAAGAGCAGATGTGCAGAAAAGTCTTCACTATTAAAATCATTTTAACTGTTAGTATTGCTCTGCGGTTGTGCAGGTTGCAGAGCTGCCACCTCTCAGCAAGAAGGTCGCCAGTACAAATCCTGGCCGGGGGGGCCATTCTGGGTGGAGTTTGCATGTTCTCTCCGTGCATGCATGGGTTTTCTCCAGGTACTCCAGTTTCCTCCCACAGACAAAAAACATGTATGTTAGACTGATTGGTAACTCTAAATTGTCCCTAGGTGTGAAGGAGAGAGTGAATGGTCGTTTATCTTGTTTGTCTCTATTTGTCCCTGTCATGGACTGGAGACCTGTCCAGGGTGTCCCCCCACCTCACGCAAATTTGTCACTGGTTTGTTCCTGACCATTAAACAAAAAGAAAAAAGAAAAAACTCAACAGAAGAGTGGGTGTTTCCCTTAATGTAAGGTCCCCAAAATTGATATTATTGGTAATGTAAGTTTTGGTTGTTTGTGCGAGGATTGTGAATAAACTCTGCATAACAGGATATTTGTTAATTTAAAGTCTTTGTAATTTTAGTGTCATTGTTCAGTCTCTTCAGCAACCCGATGGCTCAAGTAAACTGCCAGACTTTTTGAAAAGTCTGTTCACAGACTCCTGTGCTTGTTAATGGTCGGTGTCAATACCATTAAGAAGCAGTAAATTACAGTAATGAAAATAAATTGTGAGTCGAACCTTTTTTTTTAAGCTGTTTTGAAATATGTACTGCAAGTACAAAAAAGAAAAGTGCTTTTAAGGTTTGATTGCAAAATAATTAAAGATAGG
The DNA here is from genome assembly GCF_014905685.2 of Nematolebias whitei. NCBI lineage: Eukaryota > Metazoa > Chordata > Actinopteri > Cyprinodontiformes > Rivulidae > Nematolebias > Nematolebias whitei. The sequence goes on along the minus strand of NC_056502.1, from coordinate 29,745,305 downwards.
AGAAAAAAATGAATAAAGGTTATTTTTCCTGGAAAAACCATGTTCTGAGCAATGTACTACTCAGGTTAACTATTGTACACTAGATTAACGCTAACCTGTCGATGACCATAAAGGCAACACTACAGCTTTTCTTACAGTATGCTGAGACGGCAGTGAATAGGTTGAATCAATTTACAGCTGCTCTAAATCAGGTTAAGCCTTGCAAGTGACAGACAGCAGGAGAGCAATTAGCAGCTACTAATCATTGCTATGTAATTACCTCCTATGTATTGATGATCTTTCAATCTCCAGTTTCTTGCAGAAAGTTTAGCCTTTTACTGCTGTAATATTATTTCCTGAAAAATAGTATGTGTAAGTGCTGTTACATCCTATAAGTTTAATTTAGTTTTTTGTTTTTGAATTATATGGCATTTGTGAAACAGGTAAAACTGCTTGTCAAATAAGACAAATATTCAACCTGAGCTAATTAATTCTGACGCTCTACCATCACATTTTTTGATGGGTAGAATGATTTTTAATCCCAAAATATTTTGTGTATTATTTTTGGTTTAATAGAGCAGAATTTGGGGAAAGGAAAAGGCTATTACGGTGTAACTGGAAAATTCAAAAAACTTCAAGCCAAAAATACGAGTTTAACTGGAAGATCTGGGTTTAAAGACTTGCTTTACAAGTTCTCCTTATATTTTTCTCATAATACAAAGGAGGAAAAGGTATTTCTGTCAAACGTTTTGAAGAAATAGGTTTCATTTCAACTTTGTTTTATGCTGCACGTGATTATATTCTTCCCATCACACATCTTTGCATATATTTTTAGTGTAAATTCTGTTTATTTGTGTTTTCAATTACAGTGATCACCTGCGGTGAGCCTGGGATTCCAGCGAATGGACTCAGATTTGGTGATGACATCACTGTGGGCCAGAATGTGACGTTCATGTGCCAACCAGGGTATGTGATGGTTGGAGGAGAAAGCATTGTCAGTAGGACTTGCACCAACAATGGAACCTGGAGCGGAGCCATGCCAATGTGTCAAGGTAAACTTCCACAAAACGTATATTGTACTCTGTGTCATACTCATGCTGGAGTACAGAGGGAGGTGGAGTGAATTTTCTACTCTATGCCAAACTTTCAGGTGGCACCCCCGTACACTTCTGTTAATTTCTATAATTTTACATACACTCCTACAAGAAACTATTTTTAAATTTTTGGTAGGCAGGGTGCTCCGTTCTGTTGACAGGGCGGAGCACCCTGCTTTTATGATGGAAGGGGAAACACTGAAATTCAAAACATGGATTGATGGCACCCTTGGCATTTGCCTTCACTGCCTACACTACCAGTCAGCTCTGGGCAGAGCCAAACTCCTGTCTTTCAAACAACCACTGGGAGAATTGGATTCATTTTCTTGGTTGTGGCTAAAGTAACTACATGCACTACAACAACTTGTCACACACTCTTATTATTATTATTTCAGCTTTTCCCTCTTCAGGAGTTGTCACAGCGAGTCATCCTTCTCCATCTCATGCTTTCTTCTGCGTCCTCTGTCCTCACTCCAACTACCTCCATGTCCTCTCTAACTGCATCAATATATCTCCTCTTTGTCTTTTTCCTGGCAGCTGCATTTCTAACATCCTTCTACCAATATACCCACTGTCCTCTGGACATGTCCAAACCATCTCAGTCTGGCCTCTCTGACTTTATATCCCAGTTGTTCAACCTGTGCTGCACCTCTGATGATCTCATTCCTAATCTTATCCATCCTTGTCACTCCTAAGGAGAACCTGAACATCTTCATTTCTGCCACTTCCAGTTTTTTCTCCTGTCTTTTTGTCAATACCACTGCCTCCAGACCATACAACATAGCTGGTCTCACATCTGTTTTGTAAACTTTACCTTTGACCTTTGCTGACCCCTTTTGTCGCAAACCACTCCTGAAACTTTTCTCTATCCACTCCATCCTGCCTGGACTCTCTTATTCACCTCTTACCACAATCTCCCTTTTGCTAGACAGTGGACCCCAAGAACTTGAAGTCCTGCACCTTTGTGACCTCTGCTCCTTGTAGCCTCACTGTTCCACCAGCCTCCCTCTCGTTCAACTTGTCACACACACAAAAACCGCAATTAGACATCAGTTTCTGTGCTGCTTCAATGAGAGTACTGGCCTAAGCCTGGCCACTTCTCTTTAAAAGTCTTTGTCTCTGCTGCAGAAAACGGTCAACCTTGATAACCATCAGCCTCTGATACAACAGCCTTGGCAAACCAGCACGTCATGTAAAATAAGAATCGCATACTTACTCCTGGAGAGCTGATGAGATTAGCAAGAAAGGCGACAGAGGACTCCCTGTGTGGTTCAATGGTGACACTGTTCACTTAACTCAAGAGCTGCTGATGCCACATTTCACCCGTCTGCGTAATAGAAAGGTGGTCAGCCACAGGAGTACTGCAGATAAAACACAATGCAAATTTTACAGTATAAAATCTTTGATTTTCTAAATATTTGCATCTCACTGTGTATACTGAAATATATCTATGCGTACATACAATCTGGATTTTTCTTAAGTTTACTTCAGATATTACTCTTCCTCTCTAAACCTTTGTGTACATTTTGCTTTTAATAGAAACTCTTGTGAGAAGTCAGTAGTTGTACGCCCATCAGCGTTACATCATTGCATGATTTATGATCCTTGAGCCCAGGCATAGATTAGCATTTCTGTTGCTGACACTATGAAGTAAGTGTTTTAGGAAATATTACCATGTGCAGAATTCAGTTCAGATGTGCACCAAGTAAGGGAAGAGCCTACCAGGCAAATGGTGGCTCATTGTTGCTAAGGAACGGTTCCCAGGCTGCCGGGTCCGTTGCAGTACATCAGAGCAAACTGTTATCATGTTTGCCTCTTCAGAAATGGCAAGGGACAAATTAAATGGGAGAAGAAGAAGGGAAAAAAATCCAGTTTATGAGACTATCAGATGCATTCACAAAGCCAGCATCTTGTTGCAGATGTGTTCACAGGCAAAATGTAAAACGGCTGGAAGGTTTGGAAAATCAAATGAAGATGGAAACGTAGGAAGGTTTGTTGGAATAGTTTCTGAGTTATCCCAGATGTGTCAAGTCCTAAAAGTTGTAATATTAGGCCTTTTAATTTAAACATACATTTAATTGACCCCCCGTCGCAGAACAAAGAAGGGGAATTAGAAATACCCTCCACCTGTGCATGAATGTTATGAGCATGATTAATTGCAAAATAAGTGAGGTACTGACGTTTGATTTGGTGTGTGGCTTAATTCCAAACATAAGAAAGGTTCCTTTACATAATCTGGTTGCCACCTCAAAATCCAAGACAACCACCATTGTATATATGTAAACTTCTGAGCTGGATAACTTGAAAATAAGCAGCATGCCATCAAAGTTCATGCTCAATAATCCAAGTAAAAATCCAACAATGTTCAGTCAGGTCATCTGGACTTTTTTTTTCTTTGTTTATTTTATTTTTGCTGACACGTTGTGTCCTTCATCCAAAGGACTTCTTCAATATGAGGAGACACCAAACAAACTGATTTCCACAAATGGCGTACTCCATAGTTTGCTGGTGCTAAGATGGCCTCCTGGTAAACTGGAAAACTCCAAACATTCTCTATTCAAATACCTCAGTGATGGGGGGCATCGGTGTATTGCTTGTGTATTATATCTACACTAGCAGAATCCTACAGTATATACTGAAACTCTTTGGTTCTGCTTCCACTTTTTGGACCTTGTTCTTCTTTCCCTCATCAGGCTTCTTGTGTGACCCTGCCTGAGCGTTTATACCATCCAGACTGACACTGATTCACAATCTTTAATTTGTGTGTTTCATTATTCACACAACCTGCTGCGTTATACGCTGAAGAGGTTTGATGAGTTGATGGTTGCCCAACTATTACTCACATCTGTTGGATTGTTGAGAGTGAACTTGTGTGTGCACACACTGTCCTGCTCCTGCTTGTGTTTATGGGAGTGGTGTAAAGAACAGCTGAACCTGTTAGTTTAGACTTCCGTAACTTCATTCAACCATACGAGTTCTTGCAAACCATTGACACCTCTCTGATACGTGCACATTCACACAGTCCTACAGATTGTTGCACGTCCTCATGTTTTCTTCCAACCCTGCAGCTGCAGTCGGAGCGCTGTCGGCTTGTGTTGACCCGCACACATTAGTCAGTGACCCGTAGAGTCCCTCCTGCCTCTTCGTACACTCCATTCTCCGGTAGCACTTATTTCTCTCACGGGATAAATGAATAAAAGAAAAGCAGGAGCGAGGATTTTGATTGCTAAGTGAGTTCTCTTCATTAATTTAGCCTTTTCTCTGTGTGGATTGAGAATTAAAACAGATTTCAGTTGTTTTGAGGGTTATTTTTTTAATGTCATGGCTATTTTCTTTCTTGTACTATCAATAGTAAGCAAGAGAAACTCACCTTATTAACCATCCCTCTCATCGTCTTTGTCATCGGCAGCCTACGCAGCAAGATGTTTTAAGAAGTACTAAGTAAATATATTTTATCCAATATAAAGCTGAGATTGATTCTCATAAGATTATCGTCCCCCACCTTTCTTTGCACGATTGGCTGTAAGTTGAAGCTGCAGCAGTTCATGCAGGATGAGCTGTTTAAAACCGTCGTGAAGCGGGGCATCTGTCATCTTGTCATAGATTTAGATGATGTGCCTTGGGGATCTGAGCTAAGGGGAACGAGTAAAGAGATTGAGAGGAAAATAAAATGAGAGGAAAGGGAGGAAGAGGGAGACAAAAGAAGGATAGGAGAGACAAAGAGGTTTTAAATGCACCAACTCTGTGCATAATTTTTTACACATAATGCGAGAATGTCAGTGGTAGCCGCGGTGTTGGTGTGTGATGTTCAGGTGCACATGCTGCAGATGATACAGCTGAAACCTCCGTTTGGTCCCGGGATTGGCATGTTCGGCTAAGAGGCACTAATGCTCTAATGCTGCTTAGAACTACTTAGGAAAATGAGGCCACTCTGCTTCCCATTCAGTTCTGCCTGCCACCCATGCCTGAAGTTTTTTATTTTTTTCATGTTTTCAAGTAACTTCTAAAACATGCTTATGAGATTAAAGGCCTGTTCCTTTAATTAATGTAGTTTTCCTCACTTGCATAACAGTTCTCAAGTGCTCATGCTTCCTCCTTGTTTGATTCTCCTGCAGAGACAACCTGCAGAATAACTCACCTGCACAGGTTGAACAGAAGCCAGCTGGGACACGTAGTTATGTAGTAGGACTTGAGCGAGTTCCCACGATTAATCAAAAACTGTCTATGCTTTTTGATTGATTCCAAAAGAAACAGTTTGTTGTCAACTTTCTTCTGGTCTGAAACTTGTGAGGACAGACACGGTAGCAGAAAACAGATTGCATCATCAGAGTGGTTTTTGCATCTGAACTTTGATTCACCCTGGCCTAAATACATTTCCAAACATAGCTCACCGATGAAGCGTATATGTGCTGTGTAACTGCTGCAAAATGTCCACATGGAAGTTGCTTTGGTGCCGCTGCCAACCGAGAACAAAAAACGGTTCCTCCTCTGAGAGGATGTCTGAATATCCCGCCGAGGTCTGTTCCATATTTATTGTTGCTCACTGTTTAAAAACCAAAGAAGGAAACCAACAAAATTTGGCAGGAAAGTCATTTATCAAACTCTTGCCAAGTTTTTACATGGTCATAATCTTGAAATTAAAATTGTTAGTTTTTTATATTTCAGAGGTGGTGGTGAGAAAGAAGAGCTTCAGGCCAGTGCTTAAAGGTATTGTTTAGATTTTTTTAAAGAGGGCTTTTGTAGAAAGGTTATAAACAGGTAATATTTCACCTGCTGTAGATAGCTCTTTAAATCAGGGGTTCCCAACCCTGGTCCTTGAGGAACACCATCCTTCATGTTTTAGTTGTTTCTCTGCTCCGACACACCTGATTTTATTTAGTGGGTAATTAACCGGATAGTAATGTAATCAGTGGTTAACTTGAGCCGGATCCTGCTGGAACAAGATCCGGGAACTCTCTCGTTTTGACCTGTTCTATTTCCGGCAACTCTTTGTTCTAATCCGACAACTCCGCCCCTAAAAGTCCGAAGTCATCGTGGATTTTTATTTTGATTATTTATTAAAAAAATACATTGAGAGGAGACGTTGCCTTTAGTCCGGCGAACCCAATTTGTGGATGTTCCAGCCACAGCACGCGCAGCGAACCAACTACACGCTCCTTTGAGGAGCAGGACAGGAGCCTCTAGGCAGGCGGGTGAGGACGGAGGGACAGATGGTCTTACGCACAGAGATTCTGCATGGAGTCCTTCTCTCCTCCTCCTCTCCAAATATTGTCCCTAGTCAGCGAGGCTGCGCACTGAAAAACACCCCCTCTCTCCTCCTCTTAGACCCCGAAACAGAAACAATAATTTATTCAACAGAATAAATAAATGCCTGTGGACAGTGCACGTTACACACAGAAACGTCTCCAGACAGCTCTAGCGTGTGCACAACATCAGCAGGTGTCTGAACTCCCGCTACATTTCAGAATCAGTAATCAAAATGTCAAAGACACAGTTTAATTTAGTTTAATAAAAAATGGATGGATGGATGGATTGTCCTTAGTTGGACAACAGAGAATTGAAGCCTTCAGGTGCTTCAAACGGTGCCACAAGACTGGAGCAGGAGCGGAGAAGAGTTCAGCTCAGAACCGTGAAGTGAGGGGAGGGAAGAGGGGGTTTAGGGCTCCTGACAGAATCGGAGCTGCTCTAATTCACACACAACCTGCTGTTCCTCTCCAAAATAGTAATTTTTTAAAGTGTTTACAAATGTAGGTAAATGTTGATGTATAACAACCCATTAAAATACACCAAAATGCAGGAAATGGCATCTCTGTTATTCAAAATGTTCTGTGAGAGGACCCACGGACGCCCCAACTCTTGCATTGGAGGACAACTGCTCTAACCACTCAGCCACAGCCGCACATACCAGCTTCTTTTTTGGTGTGTGGCTGCATCTAGGTGTAGCAAAGGCCAATATCAAAAAATGGGTTGCCAAGTCAAAATTTAAGATGGTCACCACCAACCACCGATCACCATTCTTTCTAAATTTTATATTGCTTAAAAGTATAGTTTCCTCAAATAATTGGGGTGGGCGAAGATTAAACTATGGTGCCACCCCCTGGCTCCATCATTGCACTGGGTGGATTGCGCCACCACCTCAACAGGATTTGTCACTCTGCTGTGTCTCAGGCATGGGAAAAAAAACACCTCTGTTCTTCTCCACAGTGTAACTCCTCACCACTTGAATATCTTGCACCAAAATATTCAGGTTTACTTGCATTCTCCGTTCAATTCCTGCACGGAAAAACACACATCTCGACAACTAAACAGTCACTGTTCAAATCCCTCAGCGACGGAGGACATTGGCATACTCCTTGTTTATCCATAATATATATTTGTATTATATCCTATGTAGAACATGTATTTCTATTGTTTTGTCATACAAAGTGTAAGAGCTGGAAAAAAAAAAACCACCCATATTTTACATTGGGATCTTAACATGACAAGTTAATTAACTTTATAAACTAAACATGTGATGTCACCATATAGTTTGAAGGTTTCCATTTCTTGAAGTTTGAAAGTGACAAGTAACTTTCACCAATGTTTATTCGAGCGTTTCACCATCAAACAATGCCTAAAAGAAAGACTGCTGGAAAGTAGGGGGTAAAGTAAGTGTTTGAAAAAACACTTCTATAATTTATTCACATCCCTAAAACCCATATCCAATCTGCATCCCCACGGGTTCATCTCCAAGTGTGTGAGAACAAACTCCGAGCTTTATTATGCATTCATTTATCGCATTTGTTGAGCAGGAAGTTTACGGCTCACACAGATGCATAATGTCCCCACATTTCCCACGGATATCATTCAGCGCACTCCAAACAGAAACACCGGAAAAATCCCTCACAGTCAAAACACAAAACGTTTCTTTACAACTGAAGGCCTAGTTTTCACTCCGACAAAACCACTGTGTGCAGAATATGGGTCTCCTCTAATGTTTTATGATAGCCTTAAAACAGCACTGTAATGTTATGCAAATGTAAAGACAATCTCTGTTTTCTGTTCTGTTTATTCTCTCTCTTTTTGCACATTTCATCACTTTAAAGTTTCTTTACCATCATCCCCCATAATGTTTAGTTCATTTTTGGTGTTTCTATAAACTCACACAAACCTGGATATTAATTCAAAAGCTGCAACGTTGCCTGTTACCCTTCAACGAGCTTTTCTGTTGCGTTGTTCAAAGTAGAGTAAAGAAAGCATTTCTAAAGGTTTTTATGAGTACTACAGTTTCTCTCTTGGGCTATAAAATTCAATAATTTTAAGACCATTAACGTTTTCTTTTTTATTTCAAAGAACATGCCTCAATTCTCAGGAGAGCATATTCCAACACAATATGTTTGACCGCTTGTAAGGGTCTCGAAGAGCTGTACGCGGTGCACAAAGACCACCAAAGCAGTTCACTAATTGTTCTTGGTCATCTTTTTGTGCAATGTTTTATTTTTATTCTTATCTTTTTTTAACTTGTCTGTTTGGCAAATTAATCGATTTTCTTCTGTAAATGGTAATGTTTTTATATTATAATGGTTTCCTTTAGTCTTCCATCACAGAGTGAATGGGGGGAATAGGAACCAGAAGAAGAAAGAAAGTGCTATGTGTTGCCGCCATTGTATGTTTCTATACAATGATGAAATTAGTGCTCTACATTTAACCCAGCACACGAGAGATACACACAGGTGGAGCAGTGGGCAGCTATGTAAGCGCCCAGGGAGCAGTTAGGAATTGAGTATCTTGCTCAAGGACACCATGACATGGGGGCACGGCGGGGAGTTGAACCTGTGACTTTCAGGTCCCAAGTTGGCTGTACTACCTCTACACCACAGTCCATGTGTGCATGTTGGGGGCATGATAACTTGAAACATAAGTGAGGTGCCTGCTTTCCTTTTGGCAGGTGGCTGCATCTAGGCGTAAAAAAGATTCCTTTATAAAATATGGTTGCCATGTCAAAATCCAACACAGCTGCCATATTTGTTAACCTTGTGAGCTGGACAACTTGAAAAAATAGGCAGCATGCCGACTCCCATTTTGGTGTGTAGCTTCATCCAGGCGTAAGAAAGGTCACTATTGAAAGCTGGGTTGCCACATCAAAATCCAAGATGGTCATGTAAACCAGCTACCCCATCATTTAAGGAAATTATGCTTTATACTATTTATATTGCTTAAAAGTCTAGTTTTCTCAAATGACTGAGATGGCCCTTGGGGTGGCCAAAGAGGCCACCATTAGCCACCCGCTGGCTCCACCACTGCACCCGATAGTGGATAAAATTTCTCCCTCCACTCCACAGGAACTCTGCGCTGCCTCGGACAAGCAAAACAAAAGTCCCTCTGTTCTTCTTCACAGTGCAACTCCTGCCACTTTAATATCTTGTACCCAAAACATTCAGGTTTACTTCCATTTTCTGTTCAATTCCAGTCCACAAAATCATTCATCTCCAAAACTCCAAACATTCATTGTTCTAGCCTCTCAGCGTCGGGGGACATCGGTGCACTGCTTGTTGTACATTGGTCTTGGTCAGCATTTCAAATTGCCTTTGACTCTCTTCTTATCTTAGGTGCATAAACTTCACTCTGATAAGTGTAACTGTGTCCTCATTGTCTCCACAGTGGTGACATGTCCCACGCCACCCTCCATACCTAACGGCCTCCTGGAGGGTTCAGTCCTGGAGTGGGGGGCCAGTGTGAGCTATAGCTGTCTGCCCGGCTACGAGCTCTCCTTCCCTGCTGTGCTTACCTGCACAGGCAACGGGACGTGGAGCGGAGACCTGCCTCAGTGCTTGCGTAAGTCACCATTTTCTTCCATAATTTATACCTTACCATTATCATAATTATGGTGGTAATTACAGAAGTCTGTGGGGAAAGTTTGCTTGTGTTGGGAGTGAAAAGTGAGACTTCTGTCTGGAAAAAGTCACTTTTTCTTTGCAAAAGTTGTGACACAAATTTTGACTGTAATATGCAGCGCATGTGCTGTTTTACTACTTATCTCATCCAATCATTGCGTTAGTGTCAAGGAAAATCTCGTTTACGTTTAATTGCCTGCTTGTCGTTTCAGATGATTATTTCAAGTTAATCAGATTAATGAAATTCATAAATACCTAATTAAATTCAACATCAAAAACAGGGAAGATCATGATTCAAATGGAATATGACAGACAAGAGATGCAGACTGGAGATTATTGGAGTTGCCCGTTGTTGCAGCATCAAGGTTTTTCTTTGTTAGCAGTCAATCATACTTTTTTTTTTTTGCATTATTTAGTTTCTTGCTTGTAAAAGCTGCAGTTATTTTTATAGAAATAATAATAAAAAAGTTAGGGTGGAGAAAAACAGTAATTTCCTATTTCCTCCTGTTATAATAACAAGTAGGTTTCAAACATAAGTGCATACAAAGTATTGATATCTTAACATCTGTACTCCATTAAAAGCTTCTCAGACCTGTCTCTGGGAGCAAACTGATGAGTTCCACTTTACATGACTGCTCAAACGATACCTCACCATCAACTGACTCTGCCGTGCATTGCTTTTGTACAAGAAGTGAACTATTAGGAGGTAAAGTACTCACTCCTTTGTTTCTCTGAACCAAAGTTTCAAGTTAAATGAAGCAAACATCACTTAAAGTATTAAGTCTAAAACGTAGAGTGATTAAAAAATGTTACGTTTCAAGTGGTCGTTATGTGGAAATGGCTGCAAAATGGAATAAAAATCATCTGAGGTGTTTATATTTTTATTTTAGGTTCAGAGGTATGTCAATAAAAATCTCTGCATGAATGTTTTTTAATAAGTTTTGCAATCTGTGGTAGTGCTAGTGTAAATAGCAACAACAGCAAGTTGCTGCACTTTTTGTGCAGCCTGTGGCCCTTCCAGTAGGAAGTACCATATTTTTCGGCCTACAAGTCGCTTTATTTTTTTATTTTTATTTTCATAATTTGCATGCCCTGTGAGTTATACACCAAACTTATTTAACGCAATTTATTTAACGCAACTTATTTAAGGATTTTCCCACATTTATAAACCAATTTTTGGCTGAGATATGACCATTTTCATTCATTCTGACTGAAAGTATTGAACACTAGATGGCAGTCAGGTAGTATGGCATGCCGCTGTGTCATGTAATAGGTAAAAGTGGCTATTAATGATGCAATTGGCTTGCCTTAGAAGCCACCTTCGTGCAACTCGCCTGGAGCAACCGTCAAATCAGCTTCATTTTGCTGTGCCACCCTGGTGAAATGCAGCTAATTTGACCACTGAAGTGCATTTATTAAGTAAAAGTTCATTTGAGACACCTTTGCTATAATGTTGAGCAAACAAATAATTGTTTTGAGGTGGTTATCTTGTTAAATTTTGAAGAAATGCACAGTGAGTCCTCCCGTGCACGCTCCTGCGAATCAGCTTCTGAAATGAAGCTGATTTGACCATCAAAGTACATTTATTAAGGAAAAGTTAGACTGAAACACACCTTTACTTTAATTCCAAGCAAACAAATTATTGTTTTTAAGTGTTAATCTTGTTAAATTCTTGTTAAAGTCCCCTCGTGCATGTTTCCGCGGCCGCCATTTGGCAGCTTTTTGATTTTTGGCACAACACCAGCCCACATTTACGGGTTGTCAGTGGTGATGCGTAACAAATGCAACACGTCAGCTGTGTCGCATAATAGATGCGACTTACATATGGATTTTTTCACTTTATTATACATTTTGGACTGATGCGACTTAAAGGGCGGTGTGACGTGTATGGTGGAAAATACAGTATCTTTCTCCTGGAATAACTGCAGACTGGGAAACTGACAGCAAAGTTTCATAAACTAGTGTTTGCACGAACCAATGAAAAACCTGAACAACTGAAGTTGTTTTAACATGGCAGCAATCCACTTTGATCTTGGCCCTAACCAAACCAGCTCTTATCTTGTCAATCCAGTCAAAACTGAACTGTTTTTCTCCAAAGAGACGTCGTTCAAAGAGTTAACAGGTATTAATTGATCATAGCTTTTCTTTAAACGTCCTCTTTAAAAGAGCTGAATGAACCCTTTAACTGTAATAGCAGGCTGTCATTTTGTCATGACCGATGGTGTTTACCTCAGTTCTCATGTGCAATGAATCGTTGATACATATGTTTGAAGCTCCATGGATTAATAGTGTGTACAGTACTGTAGCTGCATCAGTTGCTGATTTAAGGTAGGAGTTTAAAGTTTTGAGAGAAATTATAAGTTTTGTAGTGTTGTAGCGGCGCTTGCTGAATAACAACAAACTAAAAAGTGTCAGGCGGTGACAGAATTTGATGCATGTTGCCGTGTTCGTTTGAGCGAGCACAGCGTGTGTGTACTCCTGCATCTGAGATGCAGATGACACACTGCTAGTGTTTGTTACAGCGCAGGAAGATCCTTTGTTCGGTCATTTGTTCCTCTGCGTGCCCAAGTTGCACCTGTTTTTAATGCAATTCATGAAAGTTGAGTCCTTTATTACCATTAGACTCAGCTTGTGGGGACCAGATTTGTGCTTTAGTAAAGCTGAACAACCAAATCCAGGTTTACTCTAAGGTGCCTCGTTTGTGTGCTCTGGTCCTCTGCTTCTATGATGGGTGAAACCTGCCATCTGTCCATAAAATGGAGAAGCTTTCACTTGGTAAATGTACCATGTCTAGACGCTGTCCACTGCAATTACAATGAGCTGTGACATCCCCCCACACACCACAATCATCTTTCCATACCAGTAGCCCCACAGCAGCCTCCTGCAGCAGAGCGAGCATGTAACCTTTCTCTTGCATGAGAGCATTTAGGGTCTCCACACTGTTTCTGTTCCGTTGTTTTTAACCTGGTAATTGAATTTAATGGCTCCTTTATTTGTGACACTGATGCACGTTTCAATGATTGTGCAAAATTGACAAATTGAGCGCCACTCACAATAAATATCACTGTGATCAATGACCAACTTTCTGTGAAGAACTTGGCGCCCCTGCTGCATGCTCAACGTGTGAGCGAGTCAGTGATGAATCTCTTACGTTTCACAGATGCAAACAGATGAGTGGAGACGGAGAACACGGGGGCAGACAATGCTGATCAGATTGTACATAGTATTTTGTACATAACATTACAATAGTTATTATAGCAATAATATAGCAATAATATTATAGTAGTACATAGTATATTGTACATATTGTGCATCTTGTACATAGTACAAGAGTAGATTATTTTTATGCATTAAACTATCTGCTAAGCACAGTGAGGACCAGAGGAAGGCACTAGTTGGTCTGCATAATGAAGCCATTATTAAACGTTTGTTTTTTAACAATACTGTGTATTAATTAGTGGTGGCGCAGAGGTTAGAGAAGGCAGGCTTGTGATCGGAAGGTTGCCAGTTCAACGCCCCGGACTGACAACATCAAAATGTGGGTGATAAAGGTGAAACGCCCACACCTGCCTCCACCCTCATTTGGCCCACTCTGGGCCCTTAACCCCCACCATCTGCTCCACCGGGCACACTAGATAGCAGCTCTCTGCTCCACACAGAGGGCTGTGGTAGCTCGGTGGTCCGTGGTTGTGTCAGAAAGGACATCCGGTGTAAAAACAATTGCCAAGTCTTCGTGCGAGTTAGTTCGCTGTGGTGACCCCTGAGGAAGGGAGCAGCCGAAAGAAGAAGAAACAAACTGTATTAACGAGTAATTCTTTAAAAGTTTCTCGTTGCTTTATAAATACAATTGTCATGGAAGTTTCAAAAATACTGTACACCTAAATTGAAATTAAAGGCTATGGTTTCCTTTGAAGGAAAGCATGTCGCCCACCATCGTTCAGGAAAGGGTTTTAACCTAAAATGTATGCAGAGGAACGAACAGAGGAAAACAACCTCATGTGCTATTTCATCCAGTATTGTAAAATGTATCTGAGCATGTGTTGAATGCAACTCTCAGCTACTACCTCACTACATTTAGCTCCAGGTCTGTCCAAGTTGAATGAGTTGAAACCATTTTTGTGTTGGCTAAAATCAGTTACCTGTGGTGGACATCTTGAATTGGATTTACCCCAAAAGCTAATGAGTTGTACATGACCATTCAGTTGTTACTTTCTCAGAGTTTCACACCATTCTATCCAGTTGTTCCTGCAATAAAGACAGAAAGCTGACCATAGATATGGCAACGTTTGATCAGTTAGTTAGTGTTCAAGTTCTTTATTGTCTTTCACATCACATGTGGTACATGGGGTGGAATGAAATTATGTACTCAAGGTCCCAATTACACCCAAAAACAGCAACACTATAAGGTACAAAAAGAAACAGTACTGTATATAAGGATCTAAGATATACACCAAGATACATGTTAAAGGAACGTTAAACAATACGCTAAACACTAATGATGTAAAATAATATGGTATATTAAACAGCTAAGACGTTAAGCTAAACATTTCATCTTTTATACAAAAGACTTCTTTTTTTTTTTTTTATATATATATAAAAGATAAATAAGTCTTTGGGATAAAAGATGTTTCAACAAAGAAGAATCCGTCCAGAGCACCTGACTTTAAAACCTTGTTGGTTGTTGGAGTTATTGTCATTTTTGGGCTTCTTTTAAGTTACTGACTTGAAAAGGGTTGACTCCAAAAGTCAGTCAGTTGTAGATGTCCATCCAACAATTACTCTTTGAGAGCTTCAATACAGTAAGATCCATCCAGTGACTCAGGAGATATTTTGCTAATATTACAGCCAGGCAAAAACGTCATCATGGATTCACCTTTCAACCATGGTGGTGGTTGGTACAAAACGTGACAGTATGTTTTGTTGTGAATGTGAGGTATTTCCCATTAACCAACAAGGTTACAGTAGCTCTAACAAGATGAATAAGCAGATTCTTTTCTGGCTCTGTCACAGAAAATGGCTGAAAATTAAACCTGACAAGTTTATTAAATTTGTTTAGTGCAGAATGATTTGAAATTCACTGCCTTGCTATTCCTTCCTGTTTACGGCACACACAGTAAAGCTGCACTGCCGTATATTTCCGGAATAACGACTGCAATTCATCTTCAACTCAGCATTTTCAGTTTAAATACACATCAGCGAAACAGCGGGAGGTGCGATGAGTCTGTAAACGCTCGTCTTCTTTTTCTTGAAATTTGTAATTTGCAGCCAAACGCGATTAAGATGCACGCTCATGCTCGCTGGATTGGCTCAGAGGAAACCAGCTAAACTCTGTGTCTGAGGATGTTGGTTTCACGCGTCTGCAGGGATAAGTCTGTGATCCCAACTTTGAATCTGGCCTCTGCATACTGATGACTTCAAAGCATTGATAATTCATCAAGGAAGACGAGAGGCTGTGAAAAAGAGACGGAGAGAGAGAAAAAAGTTCGACTTGTCTCCATCTCATTCCTTCTACACACATCTGCACACACACATCGAGACATTAAATATGCTGAGCTTGGTTTGGCCCGGGGCCATTTCTCTTATATATCCATAAAACACTACATTATTTTCCTGCAGTTTGAAGCTTATGACTGATGTGCATGTCACCTGTTTGGCCTGCATTGTCAACCCTTCAAGAAATACCATCTGAATACTAACGCTCTGAGCACCGTTTGGAAAAGGAACGAGAATCGTTTTCAGATCCAAACAGATATTTGCATATTTATCTGTTGTCACATCGAACGTGGTCAGACTCGGGGCTCAGAACACACAGCGATTTTAAGAGAAGACCAACAATTGAGATAGTTTTTTTCTTAGATCTCCACTTGTTTAACTCCTACCACTCCAGAATTAGAGTTGTTGTTTCCAAGATATATTTATATGCCAAAGTCCATTCTCAATAATCCAGGTACAAATCCAACAATGTTCAGTCAGAACATCTGGACGATTTTTTTTTTTTTTTTTTTTTTTTTGCTGAGACATTTCATCCTTCAACCAAAGGACTGCTTCAGTCCAAGGAGCCACAAACAAACTGGAGTCTCACAATAAGCAAACCCACATAGTGGTTAAAAAAAAAAAAGTTTTCTGGTGGTAAGATGATTTCTGGAGCCCGCCCTCTACCCTGTCAACTCCTCTGAGGCAGCCTTGCCACAATGGTTCCTTGTTTGTGGCTCCTCATACTGAATAAGTCCTTTGGATGAAGGACGAAACGTCTCAGAAAAAAAAAAAAACTGTCCAGATGACCTGACTGAACATTGTTGGATATATGTATATAACATTTTTTTTATTATTATTATGATTTCCTTTTATTAGCAGATAATTGTCTTGTCAAAGATTAGCTGAGGGAACACCCTGTTAGCTCAAGACTTGTAGGAGGAGAGCCAGCAAGAACTTATCGCCATCAGCAGACCTTCATGCAGCAGCACATGTCAGGTCTGGAGAAGCAGCTGCCTCATTATTGACTTGATCCCGCAGAGCTCTGGCTGCGTGACTGAATGCTGTGACTCTTGCCCCTCTCTGCTCTCATGCATGCACACACACACACACACACACACACACACAGCGAACATGTCTGAACCACCAGCATCTAACAAGCAGCTTTAACTGATCACACTGGTCACAGGGGATTAATGGATGGATAAAAGGGGAGATGTTGCATTGGGAGGCTGGAAGACGGCTTACTTTTCTCACCATCAAACCCATTCAGCCTAAATTTTCCGGTCAGTTTGATTAGATGTCTATAAAGCAATAAATTAAAGGAGCAGCAGAGAAAATCCATCAGGCCACATCTGCTGAGGCGGTGGCAGGACTCCCATTAAAAAAAAGTAATGTCATACAAGAGGCTCAGAGAGCAACAGTGGCAGCAAATGGTTCTGGTTGAGTTAACCCTTGGGCCCTGTCGGTGGAATTAATATTTCACTTGCTAATTATTCCGATCTAAAATTGAGAGCCATGACCTCCCTCGCTCCCTCTTTGCTGCCAAGATGAATATTCACGTACCTACTAAAAGTACTCACTAGCAAGGTTGATTGCTAGAAACAAAAAATTATTAGATGGAGCCATTACATCCCAAGGCAAGGATGTCAATGTAACAGCCCACACAATTAAAAAAAATATGCACAGATCTTTCTACAACATGTGTAATGTCAATGCAATTTAAATAATCCAGTTTTTGAGATTTTGCAAATCCCATACAGAGACAATTATTGTTACAGTGAAGTAAATCAGACATGGTAAAAGCCTATCATAGACAGCAAAGCAGCAGTTAAATTATTGTAGCACTCGTGGTCTGCTCATGTACAGCAGAAGCCCACACAGCTTATTATTTCTGAATTAAGCTGTCTCCATTCAGGCCACTATCTGCAGCTTCCTTATGGAAGATGATGGGAAAAATACAAACACTGAATTTATTGAAAAATGAGCAAAATTAACAAGGTGTTGATACAAACAGAGAAAAGACTTTTAATCTGCTCACCATCTGTTGCTGACCCTTAGTTATTTTTACTTAATCGCTCTGTTTTTATGGCCTCTGCAGCCAAGTTCTGTGGAGATCCAGGTGTGCCCGCCAGAGGACGGAGAGAAGGACGTAGCTTCATCTTCAAGTCGGAAGTTACATTTACCTGCAGCGCCCCCTACATGCTGGTAGGCTCAGCGACACGCCTGTGTCAGGATGACAGCACTTGGAGTGGGTCTCAGCCTCGATGCATAGGTATTCAATGCTTCTTTGTGTCTATTTAGTAAAATAACTTGTTTCCAAACTTTTATATACCCGTCAAAGGCAGAATATATAATGGTATAGTCTCTGTCCATCCATGAAATATCTAATATCCTGCCCATAACATCTGATCTGCTCAAGATAAATGAATGAAACAGCATACTCATATGCAACATCACAAGATAAAGTGTTGTGTACTAATACTATTAATCACCCCAGCTTCAAAATCAAAGTCACAAATCAAGGCCAAAGTTTATACAAGGTCTTTGCTTGTCCAGGCCATGGCCGGACATTACTTCCAATAATGCAATAAGTTCGGATCATTGCTAAATTGTTTTAACCTATTTAGATTTTTAAAAATCAGCAAGAAAGCTTTGCTTTTGACAGTTATGATTAAGGACAGCAAAGATGGCGATCATATCCCATCGGCCACCGCGCCGCGGACACAGTGATGTCACGTTCTAAAGCTCTATAGATGGCTGTAATAGTTTGTTCATGGGGGTGTAATGAGCCGTATGTGATATGCTTGCTTAAGTTATGCTGTTGGAGGGAAAGCACTTTTGAATATTTTGAACTTGGAAACTTGAACTCACAAGATTGCCTCTGTTAAGACAGGCATTAGCTCAATCAACTGATATCTACAGCTATACACTGATCTGCCATGACACTTTGACCACTGCCAGAGGAAGTGATATCACTGAGACTGAGGCATTTCCCTCATCTTCAAACTCTCACGATACTTACCTGATGGGACCTGATGCAATCTGTGGAAAGCAAACCGGACCAGTCGCTCTTGTATGTTCTCTTACAAGACACCCCAGATATCCCCTCCCCCCCATATTCTTACTGATTTAGCAGGATGTCATAATAGTATGGCAGATCAGTGTATTCTTGCACCTGTGTCAATGCTTATATTACAGTTTTGAATCCTGAAAAGTTGTTTCACCTGCTTTAGATAATTGGATGGAAAATATAAGTCAAAGTAATCAAAGTTAAATGATACAGCTCACATTTTCATGCCTCCAGTACCTGTCTGCTGCTAACTGGTATTTATGAAAGACGTACCAGTAGCTTTGTGATTTTTAGAAGTTTTCTCTTTTCATTGTTTTCATTTTTGCTCTCCTGCAATCCCTAATTACTGCAATGTTTTCTTGTTCCAGAGCCCACGAGAACTGCATGTGAGAATCCAGGAACACCTGAGCATGGGTTCATGAATTACACCACAGGCTTCAAGGTACAACAAGTAGGAGATTCGTTTTAGAAAAGATGTCTTTGCACACTTTATCTTTCAGATGGTTTCGTGCAAAAAAATGTGTTTTAATAAGTGTCAGACAGCTCCCAGTTACTGTTGGTGGTACTTTGAACTTAACCTGTTGTGATTTGGCCGTGTCTCTGCTGCTTGAGTTCGAGCCATCTCAAGGCTGCAGTGGTGGCAGATCAATCTGTCGACCCTCCCACACGTCAAAGCATCTTTCAGTGGAACGCTGAACCCCCAGTTGTTCCCAGTGGCAGGCAAGCAACTTGCTTCACAACTCTGTCAACATGGATAGCTCTATGAACGAGAAACACTAACCATTAAGGTTGATGCTGAAAGGTCAGCTGAGCCAAATCAAATAAGATTCAAAGATTGTATCTATTTTACAGGAAGGTGTAAGAGTTTGTATTGAAATATTTACGATACCGAAGTGTAAATCTCAGGATTTATAAAAAAACAAGTCAAAATATAAGAAACAAGCTGAATATTTCACGATCCTTGAAATATATTAACTTTTTTAGCACAAGTGTTTGATGTGTATGATTTCTCTGCTAGCTTTATTGTATGTAACATTCATTTTATTGATAAGTTTCCAATAGATTTTTTTAATGAAACCTTTTTTTCTTTTGAATGATCTAATCTATGATTGATGATGCACTTATGTATGTGTGTGTCTGCCTCGAGTGATCTCACACCAAAACAAGCTGGATTGCTCTACATTCCTGTATTTAATGTAAAGTAATGATGATGCACATTTCTGTATTTGTGTGCTGAAGTTATAAGCAAGTAATGCAAAAAATGTCACAAACTATCCACACCATAGCAACTAGTAGCTTCCTCAAGTGATTTCTTTCAGCCAGTGTCATCTTTATTTTTGTGCCGTAAATTTGGAACAAATTTCTTTGTATTTGCCAAAATCTCTCCTGTTGTCAAGTCATTAGTTTGTCAGCCAATTAACACCCAAGACAGAGCCAAGCTCTGAAGAAGCAGAAGATGAATGAAGAGGATTTAAAACTCTCAACCTGGAAAATAAACTAAAAGAAGCACTCACCATAAAATAAATCACGAGTTTAATGTAACGTGGTTCACTGAGAAGACGTTATTAATGGTTAGCATGCTAAACAAAGCCTCTTTGGGGGGAGATGGTGCTGCTATACTAAACTGATACATCATTCCTAGATCAGAAACATGTGAGCAGCGATCAGGAAGGATCAGAACCACTCTGTGGAACTGGGCTTGGAAATTATGTATTTACAGACTGTTAGCTGCTAAAAAGCATCATAATGTCTTCGATAACTTTAGAGCCAGACAGGATCCTTTCCACTTTTACAGTAATCCCTTGATTATCAGTGGAGTTACATTCCAGACACCACAGCAATAGGTGAAAAACTGCAAATTAGGAACATAATTTTTTTTAATATTCGCATATATATATATATATATATATATATATATAAAGGCTTTATAAACCCTTCCCACATTCTTGCAATGTTCTAAACTCTTAAACCTACATCATTTTTAACAACATATGTATATGTACTGTACAGTACTGCAAAATTTTACTCACCATCTCTGCAGAACAGCAGTTCAGTCTGGCTCTGTTCCAGTTCAGCAAACCTAGCCTGCAGCGACGAAGCCCACCGCCCCATCCAGGTTGATGTGCACGTAGATAACTGATCTTCAGGAAGCTTCAGGATTATTTGCAACTTTCCTGCCAGTTCTGTGAGCTTTATAGATAGATTGTTACTTCTGACTTCCATCCATCCATTTTCTTTACCCACTTCTTCCAATTTGGGTCACGGGGGTCGCCAGTGCCCATGTCCAGCAATCAGTGTGCGAGGGGCGGGGTACACCCTGGACGGGTCGCAAGTCCATCACAGGGACACATAGAGACAAACGAGACAAACAACCATTCACTCTCTCATTCACACCTAGGGACAATTTAGAGTTACCAATCAGCCTAACATGCATGTTTTTGGTCTTTGGGAGGAAACTGGAGTACCCGGAGAAAACCCACGCATGCACGAAGAGAACATGCAAACTCCACCCAGAAAGGCCCCTGGACCGGGGTTTGAACCAGGGACCTGCTCGCTGAGAGGCAGCAGCTCTACCAGTTGCGCCACCGTGCTGCCCTCTACTTCTGACTTGCGTTGCTAAATTTTCCCTCCATTTCAGCAGAGAGCAGCAGCCGGAAGCACTGTTGGCTTCTGGGTAGTGCAGTTTTTTTGACCTATGTTACAGTATAAACTTATTGAAAAGAAAACTTCAAAATGGTGGCAAATGTAAGAAGTATTTTTTTTCCATTAACTTTTTATCCCATACCATCCCAATCACGTGAGTAAAATTAAAGTTGACAATCGTTGAAAAAGCACAAAAGAGCAAGTCCACGAAAGTTGAACCACGAAGTAGCGAGGGACTACTGTATAGGAATACCATGGAAAGTGTGCATTGGTCATATTGATCCAAAACCTGCTGGTACTGGATTCGCTGCACTTGGTTTTATACCCACATGTTTCCATGGGTGTAACGTGAGAAAAATAGAAAGTGGCCCTGAGCTGAACTTGGATGGTGAGCTCACATAAAGTTATTCTGTTGGGGTTTGTGTTTAATCATATGGACTGTATATTTATTATGTCGATGTTACATTATGTATGTTTTATAGTTTATGTTGGCTTAAATGAGAACGCATTAATATTGACATTCAGGGCCACCAGAACAAAGGTTGCTTAATGAGTGGCCTGTAAGTTCATGTCTGTCGTGTGTTGTAGTGTTAATACAGTTAAACTCC
The DNA here is from genome assembly GCF_014905685.2 of Nematolebias whitei. Lineage (NCBI taxonomy): Eukaryota > Metazoa > Chordata > Actinopteri > Cyprinodontiformes > Rivulidae > Nematolebias > Nematolebias whitei. The sequence goes on along the minus strand of NC_056502.1, from coordinate 29,723,563 downwards.
TGAGGAGGGGAGATGTTTATTTTTATTTTTCAGCAGAAAACTGAAGTTTGGTCTCTTTTTTCTCTGTGAGCTTTTAACAGTTGGTGGATATAAAGTTTTAATTTTTATACACCTGTCGAATGGTGGGACGTAACTTCTGATCTGCTCGGGAAAATTTAGCCAAACTTCATACACATGCATCATCACTTGATAGAGTGTCACATACACTGTTCATCACCTTAACTCCAATATCAAGGTCACAAATCAAGGTCAAATTTGAAACAAGGAGTTTGAATCTACGAATCACATCTTCTGATCCACCCAAGACAATTTAACAAAACTTGATATGAATGGTTTCACCACTAGACCACAACTTGCATGACCTTTTCATAATCCCAACTTAAAGAACAAGGTCACAAATCAAGGTTAAAGGCTATACAAAATGTTTGCTTATCCGGGTCATATTTTCTGATCCACTCAAGATAATTTACCAGAATTTGATATGTATTGGTATCATCACTAGACACTAGTGTGTTGTATAATCTTGTTATCGCCCCAATTTCAAGGTCAAGGTTGCAAATCACAGTCAGCGTTCATACAAGCTCTTTACTTGCTATAGATTGCTGTATAATAGTCGACGGGAGTATTATGTGTTGTATGCTGTTCTGTTGATGTATCTGTCTGTTTAATGTTATGATGCTGTCATGGTCATTGTTTGATCAATGTGAGGTGGTTGTGTTGGGGGGGGGGGCGTTGAATTCTTATTGTTCTCCTCAAGTGTTCACATTTTGTCTGTTTCTGTCTGTGCTTGTTAGAAGTCAATTAAAACAGTGTCAAAGTTCTCGCCATCTCTTTAGAGATAGAAACACAGCTGAGATTCTAAAATACAAAATGTTCTGACAAAGATAAAAAGCTTTTATTTGGAGTAGTGCTTGCCTTTACTGAATGCCTTTATCAACATTTCCCCATCATCGAAAGAGAGAAACTCAGTCAGTTCAATCTTTAAGGAGTTGACTGGAACAATTTTTTTCAAATGAAAACTAATTTTACAGCCAGGCCTGATACTTTTAGCAACAACAATAATTAAAAAAAAATCTTCTTGGACTTTTAATGTCTGTGGAGCTGAGAAGAAACATGAGAAATGGCCTTTAGAAATATTCTCTATCTGCCTCCACACACTGCGGATAATCGTTAAAAAGGGAGAAAAGAAACCTTCAGTGTGCACTATTCTCTTTGAGCTTTTTAGATTTGAAGCTGGGAGCCTATTGGCATTTGCATCAGAGTATTGATCCTTTTCGCTTTGTGTTGTTGTCTGTTTGTGGCCAGGTGGGCAGCAGAGTAGACTTCCAGTGCCAGCAGGGACACATTCTGCAGGGCTCCACCACCAGGCTGTGTCTGCCCGATCTCACCTGGACTGGTGTCCAGCCTGCCTGTATCTGTAAGTGTCTGTTCCTGTCTGCTCTCTCTAGATCACTCTCCCTGTCTGTGATTTTCAGTGACCCCTCAGGCTTTTTGTCACTCTTTATCTGAGATGGTTGCCTGGATGCTCTCTTTATGCCTGTCCTCACCCCCACACCAAGTGCCCTCACTGTGCCTCTGTCAATGCCAAGCTCTCCGTTCTCTCTATCCCTCCATGAACTCTGACCTTCCAGTAGATTGCTTCTTGTTGCCTCAATCAACCTGTTATCATTCTGCGAGGGAAGTGTTGATCATGATTACTGTCATTCTGTTTGAACATGTGGACCAATGTCAAGCCTGAGCTGTGCACTTTATCCCAGTCACGCTGATGGGATAAGTGCTTCTCAACAGTGTGATGTCATTTTGTTTTTTGCTGGAATCCCTTTCAGCTTCAGGACTTTTTATGCAACTATTACCATTTTGAATCTCACCGCAGATTGCTTCTTCTTACTAAGCACTTGCAGTGTAAACCACAAACCTTAGTGATAAAAAGAGGACCCAGATTAAATTATTTATTCTTGATTCCATAAATATAGAAAGATGTGCCAACTATTTGATTCTTGGATGTATTTATGCTGAGGAAGCAGAAACATTGTGGTACCCACCCCTCATTTCCATCCTGCTCTCCTCCAGAGCTTGACTCTGTATGTGTGTGTATGTATATGTATGTGACTGTGTGTGTTGGGGCGGGGGGGGGGGGGGAAGAGGGTTGTTGCATGTTGATTGTGAAACCTTCAAGTAGTACAAGCTGCATTCCCATCTATCTGCACTGTTAAGTCTAGAATAACATCCCTGATGTAAAATTTGTAATCAGTTTCCATGTGCAGTGAGTCATCTAAGTCATCAAACATTTCATTTTCATATTGGAAATTTAGATGCTGCATTGCTGCTTTATGAAACTGTGTTTTGCTAATAGACGTTTCTAATTTTTATTGTCCCATAAACCATGTTAAGGTTTAGATAATTGCCTAATATGCTCCCCGTCCATAAAAAGAAGGAACGGTACAATTTGGTGCACATGCAGACTATTGATGGACGTGACAATGATTCAGTTTGCAAGGATCTGACAGAACTAGACTTCCATTTTTGCATGTAGCTACATCAAGACATTAAAAGATATCCTTGTCAAAAATTGTGTTGCTCAGCGCCTCTCACTATGGTCAACTTCAGATCAGTTCCAGAGTGCATGCTGTGCATTGAGGTGATCCCAACTACAGTGTATCTAGTTGGTACCTCTCAACCTCACGCACAAGCTCAGGCTCCTTCCCACCAGAGAGGTCACGTTTTATGTCCCAAGAGCCAGCTTTGGTAAGCCAGGGTCAGAGCGCCAAGGCCCCCGCCTTCAGACACTGCCTATTGAATCATGCACCCGCCTCATATGACCCCTCCTGCAGGTGGTGGACCCACAGGAAAGCAAATCCATGTTGCTCATTTGGGCTGAGCCTGACCGGGTAGAGACCCGATCACCACTGACGAGCCCCTCCCCCAAGTGTGGCTTCAGGGTGGAGCACCTGTAACCCATGTGGGCGGCTGTGGCTGAGTGGTTAGAGCAGTCGTCCTCCAATGCAAGAGTTGGGGGTTCAAATCCACCAGCAGTCACATGCCAAAGAGTCCCTGGGCAAGACACTGAATCCCTGGTTGCCTCCGATGTGTGTCCCACCGGTGTATGAATGTGATAAAGCTCTGATTAGTCTCTTTAGAATGATTTGTTCAATTAGCTTTGTATAGATCTAGTAGAGTGCTGTGTGAATGGGTAAATGAGGACACAGATTGTAGTGTAAAGCGCTTTGAGTATCTTGATAAGATAGAAAGGCGCTGTATAAGTACAGTCCATTTACCATTTACCATGTCCAGGCAGGGTACACTGAGCTCCTTGCTGTTTTCTGTCCATACGAGTTTTTGGAATTGCTCTTTATCTGTCCTGTCACCTGAACCTATCTGGCTTGGGAGACCCTACCAGGAGCAATTACAATTGCTCCCGACAGCATAGCTCTTAGGATCATTCAGGTTCATAAACTCCTCCACCACGATAAGGTGGCGATTCAAGGAGGAGGTTTAGAACATTTAAAAAAAAATATTTCAAGTTGTATTATCAGTTGAAAGGTCAGTATTTTTGTACCAAATCTACATAATTTTAATTTCTACATCCTACAGGATTCATTTAATTATGTGACAACAGAGAAATAAAAAGAAAAACACTTTTTTTTTTTTTTTTTGCAACAAAGTCCATGCTCAATAATCCAGGTATAAAATACAACATTTTTCAGTCAGGTCATCTGGACAGTTTCTTTTTTTGTGCTGAAATGTTTCACCTTCGATCCGGAAGGCTTCATCAGTGAAGGAAACACACAACAAAACTGATTTTTCCCCCAACAGCTTACTCCAAATTGGAACAAACCAGTTCTGCTTGTGATAAGATGGTCTTTTTGGTATGCCCCTCCTCCATTGCCTCTTCCTTGTTGACAGTCTTGTCAAACTGGTTGAAAACAACAAAGTCCATGCTCAATAATCCAGGTATAAAATCCAAAATTTTTCAGTCAGGTCATCTGGACAGTTTCTTTTTTTGCTTTTTTTGCTTCACTTGGCAACCACTCTCGCTCTTCTTGTTTCTTGAACTGCTGACCCTGTCATCCTCGCTATGCAATGATTCAGAATTCTATACAGCTCTGACTCTTTAATGACATTTAATGTGACGCTGTGATGAGTGTCTTAAAATAAATCAGGCCGAGCAGTTTCAGGTTCACCTAACTAAGGGTTAAAGCTGTGATGAATTCCTTATAACTGTCTCGTATACATGCAGTCAAACCGGAGAGCTGAAAAGTTTGAGCTGGTAAGGAAGACGATCTCTGAGCAGAGAGAGTAAATGACTCATACATTAAACTAACACAGACGATGTGCACTTGTGCTAAACTATCCTGAGAGAGAGAGAGAGAGGGACTTTGCCTCAAGACTTTTTTTTTTATTAAAAATCATAACACAAGAATAAAATGGAAGATAAATTACCGAACAAGAATGGAAACGTCTTTGAAATGAAATGCTCTTAAAATCACTTTGAAGTGGTTGAACAGCAGTTCTCTGTACTAACCTCTGAGGAAAGGATGTGCGGAAATATTACACCTTTCATTATTATGGAAATAAAGTGAAGATCCGACTCGTTGTCTTGAGGGCTCATTATGAGGCTCTTTTACTGCCATACCATCATAATGCTCGCAGCTAAAAATAGCAACACAAGCCGAAGAAGTGAGTCAAGTTTTATACTTCTCATTAAAACTCTTCATCTTTAACCAGCTATGAGTTTATGAGTTTAACATGAGCTTAATCAAAAGTCATGGAAAACAAGCAATTACATAGAAACATTTAGAGTGCTCTAAAATAAATGTCACACTAAATCTACGTATGTACTCAGTTTGCTAAATCAGGGGTGCCCAATTTTTTTCCATGCTGTGGCCCCCCAAACAGTATTAGCTTCTGGCTGAGCCCCCCCCTCGCAAACCTGCAAACAATGTGTAAAGAAGCATCAACTTTTAGAATGTTTTAACTTTTATTCACTGCATTGAATTATTTATTACAGCTGCGGAGCATAAAACTGTTATTAACTAACATGTTTTAAACACTGTGTTATATTCCCACTGAAACAAAAACAACTTTTCAACAAACTGTTGACCAGAAGAACAAAACAAAAGAAATCTAACCTCTCAAACGTGATTATCTGGAACTGACAGATACAGATTCCCTAGTGGGGAATTTTTTTTTTTTTTTTTTTTTTCAATTATTATTATTATTGCTTTTTTTGAATCTTCTTCTCTCCAGCTTTCTGAGGTCCTCCTAGTGCCCCCTGACCGCAGCCCCCACTTTGAAAAACACTCCCTACATTTTGAGTACTTTTGTTCATCTTGAGTTTTCAATGAAACACATGAAACTGGTGTTGATAAGTTCAGTCAGGTCATCTGGACAGTATCTTCTTTTTTTTCTTGAGCGACAATTTGCCCTCCATCCGAAGGGCTTCATCAGTCTGAGGAGTCCCAAACAATCTGTTTTCCCCATTAAGCAGTGCACGCCTACAGTGGTTGGTCCAGCCGTCTTATCACCAGCAAACTGGTTGGTCCACTGCTTGCTACTGCTTAGTGGGGAAAACAGTTTGTTTGGGACTCGACTGATGAAGCCTTTTGGATGGAGGTCGAAAAATCTCTCAACAAAAAAAATATATTGTCCAGATGACCTGACCGAACACTTGGATGTTTTACCTGGATTACTGAGCATGAACTTTGATGGTTTTGAGAAGATGACAAGTATACTTTTTACATCTTTAAACAACTTGGCAGTCAAATACAAATGAGTAAAAATAAACAGATTAATAAGAGTTCACATCTCAAAATTATGTTGAACCATGTGTAGATTTTTGGAGCTGCTCTCTGATCTCGAATCAACACATAAAACACAAATTGTTTATTTATTTGTTGTCCCCTGTTACACAGAGTAAAATGGGGAAATAGAAAATTCCCGTATGGCTGGTTCATCTTGTGAGCATGACAACTTGAAAAATAAGTGAGATACTGACTTCCATTTTGGTGTGTGGCTACATCTAGCTGTAAGAAATGTTCCTTTCAAAAGTTGGGTTACCAAGTTAAAAATCCAAGATGGCCACCACATTTATAAATAAGTGAATCAGTCACCTTAATCATTTGAGGAAGCTATGCTTTCTAGTTTTTTATTATTATTATTTTTGCTTAAAAGTATAGTTTCCTCAAATGATTGGGGGAAAAAGATTGATCTATGGTGGTCAAGGCCCCCATTGGCCACCCTCTGGTTCCTCCACTGCACTTGGTGGTGGATCAAATTGCTCCCTCCATTCACCAGGATCTGTCACTCTGCTCTGCCTTGGACAAACAAATAAAACAAAACCTCCCTCTGTTCTTCTCCTCAGTGTAACTCCTAACCAACTGAACATCTTGCTCCAAAAACATTCATATTTATTTTCATTCCCAGTTCAATTCCAGTCCATAAAAACACTAAAAACGCCAAGCATTCGCTATTTGAATACCTTCAGCAATGGGGACATCGGAGTACCGCTTGTTGTTTCTCTCCCACAGTTTGTTTTGTGTTGTTGACACATAAAATTAGATTTGACAATCACCAGATGTTCCAACCCAAAATCTTTGAAAATAATTTGAATATTCATCATTTATGTGAGCAAGAAACGATGAATTCACATTCTGTAAACATTTGCTGAAGTTCTGTAATCACATCTCTGACAACAACTATGAGCTGCAAATTGCATTTATGTTAACTTGACCTATACGTTTGTAACACACTGACTCATTAAATATAAAAAGTTTAAAACTTTTGTCGATGTTAAACACTTTTCTTTTGCTATAGGTGTTTTCTTTTCTACAGAGTGTGTTATTTTGTCTCCACAGTTGGCTTTCTGCGTTGCCCTCTTCTTATCATCTTAGCTGTGCAGCTGCTTCCAGTGCGAGTGGCCACAGCACTAAATCTTTTCTATTTATAGGCGCTCTAACTGTGAACTGATGAATATCTCAACTTGACAAGAACAATGTTTTCCAGTTGTCTGCAGATTATTTCTGCAAAGTTCATTTTTAGGGACAAATTCACAGAAGTGAAGTCTTTTTGTAAAGCACAAACAAAGTTTTTGTTTGTTTGTTTGTTTTACACAGTCATGGTAAGCTACATGATACGTCCAACACGGCTTCAGGAAAATGCTTCAGACTTGGAATCCGGGTAGTTTTTGTGGATATTTTTACAAACTGAACATTTAAATTATATATTATAAAGACAAGAATGCTGCAAAATGCTCATTAAACGTGACTTTATTTTATTTTTCAGCACTACATTATCTGGATGCTGTAACAAAATTGCCCTTTATACTAATTTATGCTACTAAACATCATATTGATATAAAAGACAAATTTTGTTTACTGTGATATTTGTAAATATAGTTTTTACTTTGTGGGAAAATAGCCAAAATCTCAAGAGTCAGCAGACTTGAGTACATCTTGGGAGGCTCTGCACTGAAGTTCTGGAAAGAGTCTTGGAGTCTTGGCCACCCCCTGGCTCCACCATTGCACCTGGTGGTGAATAAAATTGCTCCCTCCTCTCACCAGGATCCATCACTCTGCACTGCCTTGGACAAGAAAAACTAAAGTACCTCTGTTCTTCTCCACAGTGTATCTCTTATTCCCACTTGAACATATTGCACCAAAATATTAAGGTGTACTTGCATTCCCTGTTCTATTCCAGTCAAGAACAACACTCATCTCCAAAACTACAAACATTCAAATCCTGCAGTGACAGGAGATGTAGACATACTGCCAGGTAAACCTCCAGTCGTAGCCAACAAAAGGAACTGCCGTAAGTCACTTCCTCAGTCATAAAGTGTAGAAATGTTGTTTCATCCTGCCATTATGTCCACATTTTATTACCTCTAATGTCGTTACGACGCCATGAAGGACAGATTTGGTGCTGTGCAGCTGTCTCCAGTTTGACAGCTGGCAAAATATTCTTTCACTTGCAAGCTTGAAAATTATTTTTGCCATTATCACATTATTATTGATGGATTGGAGTCTGAATGTTCAACCCTGCAGTGTTCCTGGTGTTTGGGTGATTTCTGTACATGTTTAGTTTTGCTAAGAGTGTTTTGTCTAAAACATTAAACTACTTTCAGTCCACTCCTGAGACTGTGAAGAAGTTATATGGGCTATGAGAGGTCTGTTTTTTGGAAACACAAAAGCATTAGCTTTGCTGCCTCTAACCAACTCAACTAACACTTGCCAACTGGATTTCTGAGCACTCTTCTGACTACATCACTATCTTTCTGTTTGTTACTTTATTTAACAGATTCCTTAAGTCAAAACACAGCCAAGAAAATCAAAAAACTCAACCACAGCTGAATAATTCCTCTGAAATTACTTTAGAGCCATCTCCATTTTCTACAAATATAACCCTTAATGTCAAAGTGAAAATATGTTTTTTTATTGCATCTTCAACAAAAATAGAAAGTCTGATTTTGACATTTACAAAAGTATGCAGACCCTTAGTTCTGTACACGCACTCACAGCTTCAGATCATCTTAACCCTTTTTTCTTTTCTATTTTATTTGCAAGCTTTGAGCACCTTTATTTAGACACTTCATCTTTCTTTTCCTGAGGATCCTGTCAAGTTTCATCAAATTATCTGTAGAGAAGTTTTGAACTGTCGTCCTCGGGCCTTAGTCCAGATGATCTGTGGGATTTAAGTCTCAGTTTTTGGTTGTGTAGTTATTTTAGGACATGAAGAAACTTCTCCTGAAGACACTCCTACATTGTATGAGTACTTTGGGTCATTATATTGCTGAAAGGTAAAAAGGAGCGGCAGTTTTATGTACAGTAGTGTGTTTTCTGTCTTTTCTGCAGTCAACAATGCTGACATAGATCCTCGATCATTCATGACAGATTATTTTTAGCAAATTATATCAAAAACAACCACATTTTCTTTTTTTTTAGTCTCCCAAGAGACAAATGGAAATTGGAAATAGCCTCCAGCCGTCTGTCAATCTGTCCATGCATCTTGTGAGCTGGATAGCTTGAAAAATAATTTTAGTATATGTGTATATATATATA
>NC_056502.1:29686960-29714110 GCF_014905685.2 Nematolebias whitei | reverse complement strand
TATATATACATACAGTGCCTTTCGAAAGTGTTCGGCCCCTTGAACTTTTAAACCTTTTGCCACATTTCAGGCTTCAAACTTAAAGATATAAAATTTTAATTTTTTGTGAAGAATCAACGACAAGTGGGACACAATCTTGAAGTGGAATGAAATTTATTGGATGTGTCAAACTTTTTTAACAAATAAAAAACTGAAAAGTGGGGCTTGCAATATATATATATATATATATACAGTTTGTTGAAATCACTATTTCTAGCTTTTATATTGGTTAAAATTATTGTTTCCTCAAATGATTGGGGTGAGCGAAGTTTAATCCATGGTGGTCAAAGCCACCACTGGCCACCTCCTGACTCCACCACTGTACTTGGTGGTGGATAAAATTTCTCCCTCCACTCGCCAAGATCTGTTACTCTGTGCTACCTCAGACAAGCAAAAATTAAAATAAACTACCTCTGTTCTCCTCCACATTGTAACTCCTACCCACTTTAATATGGCCCTAAGAACATTAAGGTTTCTGTTACTTGCATTCTATGTTAAATTCAAGTCTAGGGAAACACTCATCTCCAAAACTACCTGTATAAACTTTCACTTCTCAAATCACTCAGCAATGGCGGACATCGGCATACCGCTTGTTATTCCTTGATTCCACTTTTCTTTTCAGCTAAGGAGCTTTGTAAGTTTGAAAATTAGTATTCAAAAAGAAAAATAATGAGCACTTCCTGGTGGTGTTCATCAAATAGTTCGGTTTTGTCTCATCAAAGTCTTTTCTTCAGTTTTCTCGATCAATCATGTGACCAATACCAACTTTTTATCCCCCCTGCTCAGATGACTTCTGAAACTTAATTTAAACGTTTCATGTTACAAAATATACACGTAGCGAATATTATATATACTTGTTGCAAATAATTATTTAATAAGAGGAGGTAATTAAAATATTTTACAAGAACTTTGAACAAATTCCACATTTACCAGTGTCCCAACAGAATGTGTTACGTAAAGTACTGCAGATAGCATGTACTGCACATGCTAGAAACAAGCAAAAAAAAAAAACACAGACTTTATAGACATGTAGACACACTGACAGACAGACAGATGAGTTCATTTACAAATAAAAGAAGAGTTCAGGTTAAAAAAGCTGCCTTAGACTTCATCAGACTCGGTTGCTTTGAGGAATGGAGGCATTTGAGGATTAATCTCGCTGTTCCACATTCCCTTCAGCCTTCGTTTGTTTTAAAGTTTGCAGCAGAAGAAAGTTTTTTTTAAAGATATCAGCATTGTCTGCTGGAGGGAAAGCGCTTGCTTTTCATCTTAAAAATATGTGATGTGTGGGTCAATATCCTCTGAGCTTCACTGAGAAGAGACTGCTCATAAATCACTGGCGTTCGCTTCTTCCTGTCACCTTCATGGCTGTATGTATACCTGAGCTGACAGATTTTACTGGCACGGTGATGGTTTCCAACCTAAATTTGCCTGAATTTCCAAATCTAGCATAATAAATAAAATGCAATCCTCTGAGCTACGTCTGCATAAAGATTCAGTTTCTTCTGCAGGCGAAATCACAACACTTCAACGAGGCTAAAAGTGTCCTCCGAGTAGGCTCTGACTGACTTCCACAAGCAGACTTGATCAATGTGCGTAGCATGTGTGACCAGAGGGCAGCGGTCCTTAGCGTTAATCAAATGTAGACTGGATTGCTCTTCTGAGGAGACTGCAGTTCTTGCTGCACAGGAAAGGATGTACAGAAGAATTGCCTTCAAGTGAAGCGAGTGATGATTGAAAAATCAGACATTTAGAGGGTCTGCTCTGATCCGGGTCATTATCAAGGGCGAAATGTTCTGTCTTAATGACTGAGCAGGATGAGCAGGATTCCAGACTTTTGTCTTCATGGGTTGGATTACATTCAAGCTATAGGCCATGTGTAGTTCACATGGGTCAAGGAGAGGTTTGAGGTCAGTTTAGTAGGCCTCCCTATTTAGGCTGCTACCCTCGCGACCCGACCCCGGATAAGCAGAAGAAAATGGATGGATGGATTATATGTTGCTTAATTTTAAAGCCTGTATGATTACTCAAAAAACTGTATAGTAGCACTAGATACTGTATTAAGGACTAACGATCATATTATACGTATTATTTGTAAGTTCTATTTTATTTCAGGAGTAGTTTAAAAGAATGTTGCTGTAACAAAGTAGAACCCAGTTTTAATCAGTTTTAACTTCATACAGTGTGATGAGACACAGGCGGCTCTTCTAAATCTCGTGTGATCACATTTGTCTTCCTCTGGATTTGTGTCTTTTGCCATTTTCTATTGTCCAGTCTTACTTTGCCATAATTTGACCCAGCTTGTTTCTACACGGTCTCTGTAGTTTTCCCTATAAATGAGCACCACCTCAACCTGATTGGCCACCCAGAAGTTACCACCAATCAAAATAAGTACAATAAAGTCCCTGTCAACACCGCTCTCTGGTCAGTCAGTGTTCTGCAGTCTGCTGACGTCAAGCCTTCTGCTCGACTTGGCTCGCTCAGAAGAACCGAGTTGGAAGTAGGTGGGATTATTCAACGGAAAGACTCTGAAGTCACCCCGGGTCGAACCGAGTCAAGTTGAGTAGGGTCGAGTCGAGCCCATGGAAAAAGGTCGCTTGAGACTTTCCAACCTTTGTGCTCATTTGCACCTCATCCAAGTCTTAGAAGGATGTTTGCTATTTCTGTAAACTCATGATGTAAACAGGACCCTGGTAATAGTTGTGTGTATATCTGGAGTATGTAGATTATTTAAAAAAAAAACATCATAATAAATGTTCCAGTTTTAACCTCTGGCTGAAGTGTTATCACTTCTGCAAGACCTCGTGTTGCACTCCATGCACTGCATCATAACACACGATTTTTGTGGTTTGTAATTCAACGCTTTTGATCTTTTAAACTTTTATGTAAACTAGGGTAAGAATCAAGTAGTGAGCATGCCAAGCCACACATTACAGTGACAAAACTGCGAGTATTAAGAATTGATTCTCCTTCATGGACTTTTTATGAATATAATAAATAAAATTCAGCCAATAGAGATGTTTGTTTTTATTTATATCTGCAATAATATAGAAAAACAAGTTGAACTTTATACTTGTCCATCCATCCATCCATCCATCCATCCATTATCTTTACCTGCTTCTTCCTTTTCAGGTCTCAGAGTTCACTGGTGCCCGTATCCAGCAATCATTATGCGAGAGGCAGGGGACACCCTGGACAGGTCTCCAGTCCATCACAGGGACACATAGAGACCAACAACCATTCACTCTCTCACTCACACCTAGGGACAATTTAGAGTTACCAATCAGTCTAACATGCATGTTTTTGGTCTGTGGGAGGAAACTGGAGTACCTGGAGAAAACCCACGCATGCACGGAGAGAACATGCAAACTCCACCCAGAATGGCCCTGGGCCAGAATTTGATCCGGCGACTATCTCCCAAATACTGCCATGAAAACTAAAGAAATCATTGGCTTTGACAGAGGCTCTCCTCGTAGTCCTTTTCTATTTTTTTCCTCAACCTCTGCCTCTCTCCCCATAGTGGGTTAAAATGTCTTGCTTTTCCTTATACTTCTGTTTGTGTGTATTAGTGTGCACTTGAACGTGTGTGTATATTGCTTCTTTGTTATCTGAGCAGATAGTGTGTATAGAAACACATTTGCCCTCTGTTTAATCTTCAGCTCACTCCTGCAAGCAGCCGAAGAGCCCAGCCAATGCTGACGTTATGGGTCTGGACCTGCCCTCCTACGGTTACACCCTGGTGTACACCTGTCAGCCGGGTTATTTCCTCTCCGGGGGTTCGGAGCATCGTGTCTGCCGCTCTGACGGCAGCTGGACTGGCAAGGTGCCTGTATGCAGAGGTACGCTGCTGGCAGAGGTCGCAGATGATGGAGTAAAACTAAAAACTGTTCAGCATAAGCTTTGGAATATACTGAACATGGAAGAATGGCTCTGTCCTGGTGTTATGAACTAGCTTTTATAAGGCAGAGATTTTTCTTATTATACATAAACATTCACATTAGAAATAAGCTTTCTTGAAGAAATTAAGGAAATGTTTAATATTGCAGCTTGTTACAGTTTAAGTCATTTTCACATTGGAAGGATCCTATAGCTGTTAAGCCTAGCTGTGTGTACATCTCTGTGACGTGCATATTTATGTTTATCTGCAGTCGGATCAAAGTCACATGAGAAAATTGTCAAACACGTCCCAGGGACACCAAGCCCCAAGCTGAAAGGTGAGTATTTAAAGACACAAACTGCAGAGCTAAAAAAATACTGACTTTTCTTTTCTGTTTTTGAAATTGACCACAATCAACCACGGTAACTAATTATTTGATTGAACAAAATTCCTTGTCAAACCTTCAATAACAGGTGGACTGTTCTGTAATGTTATTAATTTAGTAATCTCAGTCCACTGTTATGTTTATTGTAATGTCTAAAGGAGAAAAAACATCTGTGCACTTTTTTCAATCAGTCAGAACAAAAGATTTGGAGAAAAAAGCTGTTGGTGTGATTCATAACTAGTCCCCTTATTCTCTTTGTTTTACAGTTCTGTATTGAAAACTTTGAATAATCAAGGATGAATATTACTACAAATCATAATTAAATGTAATTAGTGCAAAAAATCTTATTAGGAAGTATGAAAAGGTCATGAAAGAAGCACAGTGTGCCTAATTAGAAAATATCAGTGCAGTATTTTAATTAGCCTACATCTAATGTGTACCATAGTATGTGCATGTAACTGGTAATAGATTTATTTATAATTGTAATGTTCAGAAGAATCTCATTTGCATTTTTGTGTCAAGAGTCAAAGACACTCTAGAAATGTGTGAGAGTAGAATATTGTAACAGACGTTTGCAGATAATTACATTTTATTGCTGCCTTTTGTGATTAGTCTATGTTAAAAGTATTGCACTATGTATAATACCACATTACACTTTTTTATATAATACCAGTAAGTTTAATACAGAGTTTTAGATTGTTTCCAACTTTTATTTTTTATTTTTTTACCTAGTCTTTTGTGTCCAAACACCAGGGGTCTCGTATGAACGGTGCATCCATATAAAAACGCCACATATGCCATGTGACTTGTCAGGATGTAGGCAAACGAACGTTGTGTCAAAGTGTACTCAAATATACATAAACTGTTGACCTGCCTCGAGAATATACGCACTGCCACACAAAATGTTTCAATCAACATTATCAAACTGCAAAATACAGAAACTCACCTAAACACACCAAAATATGACTCCATTCTTTTTGGCAACAATTTTCTGTTGTTGTTTCATTTGATGATTCTTCAGGGCAACAAGGTGTACCAGAGGTATTCAACTGGTGGCCCGGGGCCAAATCAGGCCCATGGGTGAGCTCAGTTCAACCCACCAATGGATTCATTTTTAAATAAGACTAGACTTTAAACCATAAAACAAACTTACTTAATGACAATAGCTGGATGTGTGGCCCCTGAGCCCTTGGGTTTCAGTAACTGTGGCCCCCTGAGCAGTTTAGTTGAATAGCCCTGGTGTAGACAATGACACATGGCTTTAAATAGCTGCATAAAGTTGTACGTAGTTGTGGAACAATGGCTGTGTTGACGCTGTGGGAGGACATCGCAAATAGAAGAACTGGGAAGGAGCTTGTTTTCAAGGATCATACCAATTTGTTGGTTTGATGTTTGGGTTAATGGCCAATTTAAAGTCCCAGGGTCATTATTTTAGAACTTTGTGCTGAACTGACCCAAGCGTCCGGAGCCAACCAGAGCCTTACAGAGGGAACTGGACAGATCTGCTACATGGGTTAGGTCATTCATTTACAACAACAGTGTTTATGAACAATTCATGTACAGTGAGCGACGTCTTGAATGAGAGGCAATAGGTGGCCATCCTTTGCTTCACTCCCACCTTCATGTCTGACCAATTAACCTTTTTGTTACTTCTGTGAATGTGCACTTCCCTGACAATTTGCAGCTTTGTGCATGCCAGAGAACAGTGGATAAATGCATTTTACACCTCAATACTTTATTTAAGGGGTATCTATGACACAATCCATGAATTTCCTTGTTTTCCTGCATCTAGACATCATCTTTGGTCATGCAGGGAGAAGAATCACACATACAGGACATATTTGTACATTTAAATAGAAGCATGTCAGGGGAGGTGTCGTATGTGCATTCAGTTCCACGTTCGTTGGGATGTATAAAGGAAAAGTGTGCAGAAACATGCATATGCACGGTTACCGGTAGATAAATCTAAATTGTTTTTTTACATACTACTGCATGAAGCCTCTGAACCTTAAACCTCCTTCACTCTAAATGGTGACATCACTAATTCCTGTAACATAATCTACAAAGTATTAAAATGTAGCTGGGTTGCAGTAAATTTGGAAAACTTTCTTCACTGTGAACACAATCATGATGCTCTCATAGTACTCACCAAATAAGTTTTTTCTTCCTTGCTCTCCTGTGACAGTATCACACTGTATCTGTCTGCAGTATACTCCCACAACAATGCCACCACATACACCCACAATCCCACCATGCCCAGGTTTCAGGCCCCATGTCCCATCTACAACCCTCTCGGTCCACATCAGGGTGGGTATCACGCCCTGCTTCAAATTATTCATGGCCATGCTAAACTGGTGCACAGAGACCCTACATTATAAAGAAGCACAAGTAGTGCATACTCTGAACCTTCATGGATCTATCACAACTATCCAGAATAATGGGAAGCCCAGTGCATTCTAAATATGCCGTAGTGAACCTCACCTTATTCTTCTTCTTTTGGCTTTTCCCTCCTCAGGGGTCACCACAGCGAGTCCTTCTCCTCCATGTCACTTTGTATTCACTCCAACTACCTCCATGTCCTTTCTAACTGCATCCATATATCTCCTCTTTGTCTTTTTCTTGGCAGCTGCATTTCTAACATTCTTCTACCAATATAGCCACTGTCCTTCCTCTGGACATGTCCAAACCATCTCAGTCTGGCTTCTCTAACTTTATCTCCCAGTTGTTCAACCCGTGTGCTTGCTTAGATGAACTCGCAAATTAGTTTTGGCAAAAGTGTTTTATGTCAGATGCCCTTCCTGCCACAACCCTCACCATTTACCCGAGCTTGGTACCGGCACAAGAGACTGGCTTGTGTTCCCTGTTTTTTTTGTATTTATAATAGAAATACATAGTACAAATATATAAATATAGGTTTACTAGGGCATGAGTGAACCTGGGGGCCTAGTGAGTAGTGAACCTCACCATGACTGCAAAAAAACAAAAAAAACACCAACATTCCAGTTGATTTTTATCATCATACATCATTTACATCATAGCGGGGTCATTAACCAGTGTGAAGGGAGCCTAAGATGGGTTTACCTGGTGTGTTCACGCAAGTATCCTCTGTTTTACATGATCATATGAACATGTTGCTTCACTAACACTACATGCTTTTATTTCCTTTAGAGTTTTGTTTGACCTTTTAATCAACAGTGTTCCTGAGTTTGACAGTAGCTTATTAACAGCAGTCACAACACGGGTATTAGGAATCTACAATAAATTTACATTTATCTTCTACCTTTTTAAGCCTTCTTTTCCTTGTAATTACAGTGTGATTGTTGTGATTATGTCCGAGTTTGTTTCATCTGATTAGCGAGAAGTTGTCACTTTTTATTTTTCTTCTAATTGTCTCCTCAAATCCAAAAAACAATATAATATAATTATCAGCAGATAATGATGGAGCAAAACGCTGGGAAGGGGCTGTTTGTTGTTTTCTAATTATGAAAAAAAAAATGTTCTGCTGATTTTAGCATGTCATTTTTGTCTCTGTTGAAACTTAATTATTGAGATTGTCTAAACAAAATGATATTCTCTCTGCATATACAAATACATTTTGAAATACAAGTGTTCAAGTTTAGTTAAAAATATTTTAATTTTCAAACAATGTCTTTTTTTTCTGCAGTTCCTGACGATGTGTTTGCTCCTGATTTCATCTGGAAAGGCTCCTATGACTACAAGGGCCAGAAGCAGCCGATGAGTCTGACCGTCACAAGCTTTAACGCCACAAGTGGAAAAGTCAATGTAACTTTAACAGACAGTAGCATGGAGTTTCTGCTCTCTGGTGAGTCATCTATAAATCATCTGTCTTCTGCTTCCTCCCACAGCACCTCTGTATGTCACTTCCATTTATTCTGAGGGTGCCTGGTGTCAATCAGTCAATCACCAAACGATCTCATGCATGAGACTGGAAATGAACTATTGGTTTTAAAGACGAATGAATTATTCTGCTCTGTCTGAGTTCCTTGCCTCTTTTTGTCTTCCTCCTCAGCAGTTTTCTTTATTTGAGGTTTCTATTTCACCCCAGTTCCAGGTTTCATTGCTTGTTAATTTCTGTTGTGTAGGAGTCTACAAACGTCAGGAGGCCCGGTTGATGCTCTTGCTGTACCAAATGAGAGCGCTAGCCTACAGCTCCTTAAACAGGATTACTGAGGAGAACTGGACAATGGATGGATTTGTAAGTGTACATAAATAATCTTTTTTACAAGAATAAATACAATTTGCAACATTTTTCTTTACTTTAATTGGATTAATTAATCCATTCTGACAGACGAGGATGTTTCAGGCAGGACTGTAACTTTGTGAAAACCAGAAATGAGTTTTCTTTAAATGAAACTACAACTTAAAGGTCTCTCTAGTAATTCAGTTTAGCATTTATATAGCACCAATTCACGTTAAAAGTCTTCTCAGAGCACTGTACAAAACAACAAACAAGTCAGACCAGATTCAAATTCATTACAGTCTGTCCGTTCCTAACAAATACGATTTTTTTTCACTTGTAAAAACCCAATTAGTAAAACGTTACTTAAGGAAGCCAGCAGATTGCATCAAATCTTCATTTTGTTGCATTCCCCCATCCTGAGCAGCACGTTGGCAATAGTGAAAGGAACGACTCCTTCTTAACAGGAAGAATCCTCGGACAGAACCAGGCTCAGAATGAGCAGCCATCTGCCTCGACCGGCTGGGCTTTGAGAGGACAAGAAAGAGACACACACAAACATGATGAATAGGTCTGCTTTCTCAACCCAGTGCGAAATAGAAAGAAAAAAGAAAGAAAACTATATTTTCTAAATTATTATTTTTAAAATACATTGAATTTGTGTTTTTTATACGCCAGTTGAAAGGGGAGACGTATTACGGTACAGTCTCCATACGTACGTAAAGTTTGTTTTTTCCGAGCCACAACTTCTGATTGGCTCGAGGTAATTTAAAAAAAATTTCTACTCATGCACAGTGCTTAATTTGAGCTGGATCCTGCCGGAACAGGATCTGAAAACTCCCTCATTTTGACAGGGTGTGTTCCAGCAACTGTTTGCTTGAATCCGGCAAATCAAATCTCCGCCCCTAAAAGTTCAAAGTCATCACACATTTTTATTTTGGATTATTTATTAAGAACACAATGAGAGGAGAAGTTGCCCTTAGCCTGGCGGACCCAGTCTGTAGAGTGGATATTACGGCTGCAGCAGGCGCACCAGCTCACGCACACTCTGCTGCCCAGCAGAGACGTGGACAGCATGTCCCACGGGGATGAAGCGTCTTCATCCGACACCTTCAGTGGCACTCCCTGCAGACATTGCACATTATGCATAGGAGTAGAGTTGCACTCTGGTCCAAAAAATACGACCTGGCCCCAGCCCGCACCACCCAATCTCGTCGGCCGCGCTCGTCCGCTGAGTGCAGCGGCTGAATGAACCTATTTGGGCTGATGGATCGCTGGCAGTAGTCCATCTGTAGCTTAACTGAACTTTTTACCTCTTTCAACCAGACAGTCAGAGCACAGTCAAATGGCCACCTGCAGCAGGTGACAGTATTGCAAGCCTTGTTGGCATATAATAGGATTGTCCCTGACGCAATAAAAAGCCCGACACCGACCCGGCCTGCACATTAAGCACATTATTATGGCCCGGCCCGGTTCGAAACCGGGTTGGGCGGGGCCGGGCTCCAGGTTCGGGTTAGAAATGACAGCTCTACACAGGAGCGTCTCCAGACAGCTCTGAGCTCGCACAACTCCTGATGTGAACTCCGTCCATCCATTCATTATCTTTTACCCACTTCTTCCATTTTGGGTCACGGGGGGTCACAGATGTCCATGTCCAGCAATCACTGTACAAGGGGCAGGGTACACCTTGGACAGGTTGCAAGTCCATCACGGGGATACATAGAGACAAAGGGGACAAGCAACCATTCACTCTCTCACTCACACCTAAGGACAATTTAGAGTTACCAATAAGTCTAACATGCATGTTTTTTGTTCTGTGGGAGGAAACCGAAGTAACCGGAGAAAACCCACGCATGCACGGAGAGAACATGAAAGCTCCACCCAGAAAGGCCTCCGGACCTGGATTTGAACCGGGGACCTGCTGCTGAGAGGCAGCAGCTCTACCAGTTGCGCCACCGTGCTGCCTCCTGATGTGAACTCACGCATACATTTCAGACATACAGTAAAAAAAATACAAGGAGAGAAATGTTTGATGTTTATTCTTCACATTAATCATGAATCAAAACAACCATGTTAATTTGTCAAAATAACAGCGATCAAAATGTTGAAAAGACAGTCCAATTTACTTTCATAAAATAAATGGATGGATTGTCCTTAGTTGGACAACTGAGAAGGCAATCGTGACTGAGGTTGGAGCAGCAGGAGCAACAACGCGCAAGAATGAAATCAGCGGAGAAGAGTTCAGCTCCGAAACATGAAGTTTGTGTGGGGGGTGGGGGGGGGGGGGGGGGGGGCATGCTTGCCAGAATCGGAGCTGCTCTATTCACACACAACCTGCTGTTGCTCTCTAAAATAGTGATTGAATCAAGTGTTTACAAATGTAGGTAAACGTAAATGTTTAATAACCCGTTAAAATAGGCTACACCAAAATGCAAAAAATTCAAAAATTTAAGGGGGAGGAGGACCTACAAGCTCCCTCCACTTCCCCCGCCTCCCATGCATCCTCCACACACACACATCCATCGGCCTGCCTGCTATTTGCATTCCAGCATTGATCAGTTTGCAAATTAAGCCCTTCATCTGCATCATCACTGGACGGAGTGTCACAAACCTTTCATCACCCCAGCTTCAAGGTCAAGGTCACAAATCAAGGTCTTTGCTTGTCCGAGTCAAAGCTATAGATTGCTGTTTTGCTATAATAATTTGCAGGCAGGCGTATAATGTGCCGTATGCTGTAATCTTGTTTAATATCCTTTCACCCTGGGAAAAGTATGGTTGAAGTAAACCTTTAACAGACCAAAATGAATGTCATCCATGCCTCTGATGAGGGTGTGTAAACTACTGATCACAGCTGCACGTTAGCTTCTGAACAGTTTCATCTGACATCTGCGAGCCCTGCAACAGCTCCAGAACATTTTAGGATGTGAACATTTATTTCTGCCACAGCAAACTTCAAAAAGTGTGCTGAACAAGAGGTTGTGACAGGTGACTGCAGTGTGCTGAGCTATTGATAGCACACTGCTCAGCTTCTATTGTCAAGTGCAATTTCAAAAATAACAAAGGTGCCATTTCATTTTGTAGCATGACAAAATGTGTGAACCGTGGCACTTAATACAGTATATCTGCAGGTTTGGATGGAGTGTGGAACACACTTGACACTGACTGAGTTGCCTGAAAAAGAAAATTGTACGTGTGCAGTTGAAACAAAACGTCCTGTTCCTGGAACGGCGTGTTCTCTGTTCCTACCAGGTTTCTGCTGAGCCTGAGGGGGGGAGCTACGTGTTCCAGGGCTTCATTCAGGGCAAAGACTTTGGACAGTTTGGACTGCAGCGACTTGGTAAGCAACTTTTAAATACCAAAACCCTTATCATCAGTCACTATAGTGCTTATGTTTCATTTTACACAACACACGGAAAGATACTGTAGTGTTGACATTTAAATCCAGACATCCATTTTGTTTGTGCTTACTTCAGGTTACAAACTGAATGGAGTTTAAAGTTTAAAGCTAAACTTAAACAATCTTCATCATGCAAGTTCACATTTTTATTTTGTGTTCTTTTAGACCAGTTATAATTTCTCTGACGCTGAACATTGTTGCAGCTTCTGATCAAGTCAGATATTCTGTTTAAGCTCCTCGCTGATTCACAGCAGCTGCAGTTTATCTAATAATTCTCGCTGTGAAATGTGCTGTGTGTCTAGTCTGCTAACGTCTGCCATCACACATTTCACTTTTGCTTGTAACAAATGTAATTCATCTCGCCTTCCTCATCTCGTCGTCCTCGGGCAGTTTGAATTAGAGGCTGAAGTTCTGCAGTGAACTCTGTCTGTCAGTAAGGTTATCCAAAAGCAACGAATCAGCTAGCTACTTGTCAGATGTGTTTTTTATGTTCTGCTACAGAGTCAGAAATCATCAACATTTCAATGCAGCAATTTTTTTAAAGGAAAATAAACAAATAATAAATAAATAACTATGCAAATCTTGATTATAAATAAGTGATATTCCAACAAAGTTGATCTTCCCTGATCAATATGATTGTTTAAAAATAATGTAAAGACAGTGAATCATTTTTATACGCTCGTCGAAGGCGAGCTCTGTACGTCTGTCGGTAAACTTTTTTTTGTCCTGCCCATAATTTCTGCTCAAGATAAGTTAATGAGACTTCATAAACACAAATATCCTCTCTAGACGGAGAGTGGTTCTCATTATCTCTGCCACGCCCACTTCTCCGCCATTCGTGCCCTGCACCTGATGCACACTCTATTTAAGAGCTCCATCCATGCAAGTTCTCGGCCAGATTATTGACCACTCATCAGTAGATATCCAGACATCTTTCATGCCTGACTTTCTCGTTTCAACCTCACACCTTATCTCTTTGATTCGCCGTCCTGCCTGCTCCACGTCTGGTCCTGTTCTGCCCTTCTGACCCTGGTAACGACTACTCTTTTTGCTCTACGGATATTGTATTAAGGATCACCCTCTGGATTTGTTTTTGGACCTCTGACTCCTCGTGCTTGACCCCTGCGTTTTGCTTTTCGGACCACGACTTAAGATTGCCCATCTGTCGAAACTATGTACAGCAGTAAAGGCCTCCCTCTGCAGCTGCTCTCCCACCAGTAACAGTGACACTGTCTCATCAAGCTCCGACAGGTGGCTCCCACCTCACCTGCCTGAGAAGACCTGTTCCTGTGATGGGATCCAGACTCCCACCAGCAGCTTCAAAACAATAAAATTGTTTAAATGCTCTTGTTGTCTAGCTGTACTGTTGAATCCAAAAACCAGGTTCTTGTCAGTGGCGCACACTTTGCAACATCCAAGCTCCGAGGTCAGGGTCACGAATCAAGATCACCGTTTAAACAGGGTATTTGCTTATCTGGCTATAGATTGTGGGATTTCTTTATGTTAGTGTGTAAATGGCGTAAAATGTGCCATATGCAGTACTTTTTGAGATGAAGAGAGGATGTATGAAAGGATATAATACAATAGAAGATTATATGTTATATGATACAAGAAGATGCACATGATGTTATACAACACAAAATGATGTGATCCGATGTAACATTAACTTTCTAACAGCACTTCTTTTATTCTGTAAATTGTACGTTCTATTATTTTTCCCCACACTGAGAACATGCGTGGCGTTTCAGTGCACTGCTGTCATCCTTCTCTCATTTATTCACATTCACACGTGAAGCAGCAGCTTGTCCCCTTCAGCATCATTGTCATTCAGTTCTTTGTGCTCCTCATCACTGCTGTCATTATCACATGATTGTTCTCAACCAGATTACCACAGTCACAGGGATGATTATCAGTGTGATCAGTGCGGCTGGCTTTTTTTTTTATCAAGTGGCTACTGCAGCTCCACATTATGATCTTCACCATCATTTTCATCATCATCATCATTACTGTCATCAGCAGCAGCAGATATGTATCTTTCACTGCTTTGTCTTTGGTTAATTTTTCTGTTTGGGCTCTACATTTGAACCAATTGCAATCATATTGTATTATCGGCCATTCTTGTTTTGAATTAACGCTAAATTGCTTGTCTTTTGTCAGGCTTGACTCTGAGAGAGAACGTGACCCTCCCGGACCCCGAACCCAACGGTTCCACCAACAGCAGCTCCGTTGCTGTTGCTATTCTTGTGCCTTTCTTCGCCCTCATCTTTGCAGGCCTCGGCTTTTATCTCTACAAGCAGAGGTAGGCGGTTCTTCAGAAGCTGTGCCACTTCTTTAGAAGTCAAATTTAAGATCTTTTTCTAAGGTTTAGCTTCTCACCACAGATTCCCTGTTAAGAGTTTTATGTCTGAACACCTTGAGCCAAAGCAAACATTTTACAAGTCGAGCAGGTAGTCGAAGCTTGGAGCTTCTAAAGCTTGCTCACTAGAAATAGTAGTGTGCTTGTGAGAAACTTCAAAGCATGATGCAACATTAGTCAGTGTATTACATCCACTCTGAGTCACACAGCAGCATACATCAGACCCTTTTAATGAGAACTACTTTAGTATCATATGGAGAGGGCTTTAGGTGCGTGTGCATTTTGTCTTGGTTTAAACAGATTAGCTCTCTGGAAGTGCATATGTGTAGTCTGACATGCAAATGTTGCTCTCAATATGTTAGTTACTAGTGAAATGACATGAGGCTGCTCCGACTGCTCTTTTCAACAGTAATTACCTCACAGCCTCATTTACCTTTTGCAGCTGTCCACATCAAGATAATGAAAGCATGTTTGTGTGATTGGGAGGATGGGACTGCTAACTGGTAGCCTGTCTTTCAGCTAATGCTGTTTTAAAAATTATTTATATGTATTTTCCACAGAAAAACAGATAAAGCGCAGTACACGGGATGTTCTGTCCACGAGAACAACAACGGGCAGGCGACGTTCGAGAACCCCATGTACAACACAAACACGAAAGCTGCTGAGGGGAAAGTGGTGCGCTTCGACCCCAACCTCAACACTATCTGCACCATGGTTTGATGTCCGCTGCTCGTCTCGCAACACGAGCGAGGAGACAACTTGTTAAATTTTACGCCGCAACGTAGAGGCTGATTTCCTCACGCCCTGCTGATTTGCAGCAAAGACGCAGTTTTGCTCAAAACATAAAGCACACTTTCAGCAACAATTATAAATGTTGCAAATATCTGCATTCATAACATGAAATATGGAAGAGGGAGGAAGGGTTCCACACCTTCTCAGATCTTGTCTTTTTGCACTCTGTGAGTGCCGGCTCCTTATTGGCAAATAGATCAAATTGAGTATTTTATGCTCAGTAATATAAATACAGAGGTTTTATTTCACAATACCAAATAACATAGACATTTTGTTTTTCAAACAATCCAGATCTATCATCTTCTTTTTTTTTTTTTTTTTTTGTTCCCAGCCCTGATGAGAATTATTTTCTGTTATGGAGAAGGGGAGCTTCTGATCTGATCAATGGGATCAGGGAGTTATTTTTCTAAATGGTAAGCATGTCAGAGGAACTGCAGCAGCAGAAAGAAACTGCCTCTCTGAATAGTGTCAGTGCTATCGTCTGTTCAAAGTTATACGGTCAATTATACCTCTTAATTGGATGGTACCTCTTACTGGTGAGATATATGGCTGGGGATTTAACTACTGAAGTGCAGTACAGTGTTTTGAGTGCCACTGGGAACGCTAGGGCTTTTATTGTTACAGTGCAGGTTCTCTGACTGTGGAGTCCATTTCCTTCAGCAGAGCTGCAGCCTGTGTTCGGTTTATTGTCAAGTTGGGTGCAATTAATTTGTTTTGGGCAGAAATGTTTAAGTGACCATTTAAACTTCTGACTAGGCATTTGGTTCTTTCTAGTGTGTTTGTCACCTTGAGACGTTCGTCATCTTGTGAAAGCCGAGTTACTTTTAAATGTATTTTCTTAGTAAGATTTTTATTCAGCACAGAAACATTTTGGGTTTCAAAAAGATAAATAAAAAATAAAAAAACGTAAAGTGAATTACCCCTGCCTTGTGCTTGTATATGTCATGAATCTTAAGGTAGGACTTTTTTCCTTGTTTGTTAGTTTTTTGTCCCTCATTGCAAAGCAAAAATAGGGAAATACCCTCTCTCCATCCACTTGTCTGTTCATGCATGTTGTGAGCATGATAACTTGAAAAATAAGTGACGTACTGACAAATTCTGGGGTGTGGCTGCATCTAGGCACAAGAAACAGGTTAATTTAAAAAATTGAGTTGCCATGTCAAATTCCAAGATGGCCATGTTGTCAACCACCCCTATCATTTGAGGAAACTATGCTTTCTAGTTTTCATATTGCTTAAAAGTATAATTTCCTCAAGTGATTTGGGTGGCTGAAGATTAATGTATGGTGGCCAAGGCCACCATTGTCCACCCCCTGGCTCCACCATTGCAGCTGGTGGTGGATAAAACTGCTCCCTCCACTCGACAGGATCTGTCACCCTGCGCCGCCTCATACAAGAAAAAATCCTACCCAGCTAAATATCTTGCACCAAAAACATTAAGGTTGAATTCTCTGTTCTGGTCCAGTCCAGAAAAAACACTCATAAACTACAAACATTCACTATTTAAATCCGTAATTTTAAATGGGAGGGATCTGCAGACTTTTTTTTTTTAATGAAGTCTCAGAACCTGCAAATCCATATGTCTTTCCATCAGTGCAAAGATGTGTCTCTGGGCAGTCTGAAGGGGGATGAAGCTACCGGTAAATGTTTTGTATTGTGCTCATAAAACCTTTGAAATGTGTCTCTTACTTTAGAGTAACTCGAATTCAGAGTGTAATTTAGTGAAACCTGCTCTGATTTTCAACTAACTTGTGTTTCTGTTTCTCTAATTTGCTTTGGGGAAACTGTGCCTTAGACAGAACTTTCTTGTTTAACGCTCCTACTCTTAAGAGTCTCGGTGAATATACAGCCCCGGCCCCACTTCGTTCACCCTTTCTGTCACCAGTCATGTTGATGTCTTACACAACCGTCAGCTTCTGCCAACACATGTACAGTACACATGGAAGAATTTGCACACTTTCCACACGAGCCACCGTCACTCAAATCCAACTGTGTTTTCAAAGTGAAAGGCGAATTCATTGCTGTCATCACATTTCTACATCATTGCAGTGCCTTGAATACTGTATGGGCATGTTTTTGAAAGCAAAGCGCAACACTTATTTCATTTGTAAAACTGCACACTGGTGGGATTTCTCTGCCCAGTTTGCAATGATTTAGCAGAGTGATGTCAGATGGTTTCTGGAGGGGAGGCGAGAAGCAGCTCACAGTTTCATACCTGTGCATGTCGGCAAAAACTGATCCAGTACAGACGTTGCTGCTACAGTACTTTGTACCACTCAGTTGACTCGTGTCACTGCTACTCCATTTTGTACATTTATACAGTTTTGATACTTGATGGCACTCTTTGACAATGTCTTGTGTTATCGATATGTAATATATTTTGCGAGTTCACGTTTCTTACGGGGCGAGGGAAGAAATGCACCTGGTACAAGCAGCAAACTGTGAGTGTTGCATTCAGAAACTCTTGAGCAAAGAAAGCTTTCAAACTTGCCACACAATTATCTCATTCAAGAACCTGTGTGTGTGTGTGTAAATATGTACATACTGGAAAACTTTTGTAATAAGATCTATTTTTTATGCAAATAAAGCATTTGTAAGTTATTAAATATGTTGTGTAAAGTTTCACATGTAAATGTCATGTAAGATCAAAAGAATTTTGTATTTTTTCTTTATCAACGATGTATAAATTGTTAATTTATATAAAAAATATGAAATAATCTCGTTGTGTCGCCCCTTTCATTTTAGTAAATATATTGATTCGGGCTGCAGTTTTCAGTTTTCTTCAGTTTTGGAAACGTCATTGTGTTAAAGGGATAGTTCAGATCTTTTGAAGTGTTCCGTGGAAATGTTACAATGATAATCTTAACTTGTTGTAGATAACTCTTTTAACAACCTCAGCTGACTCAATAACAGTAATACTCAAAATTAAGCCAAATGCATTTTGATACATGCTCAATAATCCAGGTAGATACTTTGTACATCTGACAAGGTTGAGATGCTTCTTCTGGGCGGATTCTTCTTGGTTGAAATGTTTCATCGTGAAGAAGTCCTTTGGATAAAAGACAAAATGTTTCAACAAAGAAGAATCTGTCCAGAGGACCTGACTCATCCTTGTTAGATAAACCATAGGTGTTTAAAAATCTGTACAGTAAACTGGACAAAGACATTTCATGATCATTTTAGCTGATGTCAGGTCTCTACATCAGGGCTAGTGGCCCACTGATGAGCTCATTATTTTTTATTTTATTTTTTCATTTTATTTTTATTTTTTCAGAAAAAAATCAGTGAGTGAGACCTATTAAAATACTGAAACGGAAAATATTTAAGACAGGGAGGCAATCCTTTTATGTGCCCATCTCAATTTTCACATGCATACGAATGAAGACTTTAAGATGAGCCCCTCTCTGTCGTCTTACATGACACAATGAAAGGCCAGACCAGGCATCACTCAGTGACCTTTCTTTAGTGAGAATTTTCACTGTAACCAGTACCAAACCACTCAGTGCTTTCCTTCCTAAGTGTACCAGGAACAACCTTTGACCCATGGTGTCAGTTTACAGCCAACATCAGAGACTTTGACATAAATGCCAAAACAAACTTGAGCCGGATATTATTGAAACCAGTCAGAAACGTTACACACATAATTTCCACAAGGCTAACCAGCATGCTCTGCAGTTTGCACAGTCTCCCTGGGACTCTTTAGAGATAACTTTTTGAATTTGGGGGAAAATAAAACAAAGTTAAAAACACAAATCTTTGCTTTCATCTGTGGCCTGCAAAATATCTGTGTTATGGTGTTAATAATGTTTAATTATAAGAATTAGGAGCAACATGAGCGAAAGGCTGCGCACTCTAGTGGAGTGGTGCCCTTTCTCTTTCCCTCAATGTGCAGGGAGTTCTCATAAACTAACCATATCAGTTTGCAATCTCTCGTAAGCTGGATTAACCAACAAACAGATTTATTACTGGGGGAATACTGATGAGGATGCACAGCAGCTTCGTAGTTAGTTTAAAAATAGTTAACCACTAATAGGACACAGTAAGTTAATTCATTATAGTAAATGATAAGGAGAAGTTCAACACGCAAATCCATGGTGCTCGCTTTCAGCCCAGCTGAGTTCTGCTCCGTCTCTTTTGGTTCTGCTCAAAGCTCACATCTGAGCGAGACGTGGACGCTTCACCTGTCATTTATGAACTGTTTGAGGAACAACTGGTCTGCAGCCATTTCATTGTAAATGAGAACTGGTTCTTAATGGACTTACCTGGAACAGCAACAGGTCATTTAGGGAACATCCAAAACAGTCAACTTTTTGTTTGTTCGTTTGTTTGTTTTTTGAAAAACGTAAAGATTTGACAAGTCAGAGATGTCAGAATAATATCTGTTTTAAATAGGAGGCATAATGTGTCACTTTTATTTTTTAATATTGTTTCACATAAGAATATCACTTCTTTTATTGCAAGTAAATAAATCTTAAAATGTCATTTCTTTGAATTACACTTTTGGTTTCTGTTTATTGCATTTATGATTCAAGGCAGCAAAATGAACAAATTTAAAAGGTAACAGGTCATCATAGTACTTGGTTTAATGACGTATATAATGGCTTTAATTGCTGGATGTCCAGCTCCTGAGCTGTTAGCGTTCAGTAGTTGTGCCCCCCTGAGCAATTCAGTTGAAAAGCCCTGCTCTACATAAAGTAATAGTTCAGTCCCTTTGTGATTCTCTGCAAATGTCACAAATAAATATCTAACCTGTCTTAGAAGCTTTTAATTAACCCCAGTTATGAGAAATTCAATTCTATTCAGTTTATCTGTATCGTGCCAAATCACAACAAATGTACAACATTGTGAAGGACACAACGGTAAGACCATAGTGAATTATTGTCATCATAAAACTCTGAACCTTAAAATTTTTTATCTTATATATAGTACCTTTAAAATATTCACTTTCTTGGATTTTATTACCTTTCTTGCTGTCATAAGTCAGTTATGGTCAACATGAATATGCCTTCCAACAAAAGTCAGTTCATCTGGACGGTTTCTTTTTTTGTTGTTGTTGAGACGTTTCATCCTTCATCCAAAGGACTTCATCAATCCAAGGAGCCACAAACAAACTCAGTCCTACAAGCAGCACAGTCACATAGTGGATCAACCATATTGCTGGTGATAAGATGGTTTCTGGGGCCCACCCTCTGCACCGTCAACTCCTCTGAGGCAGCCATAGCCAAAGTGGTTCATCAAAGTTCATGCTCAGTAATCCAGTTAAAAATCCAACAAAGTTTATTCAGGTTATCCATATGGTTCCTTTTTTTTTTTTTTTTCTGGATCTGAGGTTTGAAATTCTGTCAACCTCAGTCAGGTCATCTGGAAAACGTCCAGATGACCTGACTGAATTTGGTTGGATTTTTTATCTTATTGAGCATGAACTTTGATGTTATGAATTGGTCTTCTTCAAACACAAAAAATGTCAAAGTTAAATCTATTTTATACAAAATAATGCTGATAAAATAATAAAAGTATGTCATTTAAAATGAGTCATTGCATGATTGTTTAATCCCTTTAAAGTAATTGTCCTAATTTAACTCAGAGAACAGATTATTGAAAAGTACATGTCCGGAGATGGATTCAAAAGGATTATCAAGGTCTTAAACATCCCCAGGAGTTATGTTAAATCCATCATCAAGACAAGAAAGGAATATGGGACATGTGTAAATCTACCAAGAATAGGCCCTCATCACAAACTGAGGAACTTTGAAAAAGGAGAACAGCGACAGAGACCACCAGGATACTAGAGACCACTGCAGGTCACAATTTTCAGCAGGGGAGGTGGGAGAGACTGAGCATACAGCAACTGTTGCCCTAGACCTTCATCTGTTGGTTTATTGAAGAGAAGCAAAAACTGTTTTTGAGGAAAACTTACTAAATATCAGCTAGAGTTTGTCTGGATTGTTTATTCTTTAAGATTTTTAATTAAGCTATAATAAAATACTTGTGTTTGTTGTGGTTTTAAGCTTTGGTCTTGATCTAGATTGTATTCAGTGTTAGTTTATCGATTTGGTCGATTAGGACTCCTTTGATGGATTTGGACTCCTTGAATCACTACCCTATTGTGGTGGAGGAGTTTGTGTGCCTGAATGATCCTAGGAGCTATGCTGTCAGGGACAAATGTAAATGCCCTCGGTAGGGTCTCTCAAAGCAGATTGGTCGTAGATGACTGGCCAGACAAAGAGTGATTCCAAAATCTCAGATGGACAGAAAACAACAAGTAGCTCAGTGTCCCTTGCCTGGGCATAAATTATCGGAGCCCTACCCTGGAGCCAAGCCTGAGGGAGGGGCTTGTTGGTGAAAGACTGGTGACCGGTTCTCTACTCATGGTGTTTGGTTAGGCTTAGTCCAAACAAGCAACATGGGTTTGCCTTCCTGTGGGCCTACCACCTGTAGGAGGAGCCATACGAGTCGGGTGCATGACTCCTTGGGCAGTGGCCAAAGGTTGGGGCCCTGGTGTTCTGACCCTGGCTTACCAACGCTGGCTCTTGGGACATGGAACATAACATCTTGGGTGAGGAAGGAGCCTGAGCTTGTGCATGAGGTTGAGACTTACCCATTAGATATAGTTGGACTAACCTTGATGCACAGTATGGGCTCTGGAACCAGTCTTCTAGAGAGGTACCTTATTCCACTCATGGTGAAAAGTTCAGAGCTCTTCTCTTAGTCCCCTGACTTGATGCCTGTCTATTGGAGTTTTCCCTGGTAGATAAGGAGGGCAGCTTCCCTGCACCATCAGGTGAGGGGACGGACTGCAACGGTTGTTTGTACCTATGTGCCAAATGGCAATTCAGAGTGTCTGGCCTTCTTGGAGTCCTTACCAGGGGTGCTGGAAGGTGCTCCAGCTGGGGACTTGTTTATTCTGCTGAGGGACATCAATGCCCATGTGGGTAATGACAGTGTGACCTGGAGGGCCATGCCTGGGAGGAATGGCCTCTCTAATTTGAATCCGAGCAGTGATATGTTGTTGGACTTTTGGGCTAGTCATGGTTCGTCCATCACAATTCCATATATGCACTTGGCAGCAGGACAGGCTAGGTCATAGATCAATGATTGATTTTGTAGTCATGTCATTTGCTCATGATGGAGAGACTATGTCTCTTGGTTGGCCTGGGAATACCTTGGATCCCTCCCAGAAGAGCTGGAAGAAGTGCCTATGGAAAGAGATGTCTGGGCCTTTTTGTTCAAGCTTCTGCTTCTGTGACTTGACTTCAGAACAAGTCAAAGATAATGGATGGATGGATCATCGATTTGATCAGAATTAAACTCCATTTTGCCACATTCAGGTTGTTAACAGAGCTATCTACAACATATTTTAAAAAACTGTAACCTTTCCACTGGAAATGGGTGGAATGAGAGGGGACACTTTGCCTTGGGTGGAAGGGTTTTAATATCTGAGCGTCTTGTGATGATAGGATGGAGTAGGAGATCGATCAACAAATCAGGGCTTTATCTTCAGTAATGAGAGTGTTGCTCCTTCCAGGCATAGTGAAGAAAAAGCTGTCAAACTTGTCTTCTTTATCGAAAGGAGTCAGTCAAGGTGGTTCATAGATGCCTCCTGGATACCTCCCTTTGGAGGTTTTCTGGGCACGTCTCATTTATAAGAGACCTCATGGAAGACCCAGAAATAGCAGGAGGGATTGTCTAGGCTTGTACTGCCTTTCTCCTCTTGTGGTCTTCTTTATTTTTCTGCACTGCCTTTCCATGTGAAGAGATTTATCCTGCTAATTACTCTCTACTTGTTGTTTGACTGCCTTCCACTATTGGTGGATTCCCAACCAAGACTTTCAAGGCTCACCTGTCCAAAGATGATTTGCTGGAGGAGACATGGACAGCACTGCCCATCCAACAGTGGCTGCCAATGAGGAGGCCAGATGAATGAGAGGAAGATTTTATAAGCCAGCTCTACCCTTCAGCTAATGCTGCTGTGCTTCAGGTGCAGTATGCCACTGCAGGGTTGTTATGTTGACTTGTGGTTTCTAACATTGTCTTGCTTTTGGTTCTGTGATGTAGTGATTTATGTAACCAAGACATTTATTTGGGAAGATTTCATTCTAACGGTTGACCCACTTGTTTTAGTTTCTGCTCCTTGTTAGTTGGGATTGTGTATTTTGTTTCTTTGTGATTTGTTTTCACTTTTGTCCTCAGTTCGTTCATTTTCAGAAGAGAAGTTTTTTGCTTTTTTCAGTTAGTTTTTGAAGCGAACGCAAATTATTGAAGTGTTTGGTTTATTTTCTTTGAACCAAAAACATGTATCTGTTGTGAGACACTTATCACACCTTGTGCTCGGACAATAAAAATAAATTGTTACTTGTTTTTTTTCTTATTAAACTGTGGTATTTTGTCATTTATGTTGCATCCACGACGAGCTGGGACGTAACCCCCTTTAAAGATGTGCAGTGTATTTTGTGTATTACTGTTATTGCTTCTGTTGCTGGTAACATTTTGTTGTTATGGATAATTTAAATTCAATCACACAGTGCTAAAGTGCATGAAATGATGTCAGTTTGACTTTGTATGATCTGTATTTTTACACACTGAGGATCAGACAAACTGGAGCATTGGTAAATCAAAGCTGTCCTTGTTTCCAGGGTGATTCAAGTGATTTTTTTCATCTGCTTGTGTGGTTACAAGTGCCTGAAATTTTACTAAAAGGCACAAAATGAAAAGCATTTGAATGTACTTTACTTTGAGTTTAATATGCATAATTTTGTTTTTCTATTCGAATCATCCAAATGAATAAATTTATTCATTAGGGATTTATTAAAGTGATTCAGAAATTAAATTTCAGTGTTGTACAGGTCATGCATTACTTTAAAGATTAGGCATTTTAAAGAGAAAGATTTCCCTTCTGTCCACAGAAGACCCAACACGTCATGCTTAAAGTGCATGTAAAGAAAACCACTCTGTCTGAAGACCGTCTTTAATTCATCATATTAAAGGTGAAATGTTCAAACTACTTTAATTTTTAAATGATTGAAAAAATAAATTTTCTTTAATCTTGACGACTTGGAGAAGGCTTTCGACCGTGTTCTTCAGGGTACACTTTGGGGGCTGCTCCATAAGTATGGGATTGGTGGCCCATTGCCAAGGCTGGACTAACCATATGGGCAACTGGGCAAGTGCCCAGGAGCCCACGATCTTTAAGGGGCCTAGAGCAGTGAGGGCACAAGCAAAATATCTGGTTATCTTCTGCTTTATGATAAACTGTCAGCCCGAGCGCCCGAGCCCTAGGCTGCACAGAGACTGCTGCGCTTCAGCTACATTTGGGCCGCCCTGCCTCCTCCCAGCGCCGGCTGCTGCAGCTCTCGTGGTTTTGTTGTTTGTTTTTGCACTGAGCTGTCAATCAATCCAGTGGGCGTGTCAGCAACTGACCAATCGACGACCTCAGTTTGTCCCGAAGGAAAACGTCCCTTACCTGCCCATCAATTAATTTTTTTAAGAACTTTATTAACAACACAAAACAGAACAATGCAGCAAGATACAAATACAAACTTGTTTAGGGTGTCATAACTACATTTCACAAAATAATGAAAGAAGAAAAGATAAACATGAAAAAATTAAATTAAAAAAAGCAAAGGAGGGCGACTATATGAAAAACTTGTTGTTTTAATTAAAACAATGTTTTTATCTGTTGTGAGATGATTCTAGCAGTTTTAAAGTTTTTTTAATCTACTTAATGAAGAATAGTATGACTTAAAATTGTTCATAAAACAGGAAGGAAGGCTTATTGTCCCTTCTCTTACTACAGTGAATGTGATACTTTGCTATAACTACGACTATATGACATCAGAGAAAGCTGAGCTTAAGTTATCCACATAAATTAAAATGGAATCAGCACCAAAAGAAGGAATGTTGAGTTTGTGATTATTCCAGTTTCTGATGTCTGACCAAACACTTTGTATTGACATAAAAAAAAATGCTCGAGGGATTCATCTTCTGATTTACAAAAGGCACAAAAATCAACATCAAATTTAAATTTTCTTTCAAAAAACATGGCTACAGGATATATCTTATTTATTATTTTTAAATGATTCTCCTTCACTTTAGGAGATTTAGGCCATTTGACAAATTTAGAATGAGCAGAAGTCATTATGATTTTATGATTTATATTGGGAGGTTTCTTGAAGGAATCTTTGTTGTAATCAGTAAATCCTTTGTTGCAAACATTCATTGATAATCTTATTACATTTGAAGTCAACTAAGCTACAGTCATTTAATTATAATGTGGGCATCAAATTGTCACCTTTGATGATATTTTTAATTAAATAAATCAGCTGTTGGTCAGGCTACTTGTTGTGCCATTAGCTCTAAAATAGTTAAATCAAGTGTTTACTTATGTAGGTAAAACTAGATGTTAAACAACCATTAAAATACACCAGAATGCATGAAATGTCATATATTTTATTCAAAATTTTCTGTGGGAGGACCCCCATACCCCCCCCCCACACACACACACACACACACACCGCCCATCAGTGTGTCACCCCCACATTATAAATGCTTCTGACACCAATGGCCTACACGTTGCTAAACAAGTGCACATTGTGTCATATGGTGTTCAAAGTGCCTTCAACTTAACTCAGTCTTGATGATTTGCGTCAACAAGAAAACATAGTATTTATAGTTCTATGAGCATTTGGATTTTTATACATCAAAATACATTTGATAGTTAGAATTTTAAGTATATTTACTGTATATTATGGTAATTTATTCTGTATTGTACCAGATTATGGTGATTCTGGGGTCGTGATGATGGGGCCCTTGAAGATTTTTGCCCAGGGTACAGCAGGGTACAGCAACGGGCCATTGCTAAGGGCTGTTCAGTCCCTATACAAGTGGTGCTAGAGTTTGGGTCACATTGCCTGAAGTAAGTTGGACTCCTTCAGGGAGGGAGTTGGACTCCACCAGAACTGCCCATTGTCACAGATTCTGTTCATTTATTTTATGGATAGAATTTCTATCTATTT
This sequence comes from Nematolebias whitei, assembly GCF_014905685.2. Classification (NCBI taxonomy): domain Eukaryota; kingdom Metazoa; phylum Chordata; class Actinopteri; order Cyprinodontiformes; family Rivulidae; genus Nematolebias; species Nematolebias whitei. The sequence goes on along the minus strand of NC_056502.1, from coordinate 29,688,055 downwards.
CTGGCATCTGGTAAGGATGTTCCCTGGGTGCATCCCTAGGGAGGTGCTTTAGGCATGTCCGACTGGGAGGCGACAACGGGAAGACCCAGGACACGCTGGAGAGACTATGTCTCTTGGTGGGCCTGGGAACGTCTTGGAGTCCTCCCAGAAGAGCTGGAAGAGGTGGCTGTGGAAAGAGATGTCTGGACCTCCCTGCTCTGGCTGCTGTCCCCATGACCTGACTTCAGAACAAGTGGAAGCTAATGGATGGATGGACGGACGGACGGACGGACAGATGGATGGAAAAAAGAACATTTGTTTTAGAATTCATTTATTTATTTTTATTTTATTTTTGCCATACCTGTGTGACAGACTGTATTCAAAGTGATCACTTTGTTAGAATGAGATGTGATGGAGTGACCTGAAGCTGAATGCAGTAATCATGACATTGGCGATAAGAAATGGACAGCAATGATGGAGCAAAGAATAAAAAGGCCAGGACAGTCATGAATGACTGGGCGCAGTTGGATTATAGGCTCAGGTTAAGCTCATACTTGAGTCTGGGATTTGTTGCCAAAAGGATTTTTAATTTAAATTAATCAGAAGCTCCACCAACTGCATTTTACCAACAAGATGGGGGTAGCAGGTCGGGGTACCGGGGTCTTTTCTCAGAGAGGGCATACACTTGTTGTAAAACAATGCTGGCTTGACCCATGTTTGTTCCTGGAACTGCACACTGCTTCATTAGCGCTCTGGTTTCTATGTCAGGAAATCCTCGTAGGAACCTTGCTGGTGCTCAGAGGAAGGTTTGTCTTGCTGTTTTTGTACCATCTCATCCATACAAATGCCCCGTAGTGTAACGAACCCCGTATAATGGACCAAAATCACCACCACAAAAATCAATTAAATAAAGTTTATTAACTGATGAAAACGGCAGGATGGACCTCGGCAAGCTTTCGCAGACTGTGGACCGGTTCCAGGTTCCAATCACCGATCCACACGAACAGTCTAAAGATGGAGAACGGTTAGTGGTTGTGCAGGTGACGAGAGTGAAGACAAAGTCAGATGAAAAACAACCACTAACCGTCTCAGTGATGATGGGGGTTCTGAAGCGCT
>NC_056502.1:29682282-29686950 GCF_014905685.2 Nematolebias whitei | reverse complement strand
AAAACAACCACTAACCGTCTCAGTGATGATGGGGGTTCTGAAGCGCTGAAGCGGGTCCAGCTGACCCGGATGACTGCTGGAGGAGCTGGGTCTGGTGAGAGACGACAGTCGGCAGCAGCTGAAGCTTGCAGCGAGGTCTGCAGGATAAGTTGGTGTCTCCAGCACCGAGCGTGATCCAAAACAAGCGAGTGGTGGAGAGTAGAGCTGGTGGGGATGATCCGAGAGACGTGGTCGAGCAGGCGTGGGTCAGAACCGATGATCAGATGCCGAGATAATCCAAGGAACAGACGAGAGACGAAGTCAGGAGGTCCGTGGGTCCAGAAGCCGGGAGGTCGAGCCGAGAGGAAGGGAACGGGAAACGACGGGAGGACAGAAACGAGTAAAACAGGAGTACAAGGACTTGAGAGGACAGGACAGGGACAGAGCGTGGTCATGAGCGCGAGGTATTTACTAACTAAAAGTGTTCAACTACCGGGCACCGAAAAAGAGTCAGCCGTGAGCTTATAAAGGGAGAGGAGGACAGGTGCAACCAGTTGAGCGCAATCAGCGCTGCTGGCTGCAGTGAAGACAACGTTAAACTAGGAGTGAAGACAAACCTCAACCCACATGCAGAGAAAGAAAAAGAAAAACAAAAGAGTAGATCCCCAGAACCAAAACAAGTGAACAGAGTGACACAAAAACCTAACTGACAGACGTGATTTGTGACACGTAGAGATGCGGTGAAAGAGCAGACTGGTGCAGTAAGCTGATTTCACCGTCCTGCTCATGGAGACATTTGCAGTTTTGCAACATGAGCATGTGACTGGTAGAGAAAATTGGTTTATGTGCTTGCACTTAAAGGCCTCTGATGTTCAGATGCCACCCCAGCACTCCTGCGCTCCCATCAAAGAGCTGGAAGTGTACCTTGAAGTGGAGCGGTGAAACACCACCAGCAAGCTTGTGTGTGCACATCGTATCAGAGATGAAAACGTGCCTTAAACAATGAATTGTCACAACAGCATGAACACTTTCTAACATGACTGAGCAATGAAGATAAACTGCTCCAACAGGCATTCTGCTCGACCTAACATCTTGTGTTAGCAGCGAGAGGCACAAGTTGTTGGTTTTCCTCCCTGGCACATAATGACCGCTGTGTGTATGCTGTGTGTGTGTGTGTGTGGGGGGGGGGGGGGGGCATGTGCTTTCATGGATCTTTTGGCTCTTGTGCAGGACTGTCAGTTGACTAACTAGCCACTTTCTTTCTTTGTATTTTAGCCTTTCACTGATGAGCCATTTTGCTCAGCTCTCACTGGGCAGATGTCCTTGGAGTGGTGAACTGCTCATGAATCAAATGTGAAGCTGCTGAGAAAATAAAACCCCAGAGGAGTTATCAGTCATAGCTTCTAACTCTCAAATGCAGGTGAAGTGCTTAGAATTCTAAAGGGAAGAAACCTGTTTTTTGTTTTGTTTTTTTTCTGGACTAAAAGTTCAAAAAGGATAAGGAGCGCCAAATACATTTTTTTTTACTATTCACAATATTACAATTTAAAGGTCACAATGTGTTGTGTAAAAGAATTTAATGTTCTCTGGAAGTGTTTCTGAGAGTGGAGCCAGAAGAGTCGTATAGTTTGATAAACGCTTTTTAATCTTAAAGTGGATGAATAATGTAAATTCTTTCATTACCATTTAAGTAAAATCCATTTTCAACCCCGAGTTAAATTGCACGAGCTGTGGGAAATAAACCACAGTAGACTGAGGGAGGATTCAGCTGGTATAAATTGACGAGTGTTAAACCGAGGTCAAAAAGCATGAACAATGCTATCATTAAAGTAATTGAGGGGCCAGAAGTGTGTGTTTCTGAAGTAGGGAGGCAGGATTACTGTCGTATTACCTCAACATGGGGGATTTTCAGACATGCCTACAAGATGATTAAAAGTCAAACAGCTCTCATCATAAACCATGAGAACGATATATAAAGTAACACAATCATCCTCCTCAGTCCCTCAGGTCTCTGGCACACTGAGCTAGAATAATATATATCTAGATTATATGTATTGATGCACTTTCTGACCTTGAAGTGCATCTAAAAGAAAAATATTTAGTAGTAGTATGACAGCTTGGGAAACATTTATATTCTTGCCAGAGAAAGATAAGATATCATTCTCATTTCTTTTGGTCCCTGTGGAGTTGCCAGGCAGCCAGCAGAGACTCACAAAATCAGTGTGACAAAGACCCCGTTCACTCCCAAAGACTTCTTACTGCTTGGGCTTTTTTTGTTTGTTTCCTTTTTTCATGCTTTCAAACTATTTCAGATAAGCAAATCAATCGTGCTTCTCATCTGTAGCGCACAGATGTGACATCAGTCATTTTTAATATCTCAGTAACCATCCCATTCTGTGTCATTCCCAGTTTACTGTGTCCAGAACAAGTCTTTGATTTATTTTGCTCTTATTCATTTGTCTTTCTGACTTTAGTTACAGTTAAGATGCAGATATATTGAAGTCCCAAATACCCAATTCAGCATGGCCAAACATATCTTTTACTTCAATGGATTATACAGATGTTTAAGAGTTTTGTTCCATTGAAAAGTTATGAGCAATTAGTATCTTATGTGGTGGATTTTCTGAAATAATGGTGGACTTGAGAATTTACCAAGTCAGTTGTCTTTTGTGGCATTTATTAAAAATAAATAAAAGAAAATAAGAATAATGCATTTGCAGGTTGCACATTCCTCAGAATACAAGAGTCTGAGGAAGATGCAGCCCAAGGGACATACAAAAACAAGGATGTTATATCTAAGGGCTTGAGCTAACCCATGAGTTAATCAGGTTCCAGGAACCTTCAGGGTGGGAGTATCTGTCATTTTTGGCATGGTAATAATGTTTTTAACCAGGGTTTTAGAGAACCAGAGACCCAGAAGATTCACAGAACCGGTAAAAAAAAAAAAAAAAAAGTAGCTTTATTTACAGGGGAACCTTGGAGGGGAGAGCAACAAAAGGTGGGTACATGTTCCAGAATGTTCTTGATGATCGTTGGTCTTAAATAATAAGTGAGAAGTTCTTATTGGTGAGTCTCTTCTTTCTAGGTCCAGAGAGGGCGTCAGTAGGATTCCCAGTTCTGGAAAAAACAGGTGTGTCTCAGGTAAGTGGAGCCAGAGCAGGGAGAAAGAGTCCAGAGCAGACAGACTGCAGGCCGAGTTGTTTCTGATCTTAAAACTGTTTGTTCTCACAGGCGATAAGATGATTTCACTGAAGCCAGGTCCGATACGTGAAACCAGTGATACAAGGAGCTCACAAGAAGGACTGAGGGCACAGGTAAGCACAAGTATTAAGCAGAAACTCTTGGAAATTATTTCTCAAGGAATATTCACATATGGTTGTAGGCTGATGTTACCATGTGGCAATCATCGGTCCAACGAAGAGTCTTGTTCGAACTCAGCCTTAACCAGAGAGTGACGTAATCTGTTGTGCTCAGGAACAGCTGCTCAGAGATGGGCAGCACCCACTCTCACACATGCTGCAGGAAAAGTTTAATGGACGAAGAGAAAACCAATCACAGAGATCTTAATATCATCTGCATATTCATGAGTTAAGCTTTATTTCACCAAACTAAGGTCTTTGGAAAAATTATCTATGGCAGATAAGACAAAACATGTTTTCAATATTTTCACAGAATCCCATGTCAAAATATTGGAACTATTTTTTAAGTTATTTTCTTTTCTTTTCTTTTTTTTTTTTTGCAATGCCATTTCTTTTCAGTTTTTCAAAGTTCTGTATAAAGAAAAAATATAAAATCTAATAAAGTTTTGGTATGGCAATCCTTGGAAGTATGCCGTGTGTGTCGCAGCCCCTATTGTGTGAACACAAATGGCATTTATAAAGGTGATTTTCTTAACTATTGAATAAGAGCACAAACTGAGATGGTATAATAAATACATTTAATATCATCAGGGGTTTTCCACAGAGCTGCACAGACATGTTAGCCAGTTTAGTTTTAGTTTCTGAATACATAATAATGATACACATTAAATCATCAGACCTTTGAAAGTTTGATGCTTGAGGGTAAATATCTGATTAGACCAAGGCTACGGTAACAATTGTGTTTGAACAATTGCCTTTTTAAAGCTCACAAACATAATGTTCAAGCATTGTATCCAAAAATATAGATGACAGCCTCCTGCACAGATGTTTTTTATCCACTTTTTGTGGAAACACAAATCAGAAAGTTATTGAAGGAAAATAAAGAATCCTGAACCAGACATGTGTGACCTTGATATTCTGTAGTCACTCAATGTGAACGCCAAATTTCTTCTCAGCGCACAACAACTTCCATCTAATTGCTCATAGGGTGTCCAACCTAACAGCCCCCCTGTCTTCAGCAATTAATTGTGGAGGTTTTCTTAATTAGCTACTAATGCCTTGTGACACACACCTGAAGGGAGCAGAATCAGTGTGATGTGGAGAAAAACAAGCAGCTCCACACAACAGATTCTTTTATTTCTTTATTTTTTAAAAGGAGACGCTCATTAGCTGCCAGTCTTATGCAGCTCTCATAGCTGTAAAAAACAAACTCTTTGAGCCAGTTAAAATTGATAATGTCTGCTGTGTATAGCCTTATAAATGTTTTTCAAATATATTGCATTTGTTTTTCTGCTCAACAGCCCAAGTTAGAGAAATTGTACCAAAAAAA
>NC_056502.1:29670141-29681882 GCF_014905685.2 Nematolebias whitei | reverse complement strand
ATGGATGGATGGATGGATGGATGGATGGATGGATGGATGGATGGTGGGTGGGCAGATGGATGAATGGATGGATGATGGGTGGATGGATGAGTGGATGGATGGATGGATGGATGGATGGATGGATGGATGGACAGATGGACGGACGGACGGAATCACAAACTCTACACATATCTCTCGAGGATTTTGTCCCCTGTCCGAGAGCGAAGAAGGACTTGGAAATATCCTTAGTTCATCCATTCATCGAGCCATCTATCCGTTCATCTTACTCTCCTGAATGCTAGAAAACACCTTGTATCTGTGACTTTCCTTCCCTCCATTGATTATGGTGACATTATTTACATGAACGCTCCTACAAGAACCCAGCAGATGTTGGATGCTGTCTATCACGGTGCACTAAGATTCATAACTGGCTGTGATTATCGTACCCACCACTGCACCCTGTATTCACTGGTTAACTGGACATCATTAACTTCACACAGACTCTCTCACTGGTACATTTTCATCTTTAAATCACTTCTTGGTCTGCTGCCTTCATACATCTCCTCCTACATGTCTCTGTGTGAGTGCAGCTACAGCGTGCACTCTCAGGACATTATTACCTGCAGTGTTCCCTCAATGTGGACTGAACTAGGCAAAAGGGCCTTCTCCTATTCCGCTCCTGTTTCCTGGAATATCTTACAAAAAGATCTGAAGCTCCTGACCTTGACCTCTCTAAGTGGCTTTAAAAATCTGTTGGACTCCTGGCAGGGTCCAATGCAGACATGTTCCTGTTTTTAGTTTTCTACATTTGTCTTGGAATCTAGCTGTTTTTTGTTTTGTTACCTTTTCCTTTTAGCCATCCTATTTGTTAAAAAAAAAACAAAAAAAACTGTAGTATGAGTTTTTATAACTGTTTATTGTTGTTGCTGTTGTCCATTGTTGTCATCTTTCTTTGTTGAAATCAGGTCTCTCTTGTAAATGAGTCCTCGAGGCTCAATGGGATTTACCTGTATAAATAAAGGTTGATTGATCTTGTGGGCATGATAACTTTTAAAATAAATGAGGTACCAACATTCATTTTGTTCTGTGGGTGCATCTAAGTGTAAGAAAGTTTCCCTTCAAAAATTGAGATTGCCATCTCAAAATACAAGATGGCTGCCACCACCATAATTTGTAAACCAGTCACCCCAATCATGTTCTTTTGTAGTTTTTATATTGCTTAAAAGCATAGTTTCCTCAAATGATTGGGGTGGGAGAAGATTAATCTAAAGGGGCCAAGGTCACCATTGGCCACCCCCTGGCTCCACCATTGCACATGGTGGTGGGTAAAACTGCCCTCCACTCATCCAGAATCTGTCACTCTGCGCTGCTTTGGGCAAGCAATAAATAAATTAATCAATTAATATTCCAGCCTACCTGTGTTCTTGTAACTCCTCCCCACTTGAATACCTTGCACCAGGAACATTAAGGTACTGGCATTTTCTGTTCAGTTCCAGTCCAGAAAAGTACAACCAACAAACATTCACTATGTAAATCCTTCAGTCCTGGTGGACATTGATGTACTGCTTGTCTGAAACTGTAACTGAGGCTGGCACTTCAAATGACACCCCACAGGGAAAAAAATCATAAAATAATACAGGGAGCTTGATTCTACTGTGATTTTAAGCACTGCTTTGATACAGCTGGACACTTGGTATTTAGTGGTGAAAAACACCACCAAAAGGTTTCATCAAGTTCACACTAAAACTCCCTGGTTGATTTATTTTTACCCACTAAAACTGTCAGTTCACCTGCAAAACAAGTGTGCTGTCAATGTATATCAAACAAAGTATTCTTTCTGTCACGTCCGCTTACAAAAAAAGATGCTGGCTACAAGAGCTGATCAGAATATTCATGGTGCAACTTTCTGACAGGCACAGGGCGGCTGAAGAGCTACATTTATGAGCCATGAATTAATATGTGACATTTAATCTGTCAATGAAAAGTTTATGCCTAATATACAAGCTCTCAATAAAGCACTTCACTATGAATCATCATCCAGTGACATTTTGGATCTGTTATCAGCCATGCTCTGTAGAAAGTGCAACTCTTTTTTTTTTTTTAAAACAGAAAACTGAAGAGGAGGCAAAAGCGTGCTGCAAACGATGCTATCTAAGCATATGACTGAGCACATTTGTCCTGTGCAGAATAATTACACAGTCTCGGGTTGACACTAATGTGCCACAGTGTTGCCTGCAGCGACTTTTAAAAGAGGGCAGCTTAACTTGTCTGTTAAACAGCCCACAGAGAAAACTCCTGGCTTTTCGCAGCAGGGATTTGTGTCAACTACGCTGCAAGTCTAAGCTCAGGTTTTGTTTTTGTACATCCTCAGTTGGTTTATTTTCTCGTCCTTTAGCTCAGCTGAACATGTTGGTTACTAACCATAAACTTAAATATGTCTCAGTGGGAAAAGTGGTGTTTGGGTAGCTGCTAAGGGGCAATTTTGGTGTCAGGGATGACTGGATGTGTGCACTGATAAGGTTAAAGCAGAGCGGGAAACAATACTGAGCTGCAGGACCCCATCAATTATCTTTTCTTTTCTTGCGGAAAAGTTTAAAGATCTAAATTTTTAGCCAAACAAAATGCAAATACTGCAACTCAATTAATTAGATTTTCAGATTTCCATCTTTCTTCTAGTTGTTTGCTTCACATTGAAACATTTTTTGAGTGTTTTGAAATTGAAATGTCAAAAACAATTTGATGGATGAACTCAACTGTTTCAGCGATCGGCCTCTTCTGTTTGGTTCTCCTCTCTGGACCAGAACAACCATGGAGGAACTAGGGCTTTTAACTTGGCTTAACAATAAAGACTTTGTATTCTGTGAAGAATTCCATATTTCCACTGTCTTTTATGCCAAACTTTACAACTGAAGTCATCTCATCAGAAAAGACTCCCTGATAAACATTTTGGTTAACCTTAAAAATATTATGTGCCATTTTGTTCAATACTCCAAGATCTCCTAGATGCTATGTTGTAAATCCATCTCAGCTACTACCACATCAAATCTTAGCTCTGTAAACTGACTACACTGAAAAACTTAAAGTTCAGTTTTGAAAGTTGATTAGCTGTGGTGGCCATCTTGACTTGGGTTGACTTCTAAGGTTAATCAGTTGTAGACGTACAAGCAGTGAGTTTTATGAAAATCTATACAGTGGTTCATGAGATGTTTCACTAACAGACAAACGGGATGGACTCCCACAGTTAATGGCAAAGTTTTACAAAGATCTTTCACAAAGACTTGTACTCAAAGTGCAGTACAATAAGTATTGGGGCTGGTTGGCAGCTACTACCATACCAATTTACAGCTTAATATATTTAAAACCGATTACGTTAGTTTAACTGTTTTCCATCAGTAGCTGAAAAACAATATGTTCTCATGATCTGTTTCTTGGAACATACAATATATCTGAGGCACTGATAGAAACCAATTCCCCAGTTAAATTGCAAAGAAGAAGTCACCAATCTTAGTTTTGCTGATGGTATAGACCTTATAAATTGATCTACCAGTGATCAAACCATCCAAGGAAAGAACCTAGACTTGGAAGAGTAGCTATCATGGCATGAAGAATAGTCTTGGGGAAACAATGGTTCCTGGTCTACAGGAAGAGTCTGTTACAGTGAACATCAAGGAGACAGAACTCAAACCAGTAAGAAAATTCCCTTGCCTCTGGTATTTGTTCACACCACAGGGCATTTATGTTAAAGAGGTCAAGACTAGGATAGATAGGATAAAGCTGCCAGTGTCCTTGCTAGACTCAACCTTGTTTGTAAGGACAGATCAAGGTCTCTGGCTACCAAAGTTAGACTCCTATGTGCACTTTTTTTTGGTCAGTCTTTCTTCTGCTATAGAATTCTGGACTATGAATACTGAGATAGAGAAAAGAATATACACATTTGAAATAACCTGCTACCGTTACCTGCTTCAGGTCCACTGGTCCTCCTACAATACAAAAAAAAGGGCGGCTGTGGCTGAGTGGTTAGAGCAGTCGTCCTCCAATGCAGAAGTTGGGGGTTCGAATCCACCAGCAGTCACATGTTGAAGTGTCCCTGGGCAAGACACTGAACCCCTCGTTGCATCTGATGTGTGTTCCATCGGTGTATGAATGTGATCTAAAGCACTGATTAGTCTCGTTAATGATTTGTTCTATTAGCTTTGTAGAGATCTAGTAGAGTGCTGTATGAATGGGTAAATGAGGACACAGATTGAAGTGTAAAGCGCTTTGAGTATCTCGATAAGATAGAAAGGCGCTATATTTTTTTTTCATTTACCATTTAGCCTTTATTTATCCAGGTTAGTCTCATTGAGCCACGAGAACTCATTTTCAAGAGAGACCTGTTTAGGGAGCACATGGTGGGGGTTAAGGGCCTTGCTCATGGGCCCAGAGTGGGGCGAATGAGGGTGGGGGCAAGTATGAGTGTTTCACCTACCCCACCCACAATTTTGATGTTGTCGGGGCCGGGGCGTGAACCGGCGATCTTCGGATCACAAGCCCACCTCTCTAACCTCTGCACCACCACTCCCCACTATATATAAGTACAGTCCATTTATAATTTACAAATGCTGAGATCTGCCATAGAGTCCATGTCCTCGTTAGAGATCATGACTCCTTCTTAATGCAAGTTAAGAAAAAACTGAAGGGGTTTGCCCATGTATTGAGGCCCAAGGGGACTCTGTCAAATGTGACTCTTTAGGTAAAAGTTCAAAGAACTTGTAAAAGAGGAGTGTCCTCCACAACAATTGGCAGATGGCATCCAAAGCTGAACAACGCTCCCTTTCCTTGTCCTCACCCATCTTGCAGAGGATCAGTCCAGGTGGAAGTTGCTGGTGAAAGATATTTGTACTACCCCCATGACACAAAACTAAGGGGCTGATGATGACTCATGATGAATTTTCAGTTGGCTGTGGTGGCCAAGTTGAATTGGTGTGTCTTCAAAAATTACTCTGCACAAGTACCAGCAAGGTGGTACAGTGCCTCAGTTGGTAGAGCTGTTGCCTCTCAGCAAGAAGGTCGCCGGATCGAATCCCAGCCGGGGAACTTTCTGGGCGGAGTTTGCATGTTCTCTCTGTGCATGTGTGGGTTTTCTCTCGGTACTCCAGTGTCCTCCCACAGACCAAAAACATGCATGTTAGACTGACTGGTAACTCTAACTTGGTGTAAGTGAGAGAGTGAATGGTTGTTTGTCTTGTTTGTCTCTGTGTCCCTGTGATGGACTGGAGACCTATCCAGGATGTCCCCCACCTCTTGCACAGTGACTGCTGGATATGGACACCAGTGACCTCTGCAACTCGAAAAGGAAGTAGCAGGTAAAAGATGATGGATTGATGGATGGAAGTACCGACAAATGAACACAAGACGAGCAAAAACACCATGGCCCTTCAAATTCAGCCAAAAAAAATGGGTTTGATTTGAAGATGTCCTTTTAATTCAAAATGGCATAAAAATGTCTTCATTTGTATTCTCTTGTTTTTTTCCAATTTCATTTAAAGCCATCCTTAAATACAAATGTAACTGATACTAACATTTTATCGTTCTTTTTAAAAATTAGAGAAGCTACTTTTTTCCTTGTATAATTTACGACTAGATAAAATTGATTTACCGTAACTTGAAAACAAGAGAAAATTGTCTTCAACTCAACGGAAATACCAATAGGGTTTTCTATCAGAAACATTGTTCCATTTTTAATAAAATGTGTCCGCTTGTCCGCTTATAGTATTTTTTATCTTGGACGTTTCTTCTTAGAACTTGATTGTTACAATTTGTTTCTTGGCATTTTATAAATTCCTTTTTTAGGGTCCCTTCTTTTGTAGGATTTTTCAGAAAATTATTACCCTTCCACCTGTCTTCATATTGTCCTCGAGCAGAATTTAAAGTTAAATCTGTGATTACATCCTGCTGAACACCTCAAATACCAAAGCAGCCTCATATACTACATGCAGCACTGTACTTTAAAGGTTTTTCTCTTTTAACTCTATCTGTATTCCAGAAAGCCTAAATTCTTCATGTTCATTGGTAAAATGTGGATTTTTCTGACAGATCCTGTCATGAAAATACAAGTTGTTCTGCACTGAACAATCTTCTCTGGGCTAAATTTTCCTGGCCACTCACTCAGGAACGTATTGGCTGTCAGCTGAAATATGTGCTATTTGTAGGTGATTTTACTAACATGAAACTATTTAGATCAAATAGATCAGGGTTTTTTTTAATCTTTTGTCAAAATGTATCAGTATCTTTTCTGTAGTGAATGTCTTAATAAGCACTTTAGACCTTGGTATGATGACCCCATACCAGCAAAAACTCCATACCATGTCCAAAAACACACAGATTTTATCACCTCACCTCAAAGGTCTTAAGGTCTTTGATTACCTGGACCATAACTTCAGATTTGCTCAATATAATTTAATTAAACTTGTTACACATTTTTACCACCACAAGACAGCAGGGTGATATTTTCATCACCTTATCTTTAAAGTTAAGGTCACAAATCGAGGTCAAATTTTATACAGGATCGTTGCTTGTCCAGGCCTTTTCTATACTTTGCTGCATTGTACTTTGTAATTTTATACAGGTGTATCTAAAAAAATGGAATATTGTGAGAAAATTTAAAAGTTTTGTCAGTCATTATATTATATAGATTCATTACACACAGAGTGAAATATTTCAAGCCTTTATTTTTTGTCATTTTGATGAGTATGGCTTCCAGATATTGGAAAACCAAAATTCAGTGTCTCAGAAAATTAGAATATTGTGAAGAGGTTCAATATTGTAAACTCCTGCTGTCACAGGATTTAGTGGCTGTCTGGTTTTACATGTAGATTTTCTGACAAGACCATATTGTATCTTAAAAGATGTTTTCATCTTCTACTCCTCTGCAGAGCTGTATTGCCCTTTAACCTTTGTTTGATCGGCTGATTAACTCCTAGACATGAGCTGCAAATGTCTCATTCATCAAGTCAAGCCTGAACCAGAGACAATGTGAGAAGTGTCTTACCTGCTGAGAAGACAAACAACTGGACTGTTGCTCAGTGGTCCAATGTCCACTTTTCAGATGAAAGTAAGCTTTGCATGTCATTTGGAAATCAAGGTCCCAGAGTCTGGAGGAAGAGTGGAGTGGTCCAGAATCCATGTTGCTTGAAGTCCAGTGTGACGTTTCTACAGTCAGTGATGATTTGTGGGGCCATGTCATCTGCTGGTGTCATGGGGCCTGACATGGGGACAACACTACCAGAGGATCTTAGTCATTGAGAATTTAAAGCAGGGCTGATTACGATTGTGATTTGGTGGCTGTCTGGTTTTACATGTAGATTTTCTGACAGGAGCATATTGTATCTTAAAATATGTTTTCATCCTCTACTCCTCTGCAGATCTGCATTGCCCTTTGACCTTTGTTTGATTCTTTAATTTTTTCCCCCTGATTGCTACATTGTCCTCTAATCAAACATCATACCAACCTCTTTTGAAGGATTGAAGAAGTTGGTTGTTTAAAAAAAGTATTTGCAGTAGCTTTTAGGTGCATCAAAAAGACATTTGTTTAAGAAAGATAACAGCTTTTCCTCAGGGAGCTAATGAGCAGTGAGTGGAAGATTATTTAGACATGTTGTCCTGCTGCCAGCTGTGGATCTGTAAGTCTCTCCATCCGTCCGCCTCTCCATTAGACTGTCAGTTCATCCAGCGGTCTACTGAGGATGTCTCGACAACCACTGGCTGGATAACAATGGAGCTTTCTTTGAATAATCGTCTTTAAAAAATGGTTTTAATAACCACCTCATTTTTTGTCTTGTCCCATCATGAGAGTCACATTTTGCCTTTTAAGTTTTGGGTTTGATGTTCTCAGTGTTTAATGGGGATTTTGTTGGATTTTACTGTGTAAATTCAAGTGCTCAAGAAACTACAGAGCATGCTATTAGTCTGATCATTTTATTATTTACTTTATTATTATTTATGCCCAGTTAAATATTTTCCAATTGTAGTTTCATGGATTTTTTTTATCAAAAATAACATCTATCACAGGTGAAGCTGTCAAAACTCATTTTTAACAAGAACATAATTTGTTTTTGTTTTTTAATTGGGCTCTTAAAAGAAAAACTTATAAAATAGTTTCATGAAATTGCTTTTGAAGTGTCATTATTATATAAAACATCTGTTGTCACTTCTGTAAATCCTACTTGAATTTGAATAAGTTAATGAAAAATAAATCTATTTTTTCTGTTTTTCTTACAGCAACATTTTGAATGGGTATTCAGACTTCTGCTAAAAGATTATAAATGCAGAAAGCTGTGTTTTAAAATAGAGAGGAGGACAAGTTGACATCTTACTACTGCATGCTCAGCAGTGTGTCTTCTGGTCAGAATGCAGGAAATGCCCCTCTGTTATCAGTCTGTAATGGTTGACTTGTGTGAAATCAGTCTTCTCTATTTGAAACATCTTTGACAAGAAAAAGATATTAATTTTACTTAAGCAGGTTTGCTTTTACTTTAAAATGAGGTGATTGTGGCTAGTTGTCATCCAATGCACGAGCTGGGGGGTTGAATCCACCAGCAGCCGTGGTGATTTTAGCCTCCCTTTGGGGGTGTTCAAGCACCCCTTAATTTTAATTCAGCACCCCTGAAAAATAAAGTATTAAAGAAAAAAAAACTTTTTGGGGGTGGTTTGGGTTCTGTTTATTCCATTTATGATTCAATGTAACAAAATAAAACCATTTTAAAGGTAACAGATAATTGTAATACTTGGTTTATTTACAAAATGACTTTAACTGCTGGATGTCCGGCCCCTGAGCTGCTGCTCTCAGAAAATGTGGGCCCTGAGCAGTTTAGTTGAATAACCCTGCTTCAGAGAGTGGAAAACAGGTTATTCTGTTTACAAAACTTACATTGAGTCTGGAAAATTTAAAAGATGATAAAGACCTGCGGTTGACCTCATGAGCAGCTGAATACAACAGTGATAAACAGGAAGTACCACATGTTCATCTGTATGAAGGTAACTGCAGGTAAATCCTCCATTTTCTGTTATAATTACATTGATACATAGTTAAATTAAAGTTTAATGCTTAAAGCTAGTTGTGTTTTGTTTTGTGTGTTTTGTATGTCAATACATGTTGCAACTTCTGGTTGTATAATTTTAGTCTATCTTTGTTATGATCAGTTAACACTAAACTGATTTTGTACAAAGTGTTTATTAGGTTGTGTAATGTAAAGCAGAGTGCTACGTCTTTAGCATCTTAGTTAGCGCGTCTGTATTGCACGCCACTAGCTTAGCGCTACGTCTTGTTGTGCTGAGCTCTCTTAAAATAGTTATTGACTCAAGTGTTTACTTATGGAGGTAAACATAGATGTTTAACAACCTGTTAAAATACACCAGAATGCAGGAAATGTCATCTATTTTATTCAAAATTTTCGGGGGGTTCCTCCTTCCCCCCAAAATCACCGCCACCAGTGTGCCCCCCCTCCCCCAACATTATGAATGCTTCTGACTCCAATGGCCACCACGTTGTTCAAGCCAACAGCCAATGTCAACACAGGGGGCTAAGCGCCCCTAAAGGTCAGAGTCTAGAATCGCCCCTGACCAGTAGTCACATGCCGAAGTGTCCCTGGGCATGCATGATGCATGCATCATTCACTGATAGATTTATAACAAGGGTCACGGTTAAGGTTTTTTTATTGTCATTCACATCATATGTGGTACATGTGGAGGAACAACATGGTGTGCTCAGGGTGTAAATTGTAAAGAAAAACAGTAATAAGATCTAAGATATGAACTTAGAAATACACTAAACTGAGAATACGCTAAACACTAAAAACAAGTACAAAAAAACAATAATCTGAACAGCAGCAGCACTAACATGAGTGTGTGAGCAGATGAGTACGAATGAACACAGCAGTATGAAATAACTCAGCAGCACGAGAGCAGCAGCAGGGATAGTCAGCAGCACATATCAACAATCAAGTGGCATTACAGCAATTTTTATTTTTCACAGTGATAATCCTGATTAGGGATTTATGAGTCTAACAACAGGGTAGGAGCTGTTCCTCCGTCTAGTGGTTCTACACTTAATGCTCTGCAACTTCCTGCCTGAGGGGAGCAGGGCAAAAAGTGTGTGTGCTGGGTGAGTGGGGTCCTTCATGATGCAGGTGGCTCTCTTCCTGCATCTGGAGGCGTAGATGTCTGTGATAGTGGGGAGGCTGACTTCAGTGGTCTTCTGTGCAGCCTTCACCACTCTCTGCAAAGCTTTTCTTTCTGCAGCTGTGCAGCCTCCATACCACACGTTGATGCTGGAGCACAGGATACTCTCCATGCACACCTGTAGAAGGAGGTGAGGACTGAGCTTCCCAGTCCAGCTCATCTCAGCCGCCTGAGGAAGTAGAGTCTCTGTTGAGATTTCTTGATCAGGCTGGAAGTGTTGTTGCCCCAAATGAGGTTGTCGTTCAGGTGCACACCCAAGTACTTGTAGTTGACCATCTCCTTTGTCTTCTTCACATTGATGTGAAAGTTGTTCTTCCTGCACCAGCTTTCCAGGTGTTCCACCTTCTGCCTGTAGATGTACTCATTGTTGTTTGTGATACATCCAATCACCACTGTATCGTCTGCAAACTTTACAATATGACAGCCTGGATGAGTAGGTGCACCGTCATATGTGAGCAGAGTGAACAGGAGGGGGCTCAACACACAGCCCTGAGGGGAGCCTGTGCTGAGGGTTGTGGTGGAGGAAGAGAAGTTGTGGATCATCATAGACTGTGGTCTGTTTGATAAGAATTCCAGGACCCAGTTGCATATGGAGGGGCTTAGTCCTAGTGTGAGTAGTTTGTCCATCAGGGTTAGGGGGATCATGGTGTTGAAGGCAGACGTGACGTCCACAAAGAACATACAGACGTAGGAGTTCTTCTGCTCCAGGTGGGTGAGAGCAGTGAGGACCACAGAGGAGATGGCATCCTCCGTTGATCAATTCTCACAGTATGCGTACTGATGAGGGTTCTCGCTGATGCTGATGGTTGTTTTGATGTGAGTAATGACCAGTCTTTCAAAGCATTTCGCGACTATTGGGGTGAGGGCTACTGGCCAATAGTCATTCAGACCAGTCACTGTAGAGCTCTTTGGAACTGGGATGATAATGGCGGTCTTCAGGCAGGTGGGAACTGTTGCCAGGGTGAGGGAGAAGTGTAGACTCATGAACGCATCACTACACCTTGTATTAGGGTTAACTCTTTAGAATATATATTTATTTTACATTACAGAAAAATATTCACATTTTGCTGTCCAATGCAATGGCATTGTAAGTTAAACTTACTCTTTAACCTCTAACTGTTGTCAAATCATACTATCACTTATGAAACTATGTTCATGTAATAAACCTTAATAAATGTTCTCAGTTTGTACTCAGAGCCTGATAAAATGGACTTATTTATGCCCCACATCTTCAAAATACCATCAGACACTTCCCTCTGTTCGTACTGTAAGAGTCTTTGAGATCTGCACTGAAGGGAACTTGAAAACGTTATACTGTGCTTCTTACTGACGGTGAAATCTGCTGGTATTTTTAGTATCTTTTGTCTTTACTTTTTGATTTATGAGATATTTTTCTTTGTTCTTTTATTTTTAAACTTTTACATGAATATGTTGTTTGTTAGTTTGTTTGTTTTTTGGTCCATATGCATGCAGCTGTCTTGACCAGGATTCCATGGGGGATGGATGGATGGATGGATGGATGGATGGATGGATGGATGGATGGA
>NC_056502.1:29653475-29670131 GCF_014905685.2 Nematolebias whitei | reverse complement strand
ATGGATGGATGGATGGATGGATGGATGGATGGATGGATGGATGGATGACAATTGATTGTTGCCATCATAAAACTTAACAGTTTAAATGCTCTTTTAGTCTTTTTTTCTTTAGAGCAGTTTTGCATGTCAAAGTTGTTTACTTAGATTACTGTGTTTGTTTGTTTGTTTGCTTCTTTGTTTGTTTTTTGCAAGAATTAAGTAGATATTGGCAGCAGCAGCTAAGTGTAGACCTTTCAGCAGGAATATTATAATACATGTATTTCCACTGGAATAATTGTGTGATGCAAACCTGACAATAATCTAAATGTTTATTTTAAAAAGTTATTTGAATGCATGGGTCTGAAATGTCTGAGTCTGGCATTGTTTTAAGCAGTAACTTGTTCTATTCATCAGAATAAAATTATTTCTCCCAACTGACGTCATGTACACCTCATGCCTTGACGGGTCTGTTATGAGCTGCAGCGTGAGGAGGGTCTGCTCTACACCACATATGGCAAGTAGTGTAAAGTTGTGATTAACTGCTGAATATAATGGCATTAGCTGCCATTCATTGATAGCAATAATAATATTCATCAGTATTTTCATTGTTGCTTGGTCTGTCTGCGGTATAAAAATGAAGCATAAGTAGGTGGAGAATTATCCATGGTGACAATTGGTCTCTACCCAGAGGGTTTTCACAAAGCTGCAGTCTGTATTTGACTTGGCAGCATGTTCTCAGCTTGTCAGACTCTGCCATGGCTTTGAAGAAACTTTGCCTCAGCCCTTTTTGTAGCATCATGACACTCAACTCCTCTCTGAGTCAGAGCAAACATCCCTCAACAACCCAGCATCCTGACATGGTTAGAAAAGTAAGCAGTGGAAGTTGGTTCAGATGGTCAGATTATGTGTTCATACACTATAATTATCTTGCTGAAATAGTTTGGTGGAAAATATAGTTTGTTTACCACAGAAAGATACAAAGAATTTTTAAAAAGTTGTGAATTAGACTTAAGCTTTGTTGAAGCAGGAATGTTGTTTATCCAAAACATTCTTTTTTTGTAGTTTCTAAAAAATATTCTTGTATACTCTGTACTGTATAATTTTTTTACAGGCACACAAAAACACAGAAAGCAACTTAAAAGTCTTTCAAAATTATGCAAGGCCTGTAAGTGGCGCTGTCACACAAATACACCAGAAACAGGAAACAAGACATGGAGCATGCAGATTAAGATTAAGGCTCCTTTATAGTCCATAGAAGTAAGAGACTGTCTTGTTGACAAAGATATGTGATTAAAACAGTTTTTCTTCTCACACCCTCTACTAGTCCACATGTCTGTTAGATCCCATCCCAACCAGGCTATTTAAAGACGTATTTCCCTTAATTAATAACCACGTCTTGGATTTGCTTAATTTCTCTCTAATAAACAGTTACGTACCACAGAGCTTGAAGATTGCTGTAATTAGACCTTTACTTAAAGAAACGTAACCTTGACTCAGGAATCCTAGCCAATTATAGACCTATATCTAATCAAACTTTGTGGTGGTGCTTGTTTATGTAAAGTGACTGCAGTCAGCTGATCTCTGAGAGCAGTGTCTGCTGAGGAGCTGCTGGCCAAGGCTGTAGGAAAACACAACCTCAACTAGCTGTTGAGGACAGCTGAGGACTTATCAGGACTCCTGCCCTCTTCCTAGTCCTGTTTCTCTTTGGAGTATGAACAGTACAACGAAAACTGTCTCAAATCACGTAAGCAAGATCGATGAACCATGACTTGAACCTCACAGTGGGTTTAACACCAGTGTTAGGTGTGTTTTTCATATGTTGCTGGTTCTTCTGGACTCATTCCAGTGATCAGAATAGTTTGGAGTTGGGAGTCAAAGGCAAAACACATCCTGACCTGGAGTCAAACTGTGAAGAGCTTACAATTATTACAAAATGTCTTTAGATTGCAGGCCTGGGTTCATTGGGTGTATGAGCCATTGCCATTAAATGCAATCACCCAAAAAGGTTTTGCTAAGAATGATCAGAGGTTTGTGTTTCTGTTCCTGCCAGTGAGCAAAAAGGAAGTCCATCCATCCATCCATTCATGCATGTTGTGAGCATGATAACTTGCAAAAACAAGTGAGGCGTTGACTTCCAACTTGGTGTGTGGCTGCATCTCGGCGTAAAAAAATGTTCCCTTCGAAAATTGGGTTGCCACGTCAAAATCCAAGTGTAAACCGATCGCCCCCATCATTTGAGGAAACAATGGTTTCTACTTTATACATTACTTTTTAAAAAGTGTCCTTAAATTATTGGGGTGACCGAAGATTAATCAATGGTGGCCAAGGCCACCACTGGCCACCATTGGCCACCCCCTATTTCCACCACTGCTCCTGTTGGTGGATAAATTCACTCCCTTCACTCATTGAATATATTGCAGTAAGTTTATCAATTCCATTCCAGAAAATCACTCGTCTCCAAAAGTACAAACATTCACTGTTCAAATCCCTCAGCGATGGGAACAGCAGCGTAACTCTTGTAGCTCACTGGTTTTGTTAGGAGTTAAGGTTAGAATAAAGAACTGTGTTTGGTTTTTAGATTAAAGTCTGGTATTTAGGTAGATTCATTTACTTGTTTATGTCAAATATCCATTTTAAACATTTTAGAACTTTCTTCTGAGCTGGTGTTCAGAGCTTGATGGCACAGTTCTTGGTGAGCTTTGTATTTTTCTTGTTAAGAAAACAAAAGAAGGCCACTTTGCTTTTCTGGTTTTATGGACCTTGCTTTATTTATACTTCTTGAATTTCAGTCCAACAACAGAATCACAAAAAAAAAGCTACAAAAGTTTGAGATGGTATAAATTTGACCACATTGTTTTGTTCACATTTATTTTCACATCATAGAAAAACCTGACATTTTGAACGTCAAACTCTTGTTTTGTCCATTTCTTTCTATCTTCACAAACTGGTGTGTACAGTAGCACAAAGTAGATTTATTTAATTCAATATTCCCTCTACACATTATTTACTGGGGTTGGTACTGCAGGCAGACCACTCTTGTTTTTTTTTACAGTCATACCAAGAACTGAAAGTGGGTTTGTTTAATTTTTTGGTAAAACAGCAGGAACCTTGCTAAAAATAAAAATAAAATGTTTGCATCATATTAATATTTAATCCATCTATCCATTATCTTTACCCGCTTATTCCATTTTGGGTCACGGGGGTCGCTGGTGCCCATGTCCAGCAATCACTGTGCGAGGGGCGGGGTACACCCTGGACGGGTCTCCAGTCCATCACAGGGCCACATAGAGACAAACGAGACAAACAACCATTCACTCTCTCACTCACACCTAGGGACAATTTAGAGTTACCAATCAGCCTAACATGCATGTTTTTGGTCTGTGGGAGGAAACCGGAGCACCCGGAGAAAACCCACGCATGCACGGAGAGAACATGCAAACTCCACCCAGAAGGCCCCTGGACCGGGGTTTGAACCAGGGACCTGCTCGCTGAGAGGCAGCAGCTCTACCACTTGCGCCACCGTGCTGCCCATTAATATTTAATGTTGTGCTAAAATTTTTGTATTTTTCTGCATTAACGCTGCCATGACAGAAGTGTAAATTATTTTTGCCAAGAGCACTTTTACAACCCCATCCCATCACAGGGCTTGACTTTTGCACCTGTAGCTGATAACAGTCTGATTTGTCCTTTTTCTTTTCGGTCCGAAGTGCACAGAGTCCATTTCTTCCAAAAGCGATCAGGAATACTGATTAGACCACAATATACAATTCCACTGTGTGAGGGTCCATCTCAGATGCCTCGGTGTGCCGAGAATTTCAATCCAGTTCAGTTTATATAGGAGCAATTCTCAACAAAAGTCATTTCAGAGTGCCTTTGAAAAGAGGTCAATGGGTCCAGATCAATCCAGTTCCTCTTCAACCGACTACAGTCAAATTTAAATTCTAATCTAACTGCATGCAGTCCAAGTCATCCAGTTCAGTTCTTTCCGTGCTGTCTTGTGTCTGTCATTTTTATGGCTGTGCGAGATCACAGAGATAAAATTTATATGTATGCCTGTTTGCAGTGTTTACATCCTCCAGACACAGGCTGACATGAGATTTATTACTACTTTAAAACGTAGACTGTCATATTCTCCGGTTGGATGGTCTTTGACCTTTCATAGGCTTAAACATTAACATACTCTCATTTATAAATCCAAGCTTGGACTTCTACATTTTATCTAAGCCTTTCCTTCAGAGCGTACAGGCGGTTGTTGTGCACATTCACAAGTTCCTTTACCAAGTCCCCTAAAGTCCTTCTGAGTGTGTAGAAAATATATATTCACACATGTGCATTTTTGTTTCATTTTACATTGTGGGGGCCAATTTGACACAAAAATCCTACATTGTGGGGACCAACTGCTTCTTGTAGGGACCAAGGCCAGGTCCCCATAAGGAGAAGTCTCGTTGAGCAGTTAGGAGTTACTAGTAGTTGACTAGTAATAGTTTACCATTAATACTAGGCATGTACAAGTAATGGTTTGGTTTGGTTTGGTTTAGGGAAAGGGCCAGGGTTAGGCTATAGAAAATGAATAGAAGTCAATGCAAAGTCCCCAAAAAGTATGTTTACAAGAACATGTGTGACTGTGTGTAAACTGGCCACCCCTGTCATTTGAGGAAACTATCCTTTCTAGTTTTTATGTTGCTAAAAGTATAGTTCTATGTCATATAAGCTTCGCCCTTTAAGGCCTTCGCTTTAGTGGGTTTATCCCGTTATGCAGAGCATAAGCACTGAAAAAATTAGTCCACGCCCACCTGCTGTGTGGGCCCTACCCGGTCCGTATAAATTACGTTAAGAGCGGGAAATCGGCTCCCATTTTTTCTTCAGCGAGCTAATATAGCACTGTCAGAAGAACAAAGAAGATAAGTTGTGTAAATGACCAACCTTGTGAAGGATGCTGGGCCCGGCAGTCGACCTCCGGTCGTCCGGTGAGTTCTCCTCCCCGAGGAGAAGATGACAGCAGTCTTATTCCAAGGTAAGCGTCGTGGAACATTTCCCAGTGACAGGTCACTACACGCTGGACAACGCCATCTTGTGTTTTTTCCTCTTATCGCCGACCCTCGGGGCGAACCGGATGGTTCCTCCGGGGCAAGGCGTGTTCAGCTGCAGCCCCCGCTGCTCATTCCCTCCCGGGTAGCGTAGTGTAGGTGGAGGGGGGCTGAGTGAATGCTCACCCCATCCCACCTCGTTTCGCATCGGCGATCACACCGCTCCCGGCCGACGGCGCCCTCAGGGGTTGCCCGGCGGAACCCGGGAGGAGGCTGACATGAAGGGACCCCTTTTTTCTACGTCCCTCGCCTTTTCCCGCCAGTTCGGATGATCGGCGGGAAGGTTGTTTTTCACTGGGCTCCACTGTGGCTCACCGTCTTGATCCATACGGCCTCACGTTCCAACAGGACGTTCCACGGGCGAGGCCGCAGACGGTTCTTTCCTGGTAGATTAGAGGAGTCGGTCCCCAGTCCGCTCCCATCACCAGAGTTGAGGGATTCACCGAGCGGGGCTATTCCTCGGTAACCCCTCCTGGAGCCAAGCCTCGCGGAAGCTTCCGGAGCGAAGCTGCCCAGGCCGGAGCAGCGTCCCGTCCCTCCGGAGGAACACGAACCAGACGGCGAACACGCTCTCGAATCGAGCCCACCAATGTGTTTTTTCAGGCAGCCGCAGTTAGCAACAACGCGCGCTGCTAGCATTAGCATGTCCAAGGGATTGAAGGCCGCAGACCTGCCTTGGAGACAAAGAACTCCCTCTGTCAGGCAGCTGACGCCAGCTCAACATGTGTGCCTCTCCCACGGTTTGCCTGTCGAGGACTGCAGCGCGGAGGACGACGACCCAACGACCCACCTGGCTTCGTTACTCCCCTCGCTGCCGGAGAATCTGCACAAGACCTGATGAAACATCGCGGACGCGCTGTTCAGAGCAGCTTCAAACCATGCTGGCGAAGTGAAACAGTCGGAGGAGGTGCCAGAGGCTGTGCACCACCTCATCAAGCCGCGCGGCCCACCCTGTCCCGCTGGAGGGACCGTCGCGAGCAAGCTTCGACTTTTCCACGGCCGCGGCTCTCGCTGAGTTCCACCACCAGCCCCGCCCGTCAGAATCCAGCCCTCTTCACTCCGGCAACCTGCAGCTCAGCGTTTCCCCAGAGTTCGCCTGCAAGACAGCGCTCGGGGCAAACAATCGCAGAGCTCATGAGAGAGAAAGCTCTCAAAATGACGGTCTCCGGAGGGTGTGTGTAAAAGTGACACGAAAGTTGAAATAAATCATCATTAATGATCAAGTGTCTGTTTTTTAGCCAGTCTGTAAGCCCGGATGAGCTCACAGCGGCCGCACACATAAGAGCCGGTGTCCTTTATAAGGCTTTTTAAACTCACCGCCGCTCCAAGACATTATTAATCGCTTACAGGGCACGATGGTAAGTGAAAATAACTCGTTATAATCCCGGGCTGCACGTTTTTCACCCAAGTGATGTCAACTCGTACCCGTGGGATGAAACAGCCCCACACACGAGCCGGTGTCCTTAAATAAAGGTTTTTTAAACTCACCGTCGCTCTAAGACATGACGAGTCGATCACAGAACAGCCTCCACACATGAGCCGGTGTCCTTAATTAAAGGTTTTTAAACTCACCGTCGCTCTAGACATGACGAGTCGATCACGGCACAACGGTAAGCGAAAATAACTCATTACCAACTAGAACTGCACGATCCTCACTCAAGCGGTGTCAACTCGCACTCGTGGGATGGAACAGCCTCCACATGAACCGGTGTCCTTAAACAGGTTTTTAACTCACCGCCGCTCTGACATGACGAGTCGATCACTAAGATGGACAGCCTCCATCCAACGGCGCTACGTTGATGCTGGCGCACACACACAGCTGCCGGCGCTAACCAGCTCACATCGGTATGAATGTGGTCCGCAGGCTGGTCCGGGTGGGGGTCCTTCTCTCTCAGTTTTCGGCAGCTCACCGCAGCTTAAACGTGAAGCAGCCGAAGAATCCGGTAATGAGTCCCACCTCCCTCTAGCGCGCGCCCCTCCAGCGAGAGCGGCGCGCGTCCCTCCAGAGAACAACGTGTGCTCCCGCGGGGCTAAGCAGCCTTCACTCCAACAGCACGGTGTAAATGAAGT
The DNA here is from genome assembly GCF_014905685.2 of Nematolebias whitei. Lineage (NCBI taxonomy): Eukaryota > Metazoa > Chordata > Actinopteri > Cyprinodontiformes > Rivulidae > Nematolebias > Nematolebias whitei. The sequence continues at coordinate 29,662,995 of NC_056502.1, read as the reverse complement.
CACGCCCTCCGCCTTTCAACGTTCACACAGCGACGTCAAACGCGCAGCTCACCGCGTCATCAGCTGTCACACGCTTCGCCTTCAGCTCAAGTCTCGCCCGGGGTCACACAGAAAACATTCCCGCGACGCATGACGGCGGTTGAGGGACGGACTGCTGACAGCCGTACAAAACATGACGCATCATTAACGCACGTTCATCCACGAACGTTACGTAGAGTGGCTAAACATGCTCGCCGTTTTTCAGATGGATGGACAGGGTTTTTGCAAATGGTACAAGTTACAGTTTGCAACCCGAACCCCTCCATTCAGAGGAGTTATATAAACGGTCCCGTCATCATCAGACTGATTCTCTTCCCTAAATGCAGAAATCCAAGTGTTTTCTGATAAAAGTAATCTACAGAGTTCCCCAAGGGAGAGAAAACACGAGGGTTTTTACTCACGGATCGGAGGGGTGAGACCGTTCTTGGATCTGTTGTTTAACATCCAGAGAACGCATACCGATCATCCTAAAACACAGAGACGAGAGTTTTTTGTTTTTACCTGGATGATCTGCGGATCCTGTCACTTCAGACAGGAGGCGCTGATGCAGGATCAGGTGTTGACATCACACCTGTTAATCTGGGCTTCGCCATAAGTGGAAGGAAGCTCGATTTTCCCGGCCCAGACATTTGTTTTTCTGGAGTGGAATTAAATTCAACCACCATGAAAACTCATTTATCACATGAGACGCCTCTAGAGGTGTTTTTTGCACGTCTGCATGTGGATCCAGTAAAACAACGACGGATGATCATTGTCTTTTCCTCTGTGGAAGCAGACCTCCGACTCTGGGGAAACACCTTGTTTTTCTATCAGAGGGAGTCCCCCTCAGCAGACCCACGTCATGGGTCAGTCTTCACGGACACGTTGCTGTCAGGCTGGGGGGGGGATATACCTATCTCAAGCAGTAGGGGCGCTGTGGCCCCACTACACATCAGCCCACATCAATGTTTTGGAGTGTCGCACAGTACTGAATGTGATTCAACACCTTGCTCCTGTGCTACAGAATCAACACGTGTTGATTCACACAGACATCATGATGACTGCTGCATACATAACCATCAGGGTGTGCGTTCAGCCAGATGTTACACATTGTGCGAAAGCTACTGAGTTGGGTTCATCAAAACCTGCTTTTATTAGAGCGGTTTACATATCCGGTGTTCTGATGTGACGTCCAAGGGCGGCCCACGTTACGTGGACCGGATCCCCCATCCGGATCTGATGTTTCTCAGACGCAGCAGAAGTTGGCAAAGCAGCTGTGGACCTGTTTGCGATGCGAGAAGAACGCTCAATGTCAACTACGGTTTTCCCTGAGCCCGCGAGACGATCCATCGCTGGGGGGGGACGCATTTGCTCACAGTCGGTGGCCCAAAACGCTTTTTACGCGTTTCTTTCCCCCCCACCTCCTCTGTTTTTTACGGTCCATGAACCGAGTTCAAGAGGAGGGATTGACAGCTCTCCTTGGTGGCTCCCGGCGTGTGAACGCACTATGGTTCCCAGGCCTGCAACGTCTGTTGTTGGGTCGCCGTGGAACTGTCATGGAGGAAGGATGCTCTCCTTCAGGCAGGAGGAGCGACCAAGAGTTACCCAGAAATAGGTCAACACCGGTGGGTCTGACCGCTGAGCGGTTCCACTTAGAGGATGGGTCTCCCTCAGGAGATAGTGTGCACAATTCAAGATTCACGTGCTGCATCTACCACAGTTCTGTACACATCAAGGGGACGGCTTTTCAGCGCTGGTGCACAGAGAAGGTTTAGAGACCACCTCATGCCTTTTAAGCGGCGTGTTGTTTTTCTACAACAGCTGATGGATAGGGAGTTGGCTTTCAGTACGCTTTAACGTACGATTGCAGCCATCTCTTCCTGCCACAAAGGGTTTGGAGACAGAACAGCTTTTATCACCCGCTGATGAAGCGGTTTCTAAAAGGTGTACAGAGATGTAGGCCTGTTTTCACGCCCACTTGTTTTCCACAGTGGGTTTAACGCTGGTCCTGCGAGCCCTGATCAAAGCTTCAATTGAGCCTCTGGATCAGGTTTCATTTAAATTCTTGTCTCTTTTAACAGCCCTGTTGCTGGTTTTAACACCCGCTAAGAGGGTAAGTATTTATCTGCCCTCTCTGTTGCTTCGTCATGCCTTAGAATTAGGCTGACGGGCAGCTCAGCTGATTTAAGACCAACCCAGCTTTTATGCCTAAAACATCACGAGCTCTTTTAAATCAAGAGTGATATCGTTGGAGGGGTCTTTTCCCCCCCACAGATCAGAAGAGGAAGCATCTTTTCATCTTCTCTGCCCGGTGCGGGCGTTGACGTGTTACATAACGCACACAGCTGCAATGCGTTTCAAACTCAACAATGGTTTGTGCATTATAGAGATGTTTCTACAGGTCGCCGTTATCCATCCAGCGCTTGTCACACTGGCTGTGTGAGGCTTTTTCTGAAGCCTACAGAGCATCAGATTTAGAGCCTCCTGTCAACCTCTAAGCACACTCGACCAGGGGTATCGCATCTTCGACTGCTCTGCATAATGGTATGTCAATGCAGGACATCTGCACTGCGGCTGCATGGTCAACACCCTGCTCATTTATTCGCTTTTACCTACGTGATGTAACGGCTCGTTCCATGACACATTCTGTCCTTAGTGCTCTAACAGAATGAATGTTATTGTTCTCATGGAACTCTGTTTAAGCTCACTTCTGTCTGCATGCATTACAGTGTGAGATGTTGTTATCAGTCACAAGTCGTGTCTGTGATTTTGGTTATATTGTCACTAATCAGTTCATGATTATTGTTACCAATCAGTTCAATTGATTTATAATCAATTTATGGACATTAATCTGTTTATACTGTTCAGCCATGAACCAGTTGGTTCATGCCCCCCCCCCCCCCTCTTTTCAACTTCTTCTTCCCGTTGAAAGTTTTCCGGGGTATTCATGCTTTGTCAGAACGCATAGCTACATAACATGCGTCTGTGCATGGCACATAATTACGCGATGCGTAGTTATGCACATGGGGAGCTGAGTGACAAGACGTTTTTTGGGCAAGCTTCCGCTTCTTACTGTGTTCGAATGGACCCAGTGAGGCGAGGACCACATCGGCTTCGCCCTTTACCCACTAAAGCGAAGGCCTTAAAGGGCGAAGCTTATATGACATAGAACGTTGGTTACGTACTGTAACCCCAGATTCTATGAATATAAGCGTAGCCCTTTAAGCGTCGGGCCTCACTGGCTCCTAAATGGCTGAAGAAAAAAGCTATTTTGGGAGCCGATTTCCCGCTCTTAACGTAATTTATACGGACCGGGTAGGGCCCACACAGCAGGTGGGCGTGGACTAATTTTTTCAGTGCTTATGCTCTGCATAACGGGATAAACCCACTAAAGCGAAGGCCTTAAAGGGCTACGCTTATATTCATAGAATCTGGGGTTACAGTACGTAACCAACGTTTCCAATGATTGGGGTGACTGAAGATTAATCTATAGGGGCCAAGGCCACCATTGGTCACCCCCTGACCCCATCCATTGCACCTGGTAGTTGATAAAATTGCTCCCTCCATTCGCCAGGATTGGTCACTCTGCCCTGTCTTGGACAAGAAAAACAAATCCTTCCTCTGTTTTTCTCCACAGTGTAACTCCTCCCCTCTTGAATATATTTCACCAAACAAAAACATGTAGGTTTACTTATATTCCCTGTTCAATTCCAGTTCATAAAAACACTCATCTCAATAACTACAAACATTCACTATTCAAATCCCTCAGGGACGGGGGACATCAGTATATTTCTTGTTGTAATTAACCCTGCAGAGTGGCAGAGTATTTGTTGGGAATGACTCTCAGCTACAACCAAGTTTTAGCATATCTGTCAAACGGACTGAATTACCGCCATCTCTTTTACTTTTTAAATTCACTTAGCTGTAGCCACCTTGAATGAAGTTGACTCCAAAAGTTGTAAATTTATTTCTAATGCAACTTTCATTGCACACATTTGTCCAGTTGTTCATGAGATATTTAGATAAAAGACAGACACAGAAATACACAAACGCAAAGAAAAACATGAAAAACATTATTGTTTGTCTTTGTCTCTCAGTGGTGGGTGATAAAGATCCAGTCTAAATGTGCTCATGGACAGTTTCCAGCTGCTGGGTGTTACCCAGGTCTGACTGAGTTGGACTGTGATTGGATGGGGTTCTAGTCTGGACCTCAGCTGCTAATCTGCTTTAATCTTTGGTGCTGTGGATCCATCCAGATGTTCTTCAAACCTGTGGTACCTCCATGACACTCAATGCAACGCTCAGCCAGCACAAGCCTCACCACAAACACACACACAGCTGCTGCATGTGGTCATTGACACCCATTAAAAGCAACTGTCACAGCCAGAATGGTAACAGGCAAAACTCAGCCGTGTCATCCCAAGGCTGCTGTCAAGATCAGAGCTCCACTCGGTCTCGACAGCGGTCAGTGACAGAACTCTGTTTTTTTTTTTCTTTTGTGTGTGTGTGGTGGGAGGGAGGGGTTCTGATTGCAGCACAGACTTCTGGCTGAGCAGCCAAAGCTGCAGACTGTCCCTGCAGGACCTACTTGCAACAATCCTTCACAAAACTCCTCTACTTTTATGTGACTCAGGTAATACAAACTTCACTGGGAGTTTATGCAGCATATACTGTGATGGAATACAAAATGGGCCATTTCATTGCACCAACAGTAAAGAGGTTCAGTTTTAACTTGAAACTGTGTTTTTTATGCTAAAAAGACAAATCAGTCATTTTCAGGGGTAGCTCATTCTCACAGGTCTGAGATCAGCTTCATTTTGTTTGATCAATTTAGCCATGCCTTTTTATTTGGCCCCGAATTCTACAAAAAAAAAAAAAAGCTCTAGAAAAGAGGTACATTGGGCCAAGGACTGACTTCGGTTCATGGATCATTTGGCACCAGACTGTACAAAATTAACTTTCAAACAAAAAAAACATAAAGTCAAAATAAATATTTTACATATATTTGTCTTAATTGCGCTTTTTTGTGCTCTTGCTTCAGTCACAGTTATTTTTCACTTAGTGGCAAACCTACAAGCTAACCCTAGCAAAAATGATTTTCAAAAACTACCTTTGCCGAAGAATTTATTTCCAAGGCCACCATTGACCACCCCCTGGCTCCTCCATCGCGCCTGGTGCAGCACCTAATTTATAAATCAAACGATACTGAAATGTAAATAGCCAGGAGGGGGTGGTTCTCTGGGGTCCTTCCTCAGAAAATTTTGAATAAAATAGATGCCATTTCCTGCGTTCTGGTGTATTTTAACAGGTTGTTAAACATCTACGTTTAGCTACATTTGTAAACACTATTCAGTAACTATTTTAGAGAACAACAACAAGTAGTCTGACCAACAGCTCTCCTTGTGTGAATAGAGCATGCTCCACTTCACTCAAGCATCCACCCCCACCCAGTTTATTTATATAGCGCCAAGTCACAACAGAAGTTATCTCAGGGCACTGAACATAAAACATTCACACATATTATAAATGACAATTAGTAAAGTTAAGGAAGGAAACCAGCAGATTGTACTGAGTCTTCATTTCGTCGCAGTCTCCTATCCTGAGCAAGCACAAAGGCAACAGTGGAAAAGAAAAACTCCCTCATAATAGGAAGAAACCTCCAGCAGAACCAGACTCAGAACAAGCAGCTATCTGCTTTGATCTGCTGGGTTTGAGAGGACAGGAAGGAGGAACGGATGCACATCAGCAGTACAGAATGGAGGCAAGCAGGTGAGCAGGTCCCTCTCTAGGAGGAAAGATAAAAGATTAAAAAAATTAATGAATAAACAGTACACAGTATATCTCCAATCTGTTTATATATCTTGCACCAAAAACATTAAGGTTTACTTAAATTATCTGTTCAATTCCAGACTAGAAAAACACTCATCTCCAAAACTACAAACATTCACTGTTCAATTCCCTCAGGGACATTGGTGTACCACTTTCATAAGGCAGTAGTCCGTGATGCATTGAAGGTTGGGGTCTACTGCTGTACATGCTCCACAGTAAAACCACATGTAGTTATTATTCTTCTATTTTTGGCACAATAATTCACACCCCCATACTTTTCATTCCCTCCCAAAACTAAAAGAAAATTTGCTTTTTCCTGCCTCAAACGTTCAAAATCAAACCCTAAATCTACCAAGTCACATCTTTTTCTTCTTTATTCTTGGAAACGGGAACATCTCAGATGCATCCATATCGGTTTGAGCTGAAATCCAAAGTGGATTATGGGAGTTGACGGCATCTGTAACAACATAAAAGCCCATCATCTCTGCCTTCCATCACCCTGACAGCAGCTGAACATATTAATGTGACGTCTGAAGGGGGCAACAGTTTGTGACGGCAGCCTTTACTGCGTCCGACACAGTTTTATGAAAGTGAAAGTCTGAACTGCATTAATTAATGAAGTGGTGCACTTGGGTGGTTTGGTTTGAATTAGATTATATGAGATTTTGAGAAGAATTCGTCATTTACTGTAATAAAAAAAATCAATGCCCAATATCATCCCTTAAAGTTTTTTTTTTTTTACTATTCTGTGCAGGTACTGATGTTTATCAGTGCATTAATAAAAAAAAGAAAAGAAGGGAAACAACAAAATATATGATCCTGCTGCAGCTGAAGCTTCTCATCTCACACTGTAGACAGTAAAGAGATGACGACAGACAAGGCTCTTCACCCACCCACACCCCCATCTATGCCCCTGTTGTAGTTAATTACCACCAGGTCCGTAGCTTGACCCTGTGAACGTGCTGTTTGGAGTCGACAGCCATGTAAAGAAATCTGTGATGAGGAGAGCAAACATTTGTTCACTGCAGTGTGAAGAGATTTCTTTACACATTTTTCATGGCCTCCTGGCATTGTATGGTCACGCAGTATGAAAATGGGAAAATGTAATATAGGTTCCTTTTACCAACATATAGGAGCCAGTTTATTATTTTTTTTACAGTTTATAAAAAGTCTGATTGTGAATGAAGGTTAATCAAGCACAAAGCAGTGAGATTGTTTCAGTTGTGGGGCTGCTGTGAAGGTTTGACCCTAAGCCCCCACATGTAGATTTTTATACAAAATAAATGCAGTAAAATGCACACATGTAGTGCATTAATGAAAAACGTGGACATGAAAAAAGGTTACATTTGGGTTTGACAATATGGAATTGCAATTATGACAATCATGAATAATCGTGGCTCAGTTGGTAGAGCTGTTGCCTCTCAGCAAGAAGGTTGCCTGATTGAATCCCAGCCAGTGACCTTTACATGTATTCTAGAATTGCGCTGCTCAAGGTGGCTGCATGTTGAAGTAGCTCTGTTACATTCATTCTGAGATATTGCTTTTGAAAATTAATTCTTCTTTTTTTGGGGATGTAAATCGCTTTTTTCAGATTATAATTTCCTCTGGTATTGGATGCTGTGCAGCTGGAAGGATTTTTTTTGGAAAGCTTTTTTTTAACTTTTGTTATGATGCAAACAAAGTTTTTTTAACAACCAGTAGCAACTGATTAACATCTCAAAAGCTTAAATAATACCTCAACTAGAGCCCAAAATCTCAAATGAGTTGAAAAAGAGGTGCCGTGGATGCATCGCCATCTACCTGATGGAGCTGCTCGAGCTACTGACCGCTGGAGCTGACAGGAAATGTGCTACCCAAACAGAAAACCTTGGCTGAATGCAGAGGTGCGTACCCTGCTGGAAGCCAGGAACACTGCCTTTAGGTCTGGAAACACAGAGGAGCTGAGTAGGACAAGAAAAGAGCTGGTTGCTGGTATTAAGAAGGCCAAGGCCACATATGCACAGAGGACTGAGGGTCAATTCACCTCACAAGACCCTCGGAGCATGTGGAGGGGCATTAAGTGCATAACAGATTATAAAGAAAAGAGCGAACAATGCTCTAAAGACCCATCTCTGCCTGATGCCCTCAACAAGTTCTATGCACGCTTTGAAGACCCGAACAGACCACCCAGCACCAGACTCACCTCACCACCGGATGAAGAGCATCTCAGCGTGACCTCAGCCGAAGTAAGGAGTACCTTCAGGAGGATTAATCCGCACAAAGCAACTGGCCCAGACAACATCCCCGGAAAAGTGTTGAAGGAATGTGCTGATCAGCTCTGCGAGGTGCTGGCAGACATCTTTAACACCTCACTTACCCTGGAGACAGTTCCCACCTGCCTGAAGACTGCCACCATCATCCCAGTCCCAAAAAGCTCTACAGTGACTGGTCTGAATGACTATCGGCCAGTGGCCCTCACCCCGATAGTTGCTAAATGCTTCGAAAAACTGGTCATGACTCACATCAAAACAACCATCAACATCAACGAGGACCCTCATCAGTATGCATACCGTGCGAACCGATCAACAGAGGACGCCATCTCCTCTGTGGTCCACACTGAACTCAACCACCTGGAGCAGAAAAACTCTTACGTCCGTATGCTCTTTAAGGACTTCACATCCACCTTCAACACCATGATCCCCCAAACCCTGATGGACAAACTATCCACACTAGGACTAAGCCCCTCCATTTGCAACTGGGTACTAGACTTCTTAACAAACAGACCACAGTTTGTGAGGATCCACAACATCTCCTCCTCCACCATAACCCTCAGCACTGGCTCTCCTCAGGGATGTGTGTTGAGCCCCCTCCTGTTTACTCTGCTCACATATGATTGTGCAGCTACCCATCCAGGCTGTCACATGTAAAGTTTGCAGACAATACAGCGGTGGTGGGATGCATCACAAACAAGAGTCCAGCTACAGGCAAGAGGTGGAACATCTGGAGAGCTGGTGCAAAGAGAACAACCTTCACATCAATGTGAAGAAGACAAAGGAGATGATTGTGGACTTCAGAAGGAACAAACACACCTACATCCCCCTGAACATAAGAGGATCTGCGGTGGAAGTGGTCTCCAGCTACAAGTACTTGGGTGTACACATGAATGACAACCTCAGCTGGAGCAACAACACCACCAGCCTGATCAAGAAAGCTCATCAGAGACTCTACTTCCTCAGACGGCTGAGGCGAGCTGGTCTGGGAAGCTCAGTCCTCACCTCCTTCTACAGGTGTGCAGTGGAGAGCATCCTGTGCTCCAGCATTAACGTGTGGCAAGAAGGCTGCACAGCTGCAGAAAGAAAAGCTTTGCAGAGAGTAGTGAAGGCTGCACAGAAGTCTGTCGGAGTCAGCCTCCCCACCATCACAGACATCTACACCTCTAGATGCAGGAAGAGGGCTACCTGCATCATGAAGGACCTCACTCACCCAGCACAAACACTTTTTGCCCCACTCCCCTCAGGAAGGAGGTTAAGGAGCATTAAGTGTAGAACCACTAGACTGAGGAACAGCTTCTACCCTGAGGCTGTTAGACTCAAATCTCTAACCAGAATAATCACTGTGAAAAACCATATCATGTTGCTGCTGATCTGTTTCATGTTGCTGCTGATCTGTTTCATGTTGCTGCTGATCTGTTTCA
>NC_056502.1:29646731-29653465 GCF_014905685.2 Nematolebias whitei | reverse complement strand
TTTCATGTTGCTGCTGATCTGTTTCATGTTGCTGCTGATCTGTTTCAGTGTTGATGTGTTCATGCGTGCACATCTGCTCACACAGACTCATGTTCATGTTTGTGCTGATGTTCAATGTTTTATGTTATGAGTGCTTAGTGTATATTTAGTTGATTTTTTTCTTAGTTCATATCTTAGATGTTATTACTGTTTTTCTTATACATTTTACTGTTGGATGTAACTGGGACCCTGTGTACATAATTTCGCTCCACCACATGTACCACATGAGGTGCGAATGACAATAAAAAAACTCTGACTCTGAAATGTGACTTGTGACAACAAGAAAACCAGGATCATCCCCCGACATCAGATGAAGCTTTTGTCCTTGGTTACCCATGACCCAGGAGAAATTTGATAGTCGGCCCATTCCGGGCTATCGGGAATCAGATTCAGATAAGCTTTGATTGTTGATTTTCTTCAGGAGACAGATTCCTTCAGATCCTTCCTGCCCACAGCTATCAGCATCTAGAACAACATTAATGAAACCAGGATGATGAGCTACAACATTTAATTTTCTTTTGGGGTTAATAACGTATTTTTGAATTGAATTTCATTTCTGGATGGAGTTTGCATGTTCTCTCGGTGCATGCGTGGGTTTTCTCCAACAGACTAAAAACAAGCATGTTAGGCTGATTGGTAACTCTAAATTGTCCCTAGGTGTGAGTGAGAGAGTGAATGGTTGTTTGTCTTGTTTGTCTCTATGTGTCCCTGTGATGGACTGAAGACCTGTCCAGGGTGTCCCCCGCTTCTTGCACAGTGATTGCTGGACATAAGCACCAGTGACCTCTGAGACCCGAAAAGGAAAAATTGAGTAAAGAAAATGGATAGATGGTTCATTAATTGTGTATTTGGGTGCATGTGTCATCTGGCATCTATCAGGGGGTGCTGCAGCACCTTGCACACCCTCACTTCCCACGGTCTATGCCAAGCAGCAGTGTGCCACAATTAGCTGAATATCTCAGCAGATAGTAATTATTCAACTCTTGCATGAGTTCAACTATTTCAGACACTAGTTCATCATTAGAGGGTTGATGATGTCACGAGTATTTAAATTGTGTACAGTTTTGCAGCCCAGCTGATAATAATCAAATAAGCTTTGTGTTAAATATGTTTAGCCAAAAGCTCCTCTGGGATTATTTTTAATGCCGTAGCATTGAGTTCATGGTAGAGCCAGCTAATGTAAACTCTGACTCTAATAAGGATAAATTCATCTGGAGATCAGTGCTTGTTGCTGAAGTCATGCATTAAAACAACGATGGATAACAGACATTTATTCACTTAATTATGACCATTTAGTTTAACTTCAGCTGTGTTTTTTTTTAATTGCATCTCGCTCATTTGCTTAACAAGATAATATAAGTCATTTTAAACAAGTGCAATTCTGAGAGGGTTTATATTCAGTTGTTGGTTTTTTTTTCCTCCAAAAATATCATTCCTGACTCCACTGTTATTAAATGTAACACAGTGCAGGTTATTTACAGTGACTAATGCAGTCCCTCTGTGTTGTGTGAGCCATCCGAGGACTTTTCTCATCAGCCATACATCCTGCACCAGCTCTGCATTAGCAGCTCCAGAAGGGCTGTAAATTAGAAATGAGGGAGCGTCTTGTAGCTCAAATCCCCCAGACCAGAGCTGGAGCTCTCTGAGGCCACACAAACTACAATTTCAATTCTTCAAATAAATCCTTCTGAGGCCCGGCCAGCCGAGGAGCAGTAACTCACCCCCGCATGCGGAAGCAGAAAGAGAGACTCTCATGATGGCTACATCTCTTCTTCTCCGGTGACACCAAAACATTCCCCTCTGTGGTCCAGCGTCCCCAAAGCCCCGAAGAGCATCATGGCCGACAAAACAGAGCTGTCAATTAATGCTGGAGACACAGGACTGTGTCTCTGCTCTCTGACTTTTATCTTCCACATAGAAAGATAGCATCTCTCTGCTCTTCACACATCATGAGCCCTGATGCGGTGCTCTGCTTTGGAGGGTAATCTGATCCGTTTGAAATCTGGTTTCACCCTGATTGGAATGTCAACACAGCTGCCTGCTCGAATGAGACCCATTTGTTGTGCTGCCCATTCAAATCCAGAGCAGAAATGAAGCCTAGGTGGGAGCAGGCTCATCAGATTTGAGCAGCCGTTGTAAATCCAGCCTGTGTTGACTGACACACCAATCAGCGGAGAACAGAGCAGTCTGTGTTTGATGCACAAACGACACTCGTGCTGCTCAGCCCTCATTTTGTTTCCTGCTTTATGTTTTGCATTTATTGCTTTCTAAATAATTCCGCAGCACTTTGAAAGCAACACAAATATCACATGTTGGCGACAGAAATGAAGGATTTGATCCGGCAGATAAGATGAAGAGGCTGCCAGCTTTAAAGAGAGCTCTCTGGGGGATTTGAAGCTGCTGGCTGGGTGGGGAGGTGACAGCATGAGAGGGGCCCGAGTCACAATCAAATGACTGCAATTAGTGGAGGAAGCGCAGAAGACCAGTGCCCCCCAGTGTCTGATGGATGAATAGAAGCAGCTCTGGGTGTGCACTGACTGGCAGTGATGTTTGCCTCCAACAAAGTCTAAAATGTTTCAATCGCATGTAACTTTTGTGTCCGAGAGGTGGTTGAGAGGTGGGCCTGTGATCGGAAGATCGCCGGTTCACGCCCCGGTAACGACAACATCAAAAATGTGGGCGGGGTAGGTGAAGCACCCACACTTGCCCCCACCCTCATTCGCCCCACTCTGTGCCCATGAGCAAGGCCCTTAACCCACCATCTGCTCCCTAAACAGGTCTCTCTTGAAAATGAGTTCTCGTGGCTCAATGAAACTACCTGTATAAATAAATGGTAAATGGAAAAAAACAACTTTTGTGTCCTTTACACTTTTTTTAAATTGGTGTCATTCATTCAACCTTTATTTATGCAAGTTAGTCTCACTGAGCCTCGAGGACTCATTTACAAGAGAGACCTGTTTTAAGAATGATGTGGTACACACAACAATGGACAATCATATAAAAGTATATAAAATTAAAAGTAAATAGAAAAAAATATAATAACTAAACAATAACATGATTACTGCTGTAGACTGCTGCTGCTGTTAATGCTAATTTTACTCATGTTAATGCTGCTAATGCTAGTTCAATTGGCAGCATGGTGGCTCAGTGGTTAGCACTGTTGCCTCACAGCAAGAAGGTCCTGGGCTCGATCCCCGGTTGGACCTGGGGTCTTTCTGTGTGGAGTTTGCATGTTCTTCTCATGGTTGCATGGGTTTTCTTCGGGTACTCCAGTTTCCTCCAACAAACCAAAATAAAAAACAAGAACATGCATGTCAGTCTGCCTTCAGGCTCAGGTCTACCTTGCAAAAGAGATCTGTGATCTCAGTGGGATTTGCCTGGTTAAATAAAGGTTAATAAATAAATTACTGCCAACACAGTTATATGAAGTACATCAACAATTCAACTGTGAAATGTCAGATCTGTTGAGCACATGAAGCTGGAATGTCATTTACAGTGTATTTTTTTTACTCTACATGTTAATTTATGTTACTTTGTGTGTGTTTTCTTCTTTCGGCTGCTCCCTTCTTCAGGGGTCACCACAGTGAAGTAACTCACATGAAGTCCTTCCTGACACAACCACAGACCACTGAGCTACCACAGAATGGAGCAGAGAGCTGCTGTCTAGGGTGCCCGGGGAAGCAGATGGTGGGGGTTGAGTGCCTTGCTCATGGATTATTCCACGTGTTCTTGGTGTACACTACAGTGTGAGTATCTCTTTGTGAAAGCAGGTGGTTTCTGTGTGTAGCCAAGATGAGCCAGAGAGGACATCTGACTCGAAGGATTTCATCTCATTCGTGAGAATGAACAGTTTCAAACTTACACAACAAGACAGATTATTTTATTATGAAACATAATTTGTGAAAAAGTGAGACAAGCATGGCTGATAAATGAGCCCACTCCATCAGGATCTTTGCTTTAATATATATTTGATCAGAATATACCGTAAAGTCTTTAAAATAGTGTACATCCCTTGTCTCTGGAGCTAAAGTTCGGTTTCCGCTGTAACCAAGTGATAGCAGGTAAACTTTGCCCTGAAGGGGAACCGACACAGCAGGAAGTAGAGCAAATCCCTGACCGTCACAGCAAGAGGTAAGAGGTGTCTTCAAATGAACCGCAGCTTAAACCAGAATTTTCTGCTCAAAAGACTCAACTTTCTGAACACTTCACTTTCAAAAAGCTCTTCTGTGGCGATAGTGTTCGTCTGTTTGAGCTTTTTAAGAGAACAAAGTCCACTTCATGTTGGAGTGTTGGCACTTTCACTTTTAGACTTCAATGTGTTTGGGTTGTAGAAAACAAAACTTAGAGGGTCGTTCACCGTCACCAGACGATAAAAGTACCAATTAGTGACTTTACCGGAGATGAATGTTGTCACTCGCGAGCGTATACAGACAGATTTGTTTATTAAATGATGTTTTTAAATGTATCCTGTGCTCTAGACTTTACATCACAAAGCATTGATCACTGAAGAGCCAATTATGACTTCATGCCTCAAACGATTCATTAGAGAGTTTGTTTTATTGCTTCACTTTATATTAATTGGACTCTTTAGACGCGCATGTATTTTTTCCCCCATCTGCCTGTCTTTCGTGACATCAGCTGAATTTCCTCAGAGATCTTTGAACCGCAATCTATCTGGCTGTTAAATGTACATACAGCTCTATTAAGTTGAGGTTTAGGGCCATAATTATAGATGTTAGTCATGGATGGCTGTGTTTGTGTGACGCGTCGTTTTGTAATTACCCATTTATTTATTCCCCACCGACACCGCTCCATTTAGTTTAACGCCGCTTGACGAAAGTGCACGAGGACGCTTGTGGGCCTCACCTCAGCTTACTTCCTTCTCTTAGTTTGGTGCCCCGGTTGAAGACGAGGTTTGGTCACATGGATCAAACGGGTGGCAGCTCTAGCGGGGAAGATGTGCCCCCCCCTCCACCATACAGCCCCCACAGTGAAGAACAGCCCTACACAGGAACAGTGTATCAGGTTGGTAGCATTTATCACATTCCCCAAAGAAACAATGAAATGAGGCAAAAATAATTTTTTTCATTTGAAGTGAGCGTTAACGACACAAGCCACCATCAAAACATCATTATAAACATCATGAGATCAGCATGAAAACCACATGAGCACCATTTGCACACGTATTAATACGCAAAGATTTATGATTTACTAACAAAAGAACAATTTGTTGTTTAAAACCGGAGTGCGGCATGCTCTGTGTGTGTCGGATGTTGTGTTCGTAGGTAGGGAAAGGCAACATTGCTGTTGTCGCCCCTCCTGGCTATTATAGCAACACGGTTCACCCTGAGCACCCGGCAGTGTTTGGAGACCATCAGGGCTACGATCCATCCCCCCCATCGTACACATCTGGATCGCAGTACGAATCGGAGGACGGCGTGTTCAGTGATGATGCCGTACAGAAAGGTGAGAGCCGAACGCCGCCGCAGTAACGAGTGTTCTCTCTTCAGATCTTCCTGCTCCAACCTCCATCACTTGGAACGAGAGGATGGATGCAGGTTTGATAAATGCTCCTGTCGTCCAGCGCTGTTCGTCTTCTTTGTGCCTCTACATATTTTATTTATGTTGTTTGCTTTATTGTTTCACCCAACAGGTTTTATAAGGAAAGTCTACCTGACCTTGATGATTCAGCTGCTGCTGACGGTTGGGATCATTTGTGCTTTTCTTTACTGGTGAGGCTCCAACACACACAAGAGACTCACAAACGTCAGAAGCATTACTGCGGAGATGAATTAGTCTCAAAAGTAGTCACAAGTGAGCAGGTTTTGCATGCGTACAATAAGATACACAAATACAGAAGGTTTTTTTTTTTTTTCAAATGTACACAATTCAAACTTCACATGTAGGATTATTAAGACTTACCGCTCCAGACTCACAAAGAAAATGCTGCGTTCAAGGCTGGTGAAACGCTGGGACATCTGATTTTTAGCAGATTTACTAAGTTATTGGTAAAAGACACATTTCTACCTTGGCACAGTAGCTCATAAGCCCATGTTCAAACACATAAGATAGTCGCCGGATAAAATCCTGACTGGGGGCCATTCTGGGTGGAGTTTGCATGTTCTCTCTGCGGATGCATGGGTTTTCTCCGAGTACTCCGGTTTCCTCCCACAGACCAAAAACATGCATGTTAGGCTGATTGGTAACTCTTAATTGTCTCTAGGTGTGAGAGAGAGAGTGAACGATTGTTTGTCTTGTTTGTCTCTATATAATAATAATAATAATAATAATAATAATAATAATGTCATCACAATGTCAGCACTGTATGTTTCCATACAATGGCGAAATTAGTCTCTGCATTTAACCCATCCACCACCAGGTGGTGCAGTGGGCAGCTATTGAAAGCGCCCGGGGGACATTTTGGGGATGAGACGTGCTGCCCAGAGACGCCACGTGATGTGCAGTGACTGGGGATCGAACCTGGGACTTTGGGGTCCCAGGCCGGCTGCCCCTGTGATGGACTGGAGACCTGTCCATGGTGTCCTCCACCTCTCGCACGACTGCTGGACATGGACACCAGTGACCCAATGACCCAAAAAGGAAGAAGCGGGTAAAAATGATGGATGGATGGATGGATGGATGGATTGATTGATGGATGGATGGATGGATGGATGGATGGATGGATGGATGGATGG
>NC_056502.1:29643274-29646631 GCF_014905685.2 Nematolebias whitei | reverse complement strand
ATTGGATGGATGGATGGATGGATGGATGGATGGATGGATGGATGGATGGATGGATGGATGGATGGATGGATGGATGGATGGATGGATGGATGGATGGATGGATGGATGGATGGATGGTAATTCTGATGAAATACAATCTAAAATGAGTAAGTTATTCTTCATGTGGGAAATCTACCAGCATTTTTTTATTATTAGTTTTTCCACAAAAAATAATAAAATACCAATTTTGGGATGTTTCTTTCAGCCATACAGCTCACAAAAAAAAAACACATTTTATTCTTTTGGAAAAATTTAATTAAAATTAAAATATATTTTCCTGTTTGTTGTTGTTGTTGTTGTTGTTGTTTTCTGTTTTGTTTTGTTTTGTTTTGAGGGTTTTCACGAGAAGAACAACCTAACCATTTTGAATAGTTTATTTTTAATTTACAGTCCATACAAAAAAAAATACATGAAAATATATTTCATGTGTCATGGTAGATTTCCCACATGAAAAATAACCTGCCCATTTTAACTTGTTGATTTCCACAAAATTAACACTTTTGGAATCCAGTAATGTCAACGTAAACATTTTACTGGTAAATCTGGTAAGTCTCAGGTATCCCATCTTTTCCCCAGCCCTGAACGCAGCATTAACTTTGTGAACCTGGAGCAGTAAGAAAGTCTCAAAAGTCATTCACAGGCAGCTGATCCGTGCGCTCATGTTGACTGATCCGTCCCCAGCAGGTGATTTGTGCACGTGCATTTGACAATTTGTGTGCGCAGAAAATTCAGTATTCATAAGTGTTACAGCTGCCAACATGCAAACTTGAGCATATAACCATCATGGATCCTGAAGTAATACACAGAGGTACAATAAAAACACCGCTGGGTTTTATTTAACTTGCAGCCGTAGGTTGAAGCTTCTGTCGGTTTTGCATAATAGATGCAGCAGAAGGTTACTCCAGTTTATTTTTTACACAGAGACTGTGCTCAGCTCCCATGAGTGCAATGCTCTGTCCTTTATTAAAAATTAATACAATTATTCTGCTGCTTTTATCAAATAAATTGTGTCGTTAATAACCCATTCTCTCCTTCTGTACCTTATTTTTTCTTATCAAATACCAGTAACACGCTCAGAAGATGGGTTATAGAACACCACTGGTTCTCCTTCTCCATGATGTAAGTAAAAACAAAACGCCCAGTATCCCGATGCTTGCTCAATAATCCAGGTAGAAAAATCCAGCAACGTTCAGTCAGGTCATCTGGACAGTTTCTTTTTTGTTGAGACATTTTGTCCTTCATCCAAAGGACTTCATCAGTCCGAGAAGCCACAAACAAACTCGGTCCCACAACAGCACACTCCCATAGTGGGTCAACCAGTTTGCTGGTGATAAGATGGTTTCTGAGGCCCGCTCACTCCCCCGTCGACTCCTCTGAGGCACAACAACAAAAGAAAAGCGTCCAGATGACCTGACTGAACTTTGTTGGATTTTTACCTGGATTACTGAGCATGAACTTTGATGTTTTGTACCACTTTGGATATGGCTGCCTCAGAGGAGTCAACGGGAGAGAAGGCTGGCCCAAGTAACCATTTTATCACCAGCAAACTGGTTGGTCCACTATCGGAGTGTGCTACTTATGGGACTGAGTTTGTTTGTGGCTTCTTGGACTGACAAAGTCCTTTGGATGAAAGACAAAACGTCTCAACAAAAAAAAAATTAATCATTAAGATGACCTGACTGAACGTTGTTGGAAAAACCCCAGTAGTTGTGCACACAGTAACTTGAAACATGAGTGAGGTACTGACATCCATTATGGTGGCTTGCCACGACAAAATCCAAGATGGCTGCCATCATATATATATATATATATATATATGTATATATGTAAATCTCGTGTGCTGGATATCTTGAAAAATAAGCAAAGTGTCAACTTCCATTTGGGTGTGTGGCTGCATCTGCTTTAACCTTTAAAATGCCCAGTTTTGGGAAGTCCATTCAGCTGCTTATTACACAGAAAACAACACTTTTATTCAGATTCTAGGAGTTGTATTTCATCTTTACGATCCTGACCATACATATCATATAAAAGCTAGATCCCTCATCGGCTGCTGCGGCGCAGGAATTTCGGCCGCCATCTTGGAGCGGTCGTCTTATTTAGTTAAAGCAGAAGATGTCTCAGCACTTCGCAGCTTATTTCTGTTCTAATCGACGGACTGTTGACGTCAGGTCTTGGGGGATAACTTTTCACAAGTAAGATGAACATATTATTGTTAGTATTTTGTGAATATAATATTACTGTACTGTATTTATGTCCACCAGCTGATGTGATGTTCAGTGTAACACGGTGTTCAGCTGCAATGAAGCTGACTGAGATCTGATGACAGGAATATTTTTCTAACAAGCATACTCACTATTTCAGCAGCTTTGGTTCATTATCAACAGATATGCATCAGAACTGGAGTTTTGTTTAAGTTCTAAGAAATTTAAAAATAAAAAATTGGGAGAATATAGGAAATAGAAAATAAGATTGACCTCCTTTGTACAATGTTTTTGTGTAGACACAAATGTCCTGTTTTCATTTTGAAGGTTTCCCAAAGAACAAGATGTGAGGAAGAGGAGGAAGTATCTTTGAGGAGGGTTCATCTGAGCAGTGAGGATTTTAAACTGGAGGATTTTGATCAAACTGGTCAGACTGTCCGACTGAGAGATGGTGTGGTACCATCGGTTCACCTTCAAAGAGTAGGAGCATCATTATAAGTTCATTAGAGTTCATAAAGTTACATATTTTATTGTCAGTCACAAGGTGAGACACCTCCATGTGTTTATATGAACAGGTAACTAGAGACTGTAAAGTTCATATTCATGATGTTTTTTATTTCAGCTTGAAAACTGCAGGACTACAGGAACTCAACAAAAGCTGGAGCTGCTCTGTCTGTGGCCTCTCAGGAACGTGCACGTCACACACACACTCTCAGGAACGTGCACGTCACACACAACCTTGGCCTCATAATGTGAGTATTTCTATTTTAAACTTTTATTTTTTCATTTACTCTTTATTTACCCAGGTAGTCTCATTGAGTCACGAGAACTCATTTTAAAGAGAGACCTGTTTAGGGAGCAGATGGTGGGGGTTGAGTGCCTTGCTCAGGGGCCCAGGGTGGGGGCCAATGAGGGTGGAGGCAGGTGTGGGTGTTTCACCTTTTCCACCTCATTTTGATGTTGACGGTACCGGGAGTTGAACCTGTGACTTTACGATCACAGGCCCATCTTGTAACCTCTGCTCCACCACTCCCCCACATAACATCATATCATAATGATCATATTAAAATCTCACTGGTTTCCTTCCAGATGTGTTAAACAGCTACTGGTCCCCCTG
>NC_056502.1:29637002-29638274 GCF_014905685.2 Nematolebias whitei | reverse complement strand
CTTTCCACAGAACAACTGTGTCAACTCTTGAAACTGTGCCTGCAGTCAACCTACTTCACATATGGGGAGCAATATTATAGGCAGAAACATGGGTGTGCTATGGGGTCTCCAGTTTCTCCTATTGTTGCCAACCTGTACATGGAGGAGGTAGAAAAGAGAGCCTTGACGTCCTTTTCAGGGACACCACCAAGTCATTGGTTCAGGTATGTTGACGACACCTGGGTTAAAATTAAATCTCAGGAAGTCCAACATTTTACTGACCACATCAACTCTGTGGATAAATACATCAAGTTCACACGAGAAGATGAAAAAAATGGCAAGTTGGCTTTCTTGGACTGTGAGGTCTCAGTCTCTGATAGAGGACATTTGCAAACTGAGGTGTACCGCAAACCCACCCACACAGACCAGTATTTGCAGTTTGACTCCCATCACCCTTTGGAGCACAAGTTAGGAGTCATCAGGACTCTGTACCACAGAGCAGACAGCGTCCCCACTAACTCAGGAGCCAGGCAGAAGGATAATTTTTTTTTCTCCCAGGCTCTCATCGAGGTGGCAGCATCTGTCTGAAGCGCCTGGGTCTCATCTCCCGAACATAAATTAATATTATGGATTTGGTATTGTGGGCGTTCAACTCTATTGATAAGATTTTTTCATCAAAGCAACAAGGTCCTGGAGAACCGGCGTGTCCAGCTGAGACTCACGCTGTGGGGTACGTCATGTATTTGTGGGGAGTGTGGCAGCTGATGTGTCTCTCAGTTCTGTCTCAGGAGGCTGTTGAAGACGTTTACATATTTGGAATTATGATAGCAGGGACTCTGCTTTTTGGCATCGGCGGGGCTCTGTTTTATCGACTTTTGAAGCAGACAGCGGCAACAGTTTCGACCATGGTAAAGCTTCTGAGTCAGTGTGAAGGATTGGTCCGTGCAATAGGAACTTTAAATCATCTGGTTTACAAGCTTAACCGTAAGGTGGAGGCGATTTATGAGAATCGCAGGCCACCTGCGGCTTCTGGGACTCGTCAGCGTGGTGGGTTTGAAGGAGACTCATAGCATGGATCAGTGGAATGGAATCCCACAATTAGGCATTTTCAGAACCAGAACGCCCAGACTGGCTCAAGGCTGGAAAAAAAGTAATCACTGCCTGAAGAAAAACAAGAATCAAGCTTATCTAAATCTGACTCCAGACGGCCTCAGAGACAGGCCGACTATCAATTTCTCCTGGGACATGAGTACCCAAGGACAAAAGCTTCATCTATCGCACCCCCCCCCCCCA
>NC_056502.1:29626146-29636902 GCF_014905685.2 Nematolebias whitei | reverse complement strand
CCCCCCCCCCCCCCCCAAACCCCTGCTGTGATCAGTCTTACATCAGGGAAACTAAACAGCCACTGGCCAAAAGGATGGCCCAGCACAGAAAAGCAACAACATCAGGCCAGGACTCTGCGGTCTACACTCATCTCCAGGCTCAGCCTCCTGTGAACAGTAAACAGCCATCAGTGTGCTAATGATCCATTGTTAGGCTGATGGTCCTTCTTGATCATGTGATCAGCTGGTTTTGGTTGTCAGCAGCAAAACTGGTTGATCCACTCTGAGAAGGTGCTATTTATAAGACTGAGCTGAATACAGCACCTCAGACTGCGGAAGTCTTTCGGATGAAAGACGAAACGTTTCTACACTTTTTTGTTTTGTTTTTTGAATGTCCAGAGGACCAGATTTAACATTTTTAGAACATCTAGAAAATAATCTCCAAAATATCTCAATAATTTTGTGGGGTTTTGAGTTCCTTGTACGAGTTGCTTGACTTTTGTAAAGACATAAAGGTTCAAGGAGACTTTATTGTCATTCACATCACATGTGGTACATGAGGTGGAACGAAATTGTGTACTTAAGGTCCCAGTTACACCCAAATTATAGCAATAATATAAACTATAAAAAAGAACCAGTATATAAGGGTCTAAGATATATACTAAACAATAATAATAAAATATAATAGTGTACTAAATAGCAGCCTGAACATGAGTCTGTTGTGAGCAGATGGGTATGAATACAGCAGCTTGTGAGTAAGAAATCAGCAGCATGGATAATCAGCAGCACAGATAAAGTGACACATCACAAATTAAAGTGTCATTACAGTGATTATCCTGGTTAGATATTCATGAGTCTAACAGCTTCAGGGTAGAAGCTGTTCCTCAGTCTAGTGGTTCTTCACTTAATGCTCCACAAATTCCTTCCTGAGGGGAGCAGGGCAAGAAGTGTGTGTGCTGGGTGAGTGGGGTCTTTCATGATGCAGGTGATCCTCTTCCTGCATCTGGAGGTGTAAATGTCTGTGATGGTGGGGAGGCTGACTCCAACAGACTTCTGTGCAGCCTTCACCACTCTCCGCAGAGCTTTCCTCTCTCCAGCTGTACAGCCCCCGTGCTGATGACACGTTGATAAAATAGAAAGATCAGTGTGTGTCAGGTTAACATGATATTTTTGTCCCCTATTGCAAATCGAAAAGGGGAATGTCAAATACCGTCAGTCTGTCCGTCCTGTGAGTAGTGAGGTACCTATTTCCATTTTGGTGTGTGGCTACATAGAACATGTACAGTAAGAAAGGCAGCTAGCTCAGTGGTCAGTGCCACGATCTTGTAAACCTGAGGTTGCAGGTTCAAGTCCAGGTTGCTTCAGGAAGGGCTTCATACAACATAAAACAGTTGCAAAATTGTGTTGCTTGCTGTGGTGACATCTGAAGAAGGTCGCAGCCAAAAGAAAGAATACAGTGATCCCTCCCCTATCACAAGGGTAATGTTCCGGAGACCCCCTCAGTAGGTGAAAATCTGTGAAGTAGTGGCGTTTTATTTATTGTATTATTTATATAGGTTTAAGGCTTTATAAACCCTTCCCACACTCCGACAAACCTCCCCTGCTCTCTTATTAACGCATGCTCCTAAACATAGCGATGGCGATGAAGATGATGATGAGATGAATGTACAGTACACACAATATTAAAAAAACACGTTTAAAAAACCTGCAATACAGTGAAGCTGCAAGAAGTGAACCGCAATATAGCGAGGGACGACTTTACTGCCTAAAAGTATAGTTTCCTCAAATGATTGGGGTGGCTGAAGATTGATGTCTGGTGGTCAAGGCCACCACTGGCCACCCCCTAGCTCCACCATTGCACCAGGTAGTGGATAAAATGTGCCCTCAACTCGCCAGGATCTCAGCGCTGCCTTGGACAAGAAAAAAAAAATTACCTCTGTTCTACACAATGTAACTCCTACCCCCTTGAATACCAACATTAAGGTTTACTTGTTCAAATCCAGTCCAGAAAAACACTCCCTTTGAAAATTACAAACATTCACTATTCCACTCCCTCAGGTGACCTCGGCGTGCGGCTCCTTTCAACTGATTCGACTCAGTTTGTGCGACTGTGTTCATAGTTCGTTAGAATGATTAATATTTTATGTGAAAACGGTCCCGGGTTTGTTGAAGCAACAGTTCACGTGAGGAGCGTCAGTCAAGTGTTAATAAGCTCAGCACAGAGCGGAGCAGCTGTTCTGGCCCAGTAGTCGTGTGGTCAGAGCCTGCAGGTTGCCATGGTGATCACACCTGCATTAGGTGAAAGGCAGAAGTCGCTCACGTTTGATTCTTTATTGTTTTCTTCCAGTTTGTGTTCCTCTGAGGCTTCTTAAACTAAATGCTTTGGTTTGTTGCTGAGGAGGGGACATGTTTTCATCATTTACTGAAACTTTGTGCATGACAGGAAGTTTAGGTGGTTTATTTTTAAGCTTCTTCAGTAATTTCATGAACAAAGCAGCATTTTAGCATAGCAACAGTGCATTTTACTGCATTTTACAATAAAGGTTTTTATTTTTGTTGCATTAAAGACAGACCTTATAGGTCATTATAGGTAGCTCAGCGGTCAGTGCTGCCGTCTCGTAATCCTGAGGTTGCAGGTTCGAGCGCAGGCTGCGAGTTGTTCGCTGTGATGACGTGATGGAGAGAACAACAGCTTTAAATTAAATAGATGTGGATAAAAAATAAGAAAAAGACTGGCAGGAACATATTGTGACAACGAAAGAAAATCTGTTGTACGTGGCTAAAAAAAGTTTTCAATTTAATACATGCTAAAAAAAAATTCTTATTGTTAGTGTAAAAAAAGCCTCACAGCGTAAAGGTTTAATTGGAACGAGGTTCTTGTGTTTAATTACGTGGAGTCGGTGTTAACAATTGCACTTTTTCTTTTTTTTAAACAAAACAATGATCGCTTGCTTCATTTATTGCCTCCTTTGCAAAACAAAAATAATTACACTGGCAGTAAAAAAAAATGTTGCTTTTTGTTTTTAAATGAGTCCTTTCTTAACAGTGTTTAGTTGTAGTTCGGTAAGTTACTCATTTTGGCAGCAGGATAATGTCACCGAAAGCATTTCTAATAAAAACGGACTCAGACTGGACCTCTAACCGTCTCCATTAAAGCACAGAGGACAGTTAAAGAGAGCTGGGTGAATAAGAAGTACCTCTCTGCTCGGAGACTATCAGCTGAGTTCATGTCTTCCTGCAGTTTGTAACCACCTGCAGCTCAGCCGTCTGATCTCCGTCAGTGTAATAGAAATGTCAAACGGACCACCCTGCAGAGCTCTTCAGCACTGCGCCGCCATCTTTTTCCTGTCACTCTGAAAAGGCCACGCAGGCCAAAAGGCCACCTCCTCCCCCGTGCCGCCGCCACAGCGCGTTAATTACTGAGGACAATTATATTCAAAGAAGTCTGAGAATGTTCTTTTGTGCAGAAATCAAATACATCTTTGTCGTTTCGTTGTCCGCAGAGCCGCACGGCTCAGCTGCAGACGGCCTTGAGCAGGATGAGCGATGCTCTGTGCTCAGGTTTTTCTTCCAGAGGTTCATCACAGTTTAAGTGTCTCCTTTTCTCTCCAACACCAGTGGGACTTCACGCTCAGAGCCGGCTTCCTGTGGGCTTTACTCTGGTCCTTCATTTCCTTCGCCCTGCTGTGTGCAATCATCCGCTCGCAGGTAAATCAAATACATGTTGTGTTCACGCGTGCTAGCGGCGAGAACGAGCTCGAGATGAATCGCACGGAGACGCAGACAGTAAGCACAGCCTTGTAGGCTTCATCCCCTGAGAGCGCCGCTGCTGACCTGTGAGCTGAGCTGACTATAAAGAAGGGCACGTGCATTCGTGCACCTCCCAGGAGCAACGCTCACGTCAGACTGATGCATTTCAATTTGCAGCACTGTGCGTTGTTAGTGTTCAGGCCTGAGCAGGAAAAGACTTGTCGTTTTTCTGCACAAGACTAATGAAGTGGAACTGAAAATAAGGAGCGTTATCTTAAAATATATCATGTCCACTTATCAACCTTCAGCCTTACATTTACTACACAGCACAGCCAGGGAGGAGATAAGTGCGCTCTCGTTCTCACGTTGTAACTGTACACAGCACCAGTCAGCTGCAGACAGAATATATTTCCACTGCTTCTTGTGGATTAGATGATCACGTTTTGTGGTTGAGTGTCTCTGATGGTTTGTCTTGTTGTTTTGCAGTATACTTACATCTTTTACGCCTTCCTGGGAACCCTGCTGTTCTCCTTAGTAAGTGGCCTCGACTCTCATGGCAGTAAATGGATGTCTGCAGCACACCGCATGAAAATCAAACACAAATGACCTTTGAGGAAAAAAGCAAGCCACATGAAAGACGGCTTAATGTCAGCCCAACGAACAGGCTTTGATCCCGAGCAGCCAGTGTTTGTCACAGTCTTTAGTGTAACTCTGATGTCCTCGTGCCCTTTAATTTCAATTATGCACCTCGTAACAGCAGTGGGCTTCATTTTCACAGCCACCACTCTTAAGTGATTTTGGCGTTAGCAGCAAATGTTGTGACCCATCCCGTCAGCTGGTGGAACAAACTGCGGCAGAGCCGAGCGAGCTGTCGACACCGTGTCACAACTTATTTCCCCCTGCACAACTCTCGACTACACAATTAATATGCTTTGGTGTTTATATGCGCAGCCACGTCTCTTAAAAAAAGAGCCGTTTCTGTAATCGCTTCTCTTTTATCCTGCACGGGCCATTTTCAGATGTCAGCATTATTATAACAGCTTCTCGTCCGTCTCTCTGCAGTACCTGGTGTCTGATACTCAGCTGATCCTGGGCGGGAAACACAGGAAGTATCAAATCTCTCCGGAGGAGTACGTGTTTGCTACTCTCAACCTGTACCTGGACATCGTCACCATGTTCCTCTTCCTGCTGCAGTGCATGAACCTCTGCCGCTAAACCTGAACCTCCTTCTTGACCAATCATTTCCTGCACATCAAGTAGTATCTTGTTGAGTTCAAAATGTTTACAGTGAGTAATTTGTAACAAAACAAAAATTTAAAGGAGCAGTGAAAATTAGAAGCCACATGTGATGAATGGTCATGAATACATTGAACACATCAGCTGATCCCAGGTCAGAAGGCGGAGGCAGCCCTTTGGTCCAGGATTTAAAAAATTAGGTACAGAATGGAGCTGGATCTGGCCCTCGAGATCCAGCAGGTCAACACTGAGCTCATGGAGACCTGCTGACCACGAGCAGACCTCAACATGATGGAGGCGGCTCATCGGTGTGAGGACGGGCGGCAGATTGTTGAAAAACTACCGGAGCTGTCAGGAGGGGCAAGACGTCAAGTCAGTGTTTGTACACCCCCCATGACGAGGCAGTCACACAGTCTTATTGTGTCCTCTGAGTCTGGTGACCTTCAGCTTATCATTTGGACTGTTGGATGCTCCAGCAACTGCCTGATAACACTACAGCTCCACTCTGGATGAAAATCACTTAGTCGTCACCGTTCTGCATGTGGACCACCTTCATCCTTCAGGCTGGGTCTTCTCCTCATCACTTTTTATTAAACTGCACATGCATCTCTGCAGGGTGCTAAAGCTGTAAACGTTTTGGAGGGTTGTTTTTATTCTTAATATTTCAGTTCCATCTTAGGATGCAGTTTGAAGTCACTGTGAAATCAAGAGGTAGCTCAGCCAGTCGGTAACTTGCACATTTTACAAAGCTCTTGTGCTAAAATTAAAAACATAAAAGTGTTGCACTGTCTAATGAGTTTCGTAATTTAACTCGGAGAACAAACATTTTCTAATTAAAGTCTGGATGGTTTTGACGCTGCGGCTGAAAAACGACGAGCACACGGTAAAACTCAACACGTTTATTGTCGTCACACAAACTTCGTTTCATATAAAGAGGGAATGTATCAAGTATAGACTATGAAAGTGCAAATAGCATTTCAAGAATTAGTTGCTTTACAATAGAAAATCTTAATGAGTTACAAAAGTTATGCATTTTTTTAAATAAGTCCCGAAGACATTAAAGGTGACGTACAAAGTAGAAGAATCATTTAGTCTTGCACCCACTTGTGATTAACGCGCCGACATGAACTAAACCCACACAGATCACTTCTCTCCTCACAGACTCGTCACTTTATTCTGTACAAGAACAGAATCATGATCACATCATCACTACAAACATGTTAAATACTAACGTCATATTGCAACTTACCTCGATTTTAGTGTCTTCAGACACACAAAGCAAACGCACGTCAGCTCCTACAGTGATTTTTTTGTTTTGTTATCGTGACTCACAGGACAACCGTTTGTTTAGAAATGTGGGGCAGGAACAGAAGGAGCTTTCTGCAGAATATTGAAAGTTATGACGCTGAGCGTAGAAACCAAACCGTTTACAGGTCTGCTCTGTCCTGGAACATAAACACACTCGAACCATGCTACAAAAGGTTTAGATGAAATGAATGTGTCTGCACATTTTAAACATTTATAAATGAATCACTTTAAGGTAACAGCTGGTTTTGTTCCTGTGTAAGTAGCACTCAGAAATACATGAAAACTATTTGATTTATGGTGACTGACACAAAGGCACTGAGTTTTCAGCTCCAATAGATAACTGCTTGAAAACAACATGGACTCCCCATGTACACATTCCTAAAGTCTCCATACGCTGACATGCAGGGGTGGGGGTGGGGGGGGGGGGGTGAAGGGATCTACACCTAAACAGAACTTTGAGCTGTATTATTTAATGCATCAAAGTCCAGAGATGGCTGCTTATCTCACCCACTGCAGTAGAAAAACGACTGCTCACAGCTCAAAGCTTAATGTAAGAAGAGCTCGATGGCACCGCTCAGCCCCTCTGGGTCTGTCAGCGTGCGCTGAGGTCTCTTCCTGTTCAAACTGAGGCTTTGAGATGAGTCACCGTTCTCAAGTCCATTTTGAAATCCTTCTGAGGAGGCCACATGCTTTTCTGTTGAACCATCAGGTTTTTTTCTTTTCACTTCTAATGGGAAAGTTACACATAATAAAGTACGCAACCATCGTGGTCTTATTGTTTAGTTTTTCACCACACACGATGACTTCTAGCAAGTGAATTTTGAAAATATCAGAGCCACAATGTTTATTAAAATATGGCTCCAGTTCACATTTAGGTTTGCAGAGATTGTGACGAGCAGGCACAATTTGCTTTAAAGAATCCACTTGGTGATTGCAAATTGTGCTTTTTGTTAGTCAGTGTTTGGCACCTGTAAATTAGGCAGATATGAGCGGACTGAGAGCGCATGCAGTCTGTATAAACTCTTAAATACTGAAGCAAAAGAATCCTCTGCTCAATCACCTGATGCAGACACAGGAGGCCTTACAACAGTGGAA
This sequence comes from Nematolebias whitei, assembly GCF_014905685.2. Lineage (NCBI taxonomy): Eukaryota > Metazoa > Chordata > Actinopteri > Cyprinodontiformes > Rivulidae > Nematolebias > Nematolebias whitei. The sequence continues at coordinate 29,629,534 of NC_056502.1, read as the reverse complement.
AAACATCACAAATAGACAAAAGTTCTGCGTTGAACTTCTGCTAAATGTGATTCTAGAAAAGGCTACTTCTCTTAATCAGTATAAGCTTCATTACAGGAGACGTCCTCCAGAAAACGGTCATTATGATCTCATTAGTGCTTTCATTGAGAAGATGGGCAAACTTACAGTAGCAAAAAACAAGGAAGTGATCTGATTGAACTGAAGAGTCTAAATCCTTCTTCCCACCTTCAGCAGCTGGATGTGACTCTTGATCCTGGCTACATTCTTCTTCTTTGTAGTGGTTTCACGCCTCCAGTCTGGGGGGAACAGATTACACCAGGTGCAGGTGGCCCTCCCACTCTGAGGAGCTGGTGCTGGGCAGCTGGTCAGACCCAGAGTCACACTGTGGAGTGTCCACGTGACAGCGCTTAGAGCCCGCGCCCTCAGCCAGCTCTCCACTCGTGTCAAGGGCTGCCATGTAAGGTAGAGGCATGGCATCCACCCCCACCAGATCCAACTGGGTCGGCCTCTCAGCGACGACACACTCCTTCTCTGAATCACTCGCTCTCTGAGGGCAGAACCCCCCGTCTGCTGGCGTTTCCTGAGGTTTCCTCTCGTCTTCTTGTAGGTATTCTTCTCTACAGGCCAGGTCTGGACTCACGTTTGAATCCGTGTCGGAGGACGTCGGGGGGACCAGGGTGATGCCTTGAGGGTTCATGTCATGAAACCAAGCCATGATGTTGCCGAGCAGGTTAGCGTTTGCTGGTAACGCAGAGGACGAAGACGGGTCGTGGCTGCTGCATGTGGGGGAGTCAGTGGAAGAAGAGAAGTGGCCTGTGGAAGAGTTTCTGCCCCCTGGTCTGGACCCTCGCTGATGAGCACCACGGTGCTGCACAGAGATGGAGCCGCCAGCAGCTGCAGAGTACTGGCTGCTCATGGCACCGAGCCATGCCAAGTTCTCTCCAAGCTCCAGCAGCTCGGAGCTGCTGAAAGAAGCTCTGGGCGGGACTTCAACACCTGGAGCGCTCTGCTCAAGCCTGGAAGGTAAGGAGGTGCCGATAGCTCCGAGTGAAGCTTCGTTGGCGAGGACGTCCTGGTCGGGTCCACTCCCTGCCATCCTGGACTCTTGGAGGGACAGCTGAATGGCCAGTAAAATGTTGGGGTCGTCCTCATCCAGGGAGTCGAGACCCTGAGGAAGAAACAGGGTAAAAAGTGTCAACAACACAAACTGAACTGTTTGTGTACAAACATACACAGCATACACCTGCTGGTAATATGGATATAATTATATGGTTTTATCCCATAATACTAAATTTATTTTACCTCATTGGGTATTTTTGTACTTTACAAGCCGATCCATACTCTATTCTAAAATAACACAAAAGCTCTCCACTGTTTTCTTAATGCTGTAAAATATGTGAAAAAACAATTATTATACAGTTTTTATTTTGAATATTTTGTATTTGTGTATTATCTATGATTAAAAAAAACCCCACTAAATATGCATCACTCACCAACAAAAGTTTACTGAATCATTTGTAATAAATAAGCTAAACCTGCAGAGCCACCCCAACAGTCAATTATATATTTGTACACACTATGTGGAGCACAAGGACACTTGGATACGCTGCAGAGGTTGGGGATTGAACCCCCAACCCTCTGATTGAAGGACGACCACCCTACCCACTGGGCTAAGCCGTCAACAAAGTGAAGGTTTTGTCCCAACAATTATAAGTTGTTTTCTTTTGGCCATAGAAAAATTCAGTCTGACAGTCTCAGCGCAGGACGGTCACAAAATAATCCTCGGATGTAAACAGAGTCAGAGCGAGAACAATAAGATCAGACGTGGGGTCAAAGCAAAATAATAAAATTATTCTCTTCTAAAATAAAACAAGCAGTAATCGATGTCCCCGTCACAGAGAGACCAGAATAGCGAATGTTTGTAGTTTGGGAAATGAGTGTTTTTCTGTACTGGAATTGAACAGAAAATGAAGTAAACCTGAATGATTTTAATAAAAGATAGTCAAGAGGGGAGGAGTTACACTGTGGAGAACAGAGGGAGATTTTATTTTTTTGGCTCGTCTGAGGCAGCACAGAAGGATTGACTCTGGAGAATGGAGGGAGCCATTTTATCCACCACCAGGAGTAAAGGTGGAGCCAGAGCATGACCAGATTGATCAGATTAATCTTGGGCTACCCTAAACATTTTAGAAAACTATACTTTTAAGCAATACAGTAGTTCCTCGTTTATCACGGGGGATCTGTACCCTGAAAACCCACGATTAGTGAAAAACCGCCAAGAACGAATTGTAGTAGAAGTAGAATATATATATATATATATATGCATGTATAAGGCGTTTTAAATCCTTCCCACACTCTAGAACCATTGTTTAGAATATTGCAAAACACTCCAAAAGAGCACAGAATGTCATGATTTCCCTCTCTCTGCCTCCGCTGCTCTCAGCCACCTGCAAGCGTTCTTGGCCACACCCACTTCTCTGCTCTGCATGGTGAACAGCTGATCAGCTGCAGCAGAAAGCTTATCCCGCAATGTGGGCTGCACAAAGGTGCAGGAGGTGCTAAATAATTTAAAATAATTTATTTTAAATAAAAATTCCATGCCTATCGTGCAGCTCATCCATCAATCAGCCAATTGTGTGTCATGTCCAATCTTATTTTGAAAAACTGCAATAGAGCCGAGTCTGCGATGAATGAACCGTAAAGTAACAAGGGACTGCCGTATAAAAACTAGAAAGCATAAGCCACTTCTCCACGGGTGTGGCTTTAATCAGTTCCATTGACTCAGTCACGGGCAACAGTGTCTCCATTACCTGTTCCTGCTCAGTTATTGGACGCGCCACATCTTTGGTTCCAAGCAGGTCAAGTCGAGCTAGCGATTTTGACGTCAGCAAACTGCAGCCTTGATTGGCCCGTGAAATGACATCACTGGATGAGCCAAGACTGTACGTGCAAACTCCTCCTGAAGCGCAATTTTGAATCTGATCGTTGCAGAGCGTAATTCCGAGAACGAGATGGCGAGCTGCAAATTCAAAGTAATCCCATGGACCAATGATGCGGTGCAAACCTTTTAATCTATTTTGGTTGACGAGCGCATACAGAGCGAGGTCAATAGAGCCACGAAGAACGAGCGAGTGTACGGGGATGTGTCTGAAAAACTGTCCACTCATGGACTCGAACATATAAACAATGCGGGGACAATGTCAAGAAAACGAAATCCGACTATCGTCCGCTTTGTGCTGACAATCCTGCCCACAGAGTGAGGGACACACTTCCAGTGGAGACACACTTATACTGGAGTAGAACTGAATAGAAACAAAGCGATTAGAGTGGTACTTAACACTATAGTTTTCTCAAATGATAGGAGCGATACATACATACATACAAAATA
>NC_056502.1:29605045-29625746 GCF_014905685.2 Nematolebias whitei | reverse complement strand
AAGTTATCCAGTTCACAATAAGGACGTATTTCCAATATCCCCCCTTTGCTCCGTAATGGGGGACAAATACGACAACTAAAAGCTGTGAGGACAAGAGTCGACAGTGGTGTAATTTTTGTAAATGGGGAATAGAGCGGTGGAGAGGTTTATAGGAAAAGTAGGGGCTGAAATTTTATGAAATTATCTGTGCTAAGATATTTACAAACTACTGATCACTGAATTACATTAACATAAATGAGATGAAGAGTTTAAGTTACATTAACCCCCAAACAATCATTAAATGATGAAGATTTGTAATAAAAGCATAAAAATGTTGAATCAAAACATTGAAAAACTGCATGTTTTGACTGTTTTAAATAAGTTGAATCTAGTTTTTGTAGACGTGTCACAGTCATATGAAGTACCCAACATGACTGTAATAAAGAAAGCTGACAAACGGTGTAAAACTGAGTTAATAAGACTCAAAGGCAATAAACAATAAAAGCCTTATAACTGAGAACTCACCATCAAGGGGCCTTGTCTGCGTCCACCTCCAGAATCGTGTGTGTCTTTTGTGGAAAAAATTGACAAAAAGAACAAAAATAAATATACCAGAGTCAAAATTACCATCATTAAACTGACTCTACATTCACAGTCCAACAGCAAATTAATCTCCTGCTAATTACCACCTGTGGTAAAATTATTCTTAGTCTGCCACAAGCACCTGGCAGACAGGACCTTCAGAATAAACCCAGGAAATGTACTCATTTAGTGTATTTAACCAAAATGAATAAATGATTCTTGGCAAAGCAGAGCCCCTTTACTGGCTTCCAAACTCAACTCTACACGCAGCCGAAGCAAATGAAACGGCCTCCGACTGATTAAAAGTTTGGCCTTACCAAACAAAGCTGTTGTCATTTTTCTGTGGCTGAGCTTTCATTTTCATTCCATACATTTTATTTTACTAAATATAAATTATCTAAATGAATGTAGCTTACAGATTTAAGTCTTTTCTTTACATTAATGCCATCAAAGGAGATGTGATTAGTCCTAAATTATTTCTGTAACACAATAAGGAACTACAGCTGCAACACAGAAAACTAAAATCCACCAAGTCCCCAAAGATGTTTTCTAAAGTTCGTGTACGTCCAAGTTAAACCCCCGCAGTACCTAAAGCAGCGTCGCTGAGGTCATCGAGGTCGGGTGTGTTGCTCCGGACACTGGACATGTCCCCTCGTCTGCGCTGCCGATGTCTCCGTCTGTACTGGAACTCTGCATACTCCTACAAACACAAGCAGGGAACACCAATTAACTGTTCATTAACACAGCAGGCAGCTGTTATTCATGTGAAGAAGCATTTCAGCACACGAGAGATCCGTGTTGTGTTTTAGGAAAGATTTTCTCCAAAGATGAACCAGTTTTTCTACAAGAAATTTGGGAAATGTCACTTGTATACTCAAGTAATCTTAAAAGTTAGGGAAAAATCTTGTTGAAACCTTGAGTGATGCAAATGTAAAGAAAATGTGTTTCCTTCTTACTGGTGCAACACGTCTCCCAATGAATAAATGCAGGCGGTAAATGGTGCATTTATATGGCATCATTTTATTCTCAGTTAGGTTCTACAAGCACTTCTAGGCATTCTCCTTTACCCACAAACAAATAAAAGGCAACGCTACCATGAAAGGTGTTTAAAATGCCTTTAGGAACAGCCTGGAGGGGTTCATTGTTTTTCCACACGAGAAGTACTTGGGGTTTGAATCATACCTCCGTTCTGTTTGAGCCACATTGGTTCAGAATCTGCTATAATGGGTGAGAAGTAATGTGCTTAATATACTTTAATACAAAATGTTCTGTATATTATAACGTGAGACTGTTAGTGCATCGTTATTATGAAGAAAAATTCTTTGTAATGGGATGCTAATGGAGGAGTGCCACTCTAAAATATAAATGTTTGCAGAGTCTATTAAAGATGCGTGAACATTTGGGTATTTCTGCAAGGGATGATATTCGTTTAACAACAATAAAAATAACTTATACACGAGGAGACGAAGATGAAATAATGGGGATCCTGTGATATGCAGCATAACACGACTAATGATGTACTAAAATTTAATTAAGTGAGAAAAGAGTTTTACAAAATGTAGAAACCTCATTTAGGCACAGGAACATCAACGATCTAATATATTATGACCACTTCTATTGAATTACACCAATTATTCCAGATTTAGCCTCGTTACATCTTCAGCTTTCTAGTTTATTAAATCAGTGAGAAAGCATTTATTTACGCAGTGATATTGACTGAAAAGGACAAATAGAAAGACAGAAAAAATCTGAGTGGTATCATGGGGGTAAAAATGTTATGGGTCAGAAAAAATTAAACCCATAAACTCCATACGTAAACGTCAAAGGATATAAAGTGTTAATAAGAACACGAAAATGACCAACGATGTGTTAAACAATTTGTTTTGAATCATTAAAGTGCTTCAGTGAAAAAAGGTAGATTTGTTATTTTATTAAATTAAAGCTGTCATTTCAGTTTGATTGTTCTGATTAGGGCCTTGTCCCACTGTTCCTTACTTTGACACAAGTAAACCTAAATGTTTTTGGTGCAAGATATTCACGTGGGAAGGAGTCACACTGTGGAGAAGAACGGAGGGAAGAGTTTGTTTTTCTTGTCCGAGGCGGCGCAGGGTGATGGATTCTGGTGAGTGGAGGGAGACATTTTATCACCACCAGGTACAACGGAGGAGCCAGGGGGTGGCCAACGGAGGCCATGGCCCCTATAGATTACTCGCCCACACAACGGGCGAACTAATCCATCCATTTGAAGTAACTATATTTTTAGGCAATATAATGCTGTACATGCTTGGTATAAAGCATAGTTTCCTAAAATAATAGAGGTGGCTGGTTTATATACCGTATATATATATATATATATATGGTGGTGGCCATCTTGGATTACGACATGGCAACACAATTTCTGGTAGTGATCTTTCTTACGCCTAGATGCAGCCACACACCAAAATGCAAGTCAGTGCCTCTCTTATTTTTCAACTCATCATGCTCACAAGACAGACGAAAAGGTATTTCCAAGTCCGCTCTTTGCGACGGGGTACAAAACATCTGAAGAGGGTATTACCGAGATGGTTTGTGCTCAAGAATAAAAAAATCATTTCTGTCATCACCCCAGTCCATTCATGTGTTCTTCAGTCATCCTCTCATTCATTAGCAAAAGTCACTGAGTCACATTCATGTCTAATCAAAAAGTTCAGTCTTTTCTGTTCCCACCACACCAAAAATAGTCCACCATGAAGTGATCTGTAGGCATTGTAAGGAGCACGGAGCCGGTCGTCTGTAGCTGTGCCTGTGAGGCAGCGTCATCGAGCTTTGATTAGCGCTGTGGTGCTCTAATTAACTCCTGCAGCTGAGATACACTGGCTCTTCATAAGGGGACATTTGTTTAAAAACATCTGGTGAGAATATATGGTGCGGTTTAAGAAACGAGCCTAAAATAATGTGGAGGTAAGATGACAAGCTAATCTAGATTTATACTAGATCTTTTGAAGATGGGTCTCTTATATGTGGCGTGTGCTGAGACTAATATTTTTATGGTGCCTTTTATACTTTCATGTGCTTTATTGAAGTCTTTTCTATTATAATTAGTCTAAAATAAAACCTGCAGATGATGTTTATGCAGCAGTAACTTTTTAACTTGTCTGTTTAACAGGTTGTTAGCACCCACCCCCTCTTCACACTCTTTGATTTACAGATAAATTCACACAACATAATGGCTCCTTTGGTAATTGGCAAGATAACAGTTAGACAAGGTATAACGGCTGGTTATTTTTAAGTTTGGACATAAATCATTAAAAGAGAAGAATTATCACTGGTTTTCAGAATCTTTGGACAACTGTGGCTGTTTGGTGGACGCTGTGGGGCAAGCAGAGGAAAAAGCTGTTTCGGATTTAAACCAACACCTGGGACGAATTCTTGACATTTATTTTTCTGTCAACTGACCTTTTTGCGCTGACGTTTTTGACTTACAGTACTCGAGGGAAGGCGCGGCGCCGAGCTGTTAGTGATGGATGCTTTTCACATTGAGAAGACCCTGCTGCCGTGTATGCCGCTCCACTGAAACTGTTTTCTGGGACACTAAATGGAAGTGAGCCATCGTTATTTCAACCTGTGATTTCCCTCAAGTCAAAATGTCTGGTATGAAAAAGCTCCACAGGAAAGGCCATCTTTATACTGGAAAAATGTGCACACAGCAACCAGAGAGGCTCGGTGTGAGATCTGAATATTCATTTCATGCTTTCAATGCGGCAGCTACAACCAACACGAAGCATTGACTGTGATGGAGCTGTTAGGCCATGTAAATCTGTCTGCATGTTTAAGAACCTCCACATTCTAAAATATACACAACCTATGAACACCTGGGGTAAAATCTGAAATGTATTGATCTGAGCATCATTACTGAGTGCATATATAAAGCGGTAGAGATAAAAGATCCAGGCTGGTGACCAAATCAGTAGTTGTTTGACAGCTTTATGCCTTTAAATGTTAACTACAAATACCTGTTATTAATGTGCAGTGATCCAGAGTGACACGCGAGGTGGGTGCTCCACTTTCAATCATTGCAGAAAGAGTGCACAGGGGAAGCATCTGGTTTGTTTGAGTGGGTTAAACAAGATGGTGATCTTTGGACCATCATGAGTTGTCAGCGTTGTTAGAAACCACAGCTCAAAATAGAAATTATACTAAAATTAAAATGTTCTTTATTTGAGGGAAGTAGAGTTTCAAAACTTAATGGTATGCTATTCTAACCTAAGTGTCTGTGATTATTTAAATGTAATAAGGACAAGACACCGCCATATACAAATAAACGATCCTATAAATCGCAGGTATATATGATTTAGGCACGCAGTGTGACTACTTTAAGTTCAAAGCATGGATGTGATTACTGAAGACAGCTGCAAGAGGAAAATCCCTCCATCTTCTGCCGCGTCTGCCGGTTTCATTCAGCTTCATTTAAGGTGTTTAAATTAATATGAAGTAAGGGAAGTCATAAAAAGATCATTCTGGGGCTAAAAGCATCTCTAACCTGACTGCATACATCAAGCCTAAAGATAATGTATATAAGCCTTTTTCTGTCACCTATAATTTTATATTAGTGACAGAAAAAAATGAAAGATCACATTTGCAAATATAAATACCATGAAACAACTAAACGGGAAAGCACATTTAATGAAAGGCCCAGCATTTCTTAAGGGAATGTAAATCCCCCTGCTGCCTTTAAACTAAAATCATCTGATGATGAGAAAGGGATTGTTAACGGGACAGTCTGGTCAAACCTTGTGAAGGACAGTATGCACGAGGACGACTCAGCTACTACCACACCAAATTTTAGCTCAATATTTGTAAAAGCACCTGAATTATAAACATATTTTATTTTTGCTAATGATGACTAGCCGTGGTCATTTTAAAGTAAACAAGAGAACCACATACAGCACATTAAAGTCCTGGTGACAAACTCATACAGTAATACAGCAACCAATGGCACAGACAAGCAAAGACCTTGTATAAACTTTGACCTTGATTTGTGACCTTGATCTTAAAGCTGGGATGATTGATTGATTTTGCAAACATGCTATTTGGTGGTGGTACAAATTCATATGAGGTTTTGTTCAAACTTATTGAGCAGATCAGAAGTTATGGGCAGGACAAGAGAAAGTTTATGGACATGCGGACAGAGACCTTGATGTGTCCATCTTTTGACTGGCGCATGATGATAAGAAGTAAATCCATTAGAGAAGTACATTTAATAAGTACTTTCTGAACGTTTCATTAAATTTCATCCGGTGGTTCATCAGTTAATTTGCCAAACAAACAAAAAGAAGAAAAACAAAACTAAAGTCATCAGTACACCGAAGAAGCAGGACTGGATGCTGAGAACACACAGACTGCAGCTCAACTACGCACTTCAGTATTTAACTGTAAGGCACACAAAGTAAGTCCACAGAAGCTTATCAGTTTACAAGAGGTCACAGAGGATATCAAGTCAATTTTCTAACCTCCCTCTCAATCAAGACGACACAGCCCGAGGATAAACAGAGAGCAGGGATTTCATCTACCTGCCTTTGTTATCATCAACCGGAGACTAAAGGCTGCAGAAATAAAACAACAATAACAACAACACAGTGATGAGTAAAGCAAACGACATCAAAGACCTGCTGGAATCAGTGAAGAACTTCTGAACACATCCTGACTGAAGGACCAAAGGAGGCCTGGGAGAACGTCACACTTCAGGTGCTTTCAGACCGCAAGGGAACACTTCAAAGTCCTTATAAACATTTGAAAAAGGCCTGTGATTCGTTTGTGTGTGTTTTCACCCTGCCAGTGCTGAGGCTGTTCATATTTAATAAAACTCAATTTATCAGGTCTTGTTCAGCTCCTGGTTCAGAGGAAGCCTTTTGTGAACTCAACAGGACGTCTGAAGTGACATGGAGGGTTTGCTTCCTACAGAAATGTACCATGATTGATTGAGCAAGATGTACGCTCCTCCAGCACTGAAGTAGAAACTTCTTATGATCACACCGTCTGGTTTGCGGTGCTTCGCAGTACAAAGTAAGAGTTCTGGTTCCTCCTAGGGCTGAACAATTTTGAAAAATATTCTAATTGCAATTTTTTTACCTCAATATTGCGATTTAATATGCGACAAATTTTCAATGTCTTCTTCTCATGTATTTTTCAACGAACACAAGCAATAAATCTGTTTCAGTTGTAAAAAAAATCCAGTTTTCAGCTCTGCTGCAACTCTGTTTATAATTTTTTTGTATAGCTCCAGGATAGAGACTTGGCTAAATGTGTGCACGAGGGCATTCTGTGCCTCTCATCCATTGTGTTTACCAAAGCTGTAAACTCAGGATTGATCACTATATTAATGGGCATCATGTCTTTTGCTATGAACTCCGTTATTGCTCGAGTTATTTCTGCGTGCAGTTTTGAATTATGTTCATACGGAGTAATACCTTCGAACAGTTCGGTCAGTGATCCCTGTCAGCCGCTACTTTGCTGAATTTAAGTTGAAGCACTGGTCATTGACATTCTAGCCATGCAACTATCGTAAATGGTTTTGTGATGTTTTTTAAGTGTTGATAAAGATTCGTGGTGTTACCTTGAGAGGTAGCAGCAGCAGCAAGGCAGGTTCTGCACAATGCATGTCGTTGTGCAGCGTCTTCTTTTTTAGAGACAAAATAATTCCAAACAACAGACGTGCAGCCTCTTTGGTACCAAACTTAGATGTGTCAGCTTCTGTTGAGCCTGATGCCACTGCACAACCAGTTAAAGCGCAGTGTTGACTTCTCCCGCTCCCTGATCTGCTTTGCTCCGCTCAATCGCAAGTCACGTAACCAGATCACGTGACCAGTCAAATTGCAGCCTTTGCAATTAGAAAATCGCGTTTTATAATATTGCAAAATTATTGAAAATGCAATTAATTGCTCAGCCCTAGTTCTTCCTTCTGAATAAAGCTCCACAGTAAGAGTTAAACTAAACCGCCAGACAAAGGCCTAAAATGAAGCCCTCCTTTATTACCATGAGAGATGCGGTTGTGTACTTTGTATTCACAGCGTTCTCCTGGAGGTACAACAGCAAACATGTTGGTCCTGCAGCACAGTAGAACAAATAGATCATCTAACCCTCAAGAAGTCTCAACCATTTAATGTGAAAGTACCTTTAAATGATCAAAACCCTCACTGAAAGGCTCAGGCTGCCCCTGACCTTCAGGAACCTGATAAAGACTTTCATCCTGACAATAGGTCTTTGTCACAAAGGACAATTAACCATTCTCCTCCACACTCCTTGTTCTAACTTGTTCAGAGACTAAACGTGAATATTTTTACTGCTTTTTTAACTAAATACCAAAGATTAACATTTTGCTTCAAGATAGAAGATTCTTGTGAAATATTATGGCCTCCAAGTAGACAGGTCTAGTGAAACAGGCTGAGCAACAAGTTTTTTTCCTATTGATTTAATCTTACCATTGTGTATATTGCCATACTTCCTATATGTAGGATAGCAAATACTAGTAAGAACTTTCTATAAAATAATGTTAGATATTTTTCTCGACTAATGATAAATTCCACAGTGAATATTCTCCTTGTGTCAGAGTTAAAAGTTACTTTAACTAAATAAAACCAAGACAAAGGGAAGTGTGTACTGATCGATCAGAGAAACACACACACGTCTGTGAGTGCAGCAAGTTCCCGCCAGATAAAAACTCTTTGTTTAGTTTAGATTCATCATTCTCTTTGTGAGTTCTTCACCAGTCGTGGAGTATGTAAAGGTCCTAAAACCACAAGTATTTTTCTGAGATTATTTTCCTGCAGCATTTGACATTTTATTTTTTGACCCAAAAACAAAAAGTGCATGAATCGTTCAGGTGGTGTTCAGTGTAGTTGTGAACAGTCAGCTGTGTGTTAAGAGCCAAAGCAGGTGAAGCAACACACATTTACTCTGATCACAAAACACAAAGGTAAAAGCTGGGGAGTCTTTTCAACCACTACTACAAAAAAAATTACAAACACCAACAGCCATGGGCAGAAAAACAAGAGGAGTATCGCATACGCCACATTATACGCCCGTTGACAAACTGGACCAGAACTGGCAGGGTAGGTCTGCCGGACTGGAACCGAGCTGCTGTTTCTGCTGAGCTGGTGAGTAAAATTTTGCAATACATATGTTGTTAAAATGACGTAGGTTTAAGAGTTTAGAACGTTGTGGGCTTCGTTGCTGCAGGGTAGGCCTGCAGAAACTGAACCGAGCTTCTGCTGTTCTGCAGAGCTGAAGAGTAAAATTTGGTAGCTACATAGACAAATGCTGTTAAAATTATGAAGGTTTAAGTTTAGAACATTGCAAGAGTGTGGGAAGGGTTTAAAGCCTTAAAATATAGATAAATACTAGTAATGTGCGATATATACGATACCCAGTAGAAACGATAGACATTTAGCCTATGATAGAGATCTGTCTTCTACCGGCTAACCGCAGTAATGCTGTGTCCAATGTAAAATCAGAGTTGTCAGTTTAATCGTTACGTTTTGTGAGTTGAAAACTGTAAATGGTGTTAAAGTCTGTTTTCTTGGAGAGCTAAGTAGCAAAGCTACAAGCTAGCTATGACCGGCTTGCCGTACTGTTCCTGTATTCAGATGCATGTGCAAAAAAACCGCTGTGTTCTGTCGAAAGTTAAAGTAAGCGTCGTCAGCTTTAGAGAGTGCATTTGTACTAAATAAAAAGGGTTAAACCTGCTCTCTGATCTGTGTAAAGAATGCTGCGTTGTATGATTTTACTGCGAGACCGTCTGGTCAATGCCACAGAGGAAAGTGGTCACCATTTTGTGTCATCTCTCCTTAAAGCGGAAGGAGACGCCCACTGGAGGGTTTTAGGGTGAAGTGTTTTCAGTGTAAAATGCTGCTCTGTTGCTGTTCATTTCTGAAATGGGAAGACTGGAAACTGTTGAGTTAACAACATATTCTTCTACATTTGATATCTTTTGCTCTGTTTTGCACTACAAGAAAGAAGCCTAATACTTGATTTGATTTAAAAACTCTCAGGACCTAGTAGTGGAAATTTCTTGATTGAGATTATTTTGTGTTATAGCAGTTTTCAAAATAAATGATTGCAAAAGGACACCCTCTGCTTTTGTCATTCCTATTGCAAGTTTTATACCAAAAACATATGATATATATCGTTACCGCCACCCATCACAGTTGATATTGTGATATGAATTTTATGCCATATCGCACATCATTAATTATGATGAAGTTTAGCAACTTCTCGGTAAACATTCAAGCTCCGGGGCTTCAGCAGTCTGTTATTTTCGTTCAGTCTGGAGAAGGCAGTCTGATTTCGGTCAGCCGCGCTCAGTTTGCCCCTCCTCCGACACGGACAGACTGAGCGGGTCAGACTGAGCGGGTCAGACTGAGCGTGGCTGACCGAAATCAGACTGCCTTCTCTGGACTGAACGAAAATAACAGACCGCTGAAGCCCCGGAGCTCGAATGTCCATCGTAAAACTAACTTTACCGTGGTTTAATGTGGCGCTATGGCTCTGCAGACATTGCACATTGCTGTCTTGTTTTGTGGTGTTTCTAGTGTAAAATACTTCCACACAGCGGACATGTTTAGATGAAAAGTTGGTTAGCTGTTAGCCACAGTGCTGCTAAATCAGCCCTCATGTAGTAGCTGACTGCAAACTATGAACTGGATTTCCTGAATGTGAGGCGGGTCTGATTACTCTGGGTTCATGAGACACGCCTCCGTATAGGAAATCCATTCCAGTTTGAAGCCAACGTGCAGCACAACCACAGACATGCATCATGGATCGGAAATATCAGCAGGTTGGAAAAATCTGATATGCAAATTATGCTGGTATCGGAGCCCGATACCGATACCGAATCGGATCGACACCATCCCTAATAAATACTAAAATAAATATAACGTCCCTACTTCGCAGATTTTTACTTACTGCCGTGTGTGTGCGTGTGTGTGGGGGGTGTCCAGAATGCAACCCCTGCAATAAACGAGGGACTACTATAATATGTGACAGAAGAAAAAGTTGTTTTAAGAAACTGTGGTTATTTGAACCAACAATCTCTTACCTCGGGTGACGCAAAGCCTAAATATTCCCAGTCCCATGTTCCACCAGCAAAACTGTTAGCAAAACACAGAGAAACTGTTAGTTCAGGACTGAATGAGTCGACTCTGCATGGAAAATTCAATATTTCTACCGTTGTATTTTACAACAGACTGCAGGAATATATTAATGTTGGATAAAAAGAAAACCAGTTAAACAAACTGAGTTTCATGTCTGTATGTCACCTGCGTCTGGGGGCTTCAGGAGAGTCATTAGGGGCCACCCCCCTGGCTACCGAGGCCAGGAACTCCTGTCTCTTCTGTTGTACGAGACACGCAGCACGGATGATCTTGTGGCGTGGCGTTCGCAGGTACGGTCTGTTAACCTTCTGTGCCAGGTCCTCAGTTACCATCTCCAAGTCCGTCTGGGTGAAGAAGGACAGACAGATGACAGATTTCATGTGTGTTAATACAGACAGGTTTTCAGAAGAGCGGTTGTAATTGTATTATTTTCATATGGGTACTAATTGTACATTTGTTTTGTGGATGTTAAGTGTCTGATACCGCCTGTTACAGTCAAATATTCAGCAGACACATGCAGAACTTTCTCCCTTTAAAGAGGCACAATTAAACCACCTTGTGACGAGCTTTACACGCACACAAGTCAATAAATTCAAAACCTGACATTTAAGAGAGTGGAAACATAAACACCCTGTAAAGGAGCATTAAGTCCGTCTTCTATAAAAATCTGCTTACAAGCTATGATGTTCTAAAAGAGCAGAAGCAGCTGTAAGAATAAACTACTTTTACTGCAGGTCTTATAATAAATAACATCAGAGAAGTGATTACTTTATATTTAGACCCACTCAGTGGTTCTACTACAGTATCTGAGAAACCATAATATGAAAAATAAGAACATTTAGTGTTATTGCTGGTGATTGTAACTGAAGTAGCATTAGATGTTTAACTTAAAGCTGCGATGTGTTGGTATTATTGAGGAGCACGGGGAAGATCATGAGGCAGAAAGCTGCAGTGAAGATTTGTCTTTCTTCTCAGTAAGTAGCCTTAAAACCTGCATAAGCTCATAGATTTCCTTCTTTGTGCTCTTTGGCTCCAGAAAGAACCCGTAAGGATAAGAGCACTTGAGGATACGACGAGTTTTCAGCAGTTCTAGGACGGCGTCTTCAATAAACGTCGTGTCGGGTGAGCTTCCGTCCCCTAGGAGAGACAAGTAAAAAAGATTGTGTTTTAATTTGTATGTAACATGCTTAAACTGTATTCTGTTCATGTGTTCATCAGGGTTCCTACACATTTGTCTTTATAAAAACTACAACCCTTTCCACACTCAGGGTTTTAAACAATTTTTTGGCTTTGAGTGGATTTTGTTTTTACTTCATCTTCAGCGTATGCCAGCATAATGGGCACTATTTTCATGCATCAGTTGTCTAAAACATTACTGTAGTGTGTCAGGGCCCTTAAAAACGCTGGTTTTCATCAAGCTGTTTTAAATTTGTTTAGTTTTCATTCAAGCCCTGTGGGGCCCAGAGAGAGATTGTTCAAGAGGCTGTTTATCCACATGTTATCTAAAGTGTTCTTCTTTTATATCAAAAATTCAAAAACAAAAATACTGATGGCTAAAATCTTAAAATCAAGGCTCCGTATGGACAATTAACAAAAGGTGGACATCATGATGAATTTAACATATTTTATAAACAAAACAAGTGAAAAATGCTCAACCTGTTAAAGCAATAAATAATAATAATATTTTAGAAAATTCAGTGAGGAGGGAAAAACAAGTTTTGAAAGACTAGCTCTTGACTTTGGTTTCGTTTTTCCACACTTAGACCACCAGACCTGAAAAATAGTCCAACTAAATTGAATATTTTTGAAGACTGTGTAGGAACCCTGAAAGACGACGTCCAACAACGTCTAGGATGAAATGTGTTGTACCTACAGCACTTTAAACAATAAGAAAGTAATGAAACTTAAAGAGTATCAGAACTTAATGTGACAACAATAAACAGACTGATGTAAGGACTGAGGTTAAAAAGTGTTTAACTTTGAAAACAACACCTTCTGAAACATATTTATAGGAGATTTGACTATTGAATGCTACAACTACACTCTCTGTTAGCAAAACTTAATCAAGCCTTTTGTTTTCCTCTCCTGGCTCTCAGAACTGAGCATCAGAGGAGATAAATGTTTACTAAAGATCAGCTGCTGCAGTAGACTGAACACTCACTTTGACTCAGGGCTCGACTGAGTTGCTCCATCTTCTCTTTGGCAGTTTTTAACAAGCGCTGCTCGAGCTGTTGTGAGAAACAGACTATATTTTATTTTTTACTGTTGAGGAAAAGTCTTGTGAATTCTGCCTAACTACACAACGGACAGACTTCCAGTAAATACAGTCCAATTAATTAACAGCAGTGGGAGCGGCAGACTTATAATCAAGTACGACTTATAGAGTAGACAGTGATAAGCCACAACATTATGAACACCTACAGAATACTAATTAGTTCCTGCTCATGTTGCATCAGTGTTCCTTTGCCTCCACGGGCTAGGAGCCCTATTAGCTAGTACATTACCAGTTATTCTGTTGGACCCTTTGGACCAGGGGTGGGCAACACTTTTTCCAAAGGGCCAAATCAAGATGTTTAAAGTAATCAACGGGTCGCAAAGAAAATTTAAAATGAAGATTTATTTAAGAACAGATAATCTGGAGGGGGCAGCACGGTGGCGCAGTTGGTAGAACCGCTGTCTCTCAGCGAGCAGGTTGCCAGTTCAAGTCCTGGCCGGGGGCCTTTCTTGGTGAAGTTTGCATGTTCTCCCTCTGCATGCATGGGTTTTCTCCGGGTACAGTTGTCCCTCGCTACTTCGTGGTTTGTTTATTTTGGTTTTTCAAAGTAAGATCGGACATGACACAATTGGCTGATTGATGGATGAGCCATGGGTTGTTTATTTAAAATAAATTATTTTAAATGATTTTGCCCCATGTGTAAAGACCACAAGTGCAGGGGGAAGCTCCCTCCTGCAGACGATCAGCTGATTTCATTCTCTGCCACACACACATTTCTCCTGCTGCAGCAGCTTTGTGAAGGGTTAACCCTTTGCTGCCCAGACGCACCAGTCAACTTTTGTCTTCCAACTTAAAATTCAAAGTGTGTCACATCGTAAAATCATCATAATCACAAAATATAAAAGTGGTAAAAGTTATTTTTAATTATTTTAGAACTTCTATGTTCAGTTGTTTCAGTGTAATTGATCAAGAAGTACATTTCTGCTCCGTGCTGCAGAGCTGAAGCTGTGTGACATCCCTTTGATGTCCTGCTGCACGTCTCTTCTCTACAATTTAAATTTAAATACTGTAATATTTTAAATAAACAATTTAAATTTAAATACTGTAATATTTTAAATAAACAATCCATGCTGCATGGATTCAGCATGGACTGTTTATTTAAAATGTAACAATATTTTCAATTTTAATTGTTTATTTAAGGAGGGAGATTGGGAGTGACAGGTGATGAGTGTGATTACAGCCTGTCACATGTCATGACAAAGTTTACTGAACTTGAACTGAACTTGAACTTGGACTACTGTATCCCTACTTCACGGATTTTCACTTATGGGCGTGGTTCCAAACACCCGCGATAAACGAGGGACTACTGTACTCCGGGTTTCCTCCCACAGAACAAAAACATGCATGTTAGGCTTATTGGCAACTAAATTGTTCCTAGGTGTGGGTGAGAGTGAATGGGTGTTTGTCTCATTTGTCTCTATGTGTCCCTGTGATGGACTTGCAACCTGTCCAGGGTGTCCCCTGCCTCTCGCACAGTGACTGTTGGACATGGGCACCAGGGACTCCCGTGACCCACAAAGAAAGAAGCGGGTCAAGATAATGGATGGATAATCTGGAGGTTTTTTCCGTCCGTCCGTCTTTAACCACTTCTTCCTTTTTGGGTAGCGGGGGCCACTAGTGCCCATGTCTAGTCATTGCTTTGTGAGAGGCAAGGGACAGGGACACATAGAGACAGAGACAAACAACCATTCACCCTCTCACTCAGACCTAGGAACAATTTAGAGTTACCAATCAGCCTAACATGCATGTGTTTGGTCTGTGGGAGGAAACCAGAACAATTGGAGAAAACCCACTCATGCACGGAGAGAACATGCAAACTCCAACCAGAAAGGCTGGGTTTTGAACCGGGGCGACCTGCTCGCTGAGAGGTGGCAGATCTACCAACTGTGCCACCGTGCTGCCCCATATTAGGCTAAACATGAAAAAAAAAAATACATTTATATAATAAATAAAGCCTATGCTTGCTTTTTGGAGTCTTTAAGGTTCAGTGTTTTTTTTTGTTTGTTTTTTTTGCCTATCTTAATCTAAAGGTTTTCAATGTATTTGTCCAAGATATTTAATTTAAACTTTTATTGATAAAATGTAGGTTTTCATCAATTTATTTAAAACTTGTTTTCTTTTCAATTAAATGTTTTTCAATTAAGAGGGGGAGGGGTGGAAATTGCCCAAGGGCCACTTTTGGCTTTTGGGCAAAAAGTTGCCCATGTCTGCTCTGGACTGTAAGGTCTACTTACCACATACACTGTTTACATGTATCTGAGGAGTTTGGAGGCCAGGTAAACATTTCAGAATATTTGCTGAGTTCTTTCTTGTTAGGAAGTTTTGTTTTATTGTCTAGTACGAGCTGTGTTAATTACTTAGTCTGTCAATTATGGCTGCTTGATATATGCTAAAACATTACAACATCATAAACAGGAATGTCAGCCTTATAGATGAGGTTCCTCTGGCTACTTTAAAAGCATGATTTGTATTATGCAAAGCAGACACTACGGAAAGGCAAAGTTTACCTGATAGCTGTGCTCGTGGTTCTTGAAGCGTGTGTAGTAGTGCATAAAACGATCAAGTTCCTGAAAGCTCTTGTGCTTCTTCTCTGCCTGCAAAGCCGTGACAAGACGCAGTCACAGTCAATAAACTCCTGAGTGTGTTCCCTTACCAAGTATAAATACCCTGCATGCAAAAAGTCAATTCAAGTAGTGCCGCAGGAATAATCCATATTTGTGTTGTGGGAAGAATGTGAGAAAAAAGAAACTGAAAGTAAACTTCTATTTGCCTTTGATGAAGAGTGTTTATATTTTGTGCATTCAATGATTTTTTTTTTTTTTTTTTTACAGAATGCAGTTGCCCTGAACTGCTACCAATGTGTGAGTTTTTTGGTTTACTAACCTGCTTTTTGTTTCTACAAAAGAGAAGTAAGGAAGTGATTGTATTACAAACTATCATAGGGCAAATGACTGCCTCTGCTAGTTCAATGAATTCTGGTGCAAAATGTGTGAATTGTGCAAGCCTTGTTGTTATAATCACTAAACCATCAACACAACATAGGGCTCCTTCAAAAAGCTGTCATCTTGCAACTGTTTCCTGAGCTTAGTGTAACAGATGACTGAAAAATTATTTTAAAATAGGTATCTTAAAGGGCTTGAAATGCATACAAATAGAAAATGAATGAATAGGTAAGTAAATACCTCCTCTGTCATCTCCTTCGACTGCTCCTCCACATGCTGGATGACTTCGTACCGAGTGCAGCGATAGTAGCCACCAGTTGACGAGCTGTGTTTTTTCCACTCCTCCAGACAGATCCAGCAGAAGTCATATTTACACTACAAGGAGAGAAATAATCATTTATATTATTTTACCTCTGAATTGGCTTTGGCCAGTTGTCTCAGTTGAGACAAGCAGTACGCTGATGTCCCCCGCTGCTGAGGGATTTGAATAGTGAATGTTTGTAGTTTTCAAGATGCAAGTAAATTTTAACGTTTTTGGTGTAAGGCATCCAAGTGGGTAGAAGTTACACTGTTGAAGAACAAAGGTAGTTTATTTTTTTTATCTTGACCGATGAAGCACTGAGTGACGGATCCTGGCGAGTGGAGAGAGCGATGTTATCAAATACCAAGTGCAGTGGTAGAGCCAGGGGGTGGCCAATGGTGGCCTTGCCCAGCATAAATTAATATTTGGTCACCCCAGTGGCCACTCCAGTCATTTTAGGAAACTTTTTGTTTCTGGTTTTATTTTGCTTAAAAGCAAAGTTTCCTGTTTATGAAGCATATTGGTCAACACAGTTGTTTTTAAATGTACTATATAAATACGCTGGTGAAGATTCTCAGTCATCCAGGACATGGTAAATTCAAAAAAGTTCAAGACAAAAACAACTGGACTTTTCCGTTACAACTTTTCTGTTACAAATAAAATCCAGTTGTTTTTGTCTTGAACTATTTTGAATTTGCTATATAAATAAAACTGATTTTTTTATTTTCTTTCTGCTGTTCCCTTCTTCAGGGATCACCACAGTGAACTAATTCACATGAAGACATGGCAATTGTTTTTATGCCGGATGCCCTTCCTGATGCAACCACAGCCCTCTGTGTGGAGCAGAGAGCTGCTGTCTAGGGTGCCCAGGGAAGCAGATGGTGAGGTTAAGGGCCTTGCTCAAGGGCCCAGAGTGGGGCAAATGAGGCTGGAGGCAGGTGCGGGTGCTTCACCTACCCCACCCACATTTTTGATGTTGTTGGTACCAGGAGATGAACTGGTGATCTTCCGATCACAGGCCCACCTTCTCTAACCTCTGTGCCACCACTCCAAAATAAATCTAATTGATTGATTAAAATATAGCGGTGGCCATCTTGGACTTTAATGTGGCAACTCGTTTTCCAAAGTGACCTTTCATATGCCTAAATAACAACAACAGACCAAAACGGAAGTCAGCAAATTGCTTATTTTTCCAAATTCTTCAGCTCTAAAGGTTTTAATATATGTATATATGTGGGACAGTTGAGAAGACGGACAGAAGGCATTTCCAATTCTCCTCTTTGCTCCACGATGGGGGCCAACTATAAAGTCAGTAACTAGAGTTTGCGTTCCTGTTCTGAGGTAGTTATCATACTGAGTCAGAGTCTAAATGATTTAACTGCTGAATTATCTGCCAAAAAATCTGAACCAATACGAGTAAAAAAAAGTAAAAGTCTCAAATCGCACCCCCTACATTATGTCTTAGGTTTGCTTGCTTCAACAAATGTAATTTAAAATAAATGTCACCAGAGAAGTTATTTTGGACCTTGCCATGATTCCTTGCAGGCTGCTGCCACTAGAAGGCACACAGGCTATGTTTGAGACCAGCAAGTCCCACTGGTGTAACAGAGCAAGCAAACAAACCAGCAACTCAAATCTGCTGTGTATTTATGTCTTAAGTGATTTTTCTTTCTATGCCACAAATGCTTCTGTGGGTGACAAGTTGGGCAGAGTAACACAAAAGGCTGACATCTGCGTTGTCTTGGAAACACCATGTTTACATGGCACTTCAAAAATACTAAGATGAAACCAAAAACTAGGGGGTGGGGGCTAAATCAAAAGACAGACACACAAAAAGAGAATGTGTAAAATGGACACTAAAAAGTAAAAAATAAAAAATCTGATGCCAAACCAGAGAGAAGGAGGCAGTGGTTTCTTGGCAACACTGAATCCCATGTTGCCAAGCAGTGGGGTAAAAGCCATTCCTTACCAGGTAATAACAGGTCAAGGGTTTCAGTCCCCATTGGCCTCGCTGCTTGTAAAAGCTACTCCATTTTTCCAAAACTGATCACAATCTCTAGTCAGCTGCTTTTAACACGAGAAGACGGCAACATGGTTGTCAGAAACAAAAAATAAGAGATCCTGGCTGTGTGAGGAAACTATATAGTTAGCTCTTCAGCAAAAGGGCTGCTCACTGAAACACGGTCAGTTGTCAGACTTAATCTGCATCATGCTAGTTTATTTTATTATGGGGGAGTTGGATCTATTCATTATTTTTACTATTTTGAGTTTACATCTTATACTTGATAAAATGTCAGCACTCCATCTGTAATACTTGTGAACTGCTCATTCAGTTTTTCTTGTTTTGTTTTTTCAAAAGATAAACTACTTAAATTTCTAATAAAAACAGGGATTTGAGTAGTGAATGTTTATAGTTTTCAATAAGAGTGTTTTTCTGGACTGGAATTGAACAGGGAATGTAAGTAAACCTTCATGTTTTTGGTACAAGATATTCAAGTGGTGAGGAGTTGCACTGTGGAGAAAAACAGAGGTAGTTTATCTATTTTTGGTTTGTTTGTTTGTTTGTTTGTTTTTATGAGGCAGTGCACAGTGGCGGATTCTGGTGAGCACAGGGGGCAATTTTTTCCCCACCAGGTACAATGGCGGAGCCAGGGGGTAGTCAATGGTGGCCTTGGCCACCATAGACTAATCTTCAGTCATTGTAATCATTTTAGGAAATTTTTCTTTTAAACAACATAAAACTAGAAAGAATAGTTTTCTAAAATGATCAGGGTGGCCGATTTGGACATATGTATACATATATGTATAATGGTTATGGTCATCTTGAATTATAATGTGGCAACACTGTTTTCAGTAGGAACCTTTCTTACACCTCAAGGTAGCCCCACACCAAAATGAAAGTCGGTACTGCACTCGTTTTTTAAGTTATCAAGCTCACAAGACAGACAAACGGAGAGTATTTCCAAGACAAGATGGGAGACGAAGGGCTTGTGCATGTCCCTCTGTGTGAAACTAAACATGTAAAATCTTGGAAGTACCTCCTAAAAGTGCTGATCACACAGCCAGTGAGTCTCACTGATTCTAGCTCACAGCCAAAGATTTTCTGGTGATTTTTTTTAACAACAAAAGACTGTGTCCATTACAGCTGAAAACAGCAGCGTGAACCCCCACCCCACCCCACCCTCCACCCATCTAACTTACCTTGGCACACTGCATGTGATTGCAGCCCTCATTTTTCTGTATGGGAGACTTGCAGGTGGGGCAGGGCTTAGAGTTGGTGAGCAACCATAAGCAGTTTGCGGCATCCTCATAAGCTTCACTCACACCCGCCACTTCAACAGGAATAGAGGGAGGTAAGCACAACAAATAAAAACATAATGACATACAATGAGAACAGCTATTACCGAAGCGTCAATATGGACCACTACAGTGAGCAGGAAATTGTCCTGCTTGAATAATGTGTGTTCCGTAGGTATTTCACAGTCATCCCCCCAATTTGCCCACGTACAAACTCCATCCTTTTCTCTCACACACACATTTAGAGGGAGTAATTGGCTATTATCAAAGCATCTCTGATCTGTCGTTTGAAATGCCAACATGAAACAGAATCTTGGGAAATCGAAGGAGGAAATGGTCCCACAACAAAATAATTGCCTTTATCTTTCTACTGTCACATCAACAAAATGGCATTTAGGAGCAACTTGGGGCACTTAAATCATCTGCTGCACTGTATTTACAGTCCAATTACTGAATCTAAACTCTGCTGTTTCCTGATAAGTGGGTACATTTTATCATTTTAACTGATCGTTTATTTAAAAAATTCTGTAATTTCACAGATTTAAAGCTAACTGTTTACTAAACAAGAGTTTTACTTAATTTGGTCACAAATCAATCACATGTCTGCAAACGCACAAAAACCTCTAACATTAATGTGATTAGCTAATAAACAAAATTTGATAAAATAATTTATAATCTAGTAATTTGATACATTTTCTTTGATATAAAGATTGACTTAGAGGACAGTAGAATAGGAACAAACATGTATAAACTGTGCAATTTTTTTTAGAACAAGCGGTACTCCGATGTCCCTCAATGCTGAGGGATTTGAATAATGTGTATCTGTATTTTTGGAGATGAGTGTTTTTCTTAACTAGAATTGAACAGGGATTGTAAGTAAACCTTAACGTTTTTGGAGCAAGACATTCAAGTGGGTAGGAGTTACACTGTGGAGAAGAAGAGAGAGGTCGTTTTTGGAGTGGAGGGAGGGATTAGATAGTAATTACTAGATTAACCCTCATCCACCCCAATCATTTGAGGAAACTATACTTTTATGTAATTTAAAAACTGGAAAGCATAATTTCCTCAGATGATGGGGTGGCTAGTAACACACACGCACGCACGCACGCACGCACGCACGCACACTCTCTCTCTTGCACACACGCAGCATGCACACACACACACACCCACCCACCCACACACACATATATATATATAC
>NC_056502.1:29583155-29600045 GCF_014905685.2 Nematolebias whitei | reverse complement strand
TGCTAATTGCTAATTTGTTAACTAAAAAAAAAAGTATGCTTCACTGATGCAAATCAGATTTTAAAAAATTAGCTGAAGCTAACGCTAAAATGCTAACTTTTATCATACCCTGCTGTCGCTGACACTGAAAGACTGTAATGTGACATCAATGAAAACAACTCAAAACGGTTCATAAATCACAAGTAAAGCATCTATGTCCCATTCAGAAGTCCATCCATTATCTTTCCAAGCTTCTTCCTTCCTGGGTCACTGGGGTCACTGGTGCCCATATCCAACTATCATTGTGCGAGAGGCGGGGGACACCCTGGACAAGTCTCCAGTCCATCACAGAGACACATAGAGACAAACGAGACAAACAACCATTCACTCTCTCACTTACAGCTAGGGACAATTTAGAGTTACCAATCAGGCTAACGTGCATGTTTTTGTTCTGTGGGAGGAAACCAGAGTACTTGGAGGAAACTCACAAATGCATTTATTTGTCATATGCAGGTTAACACAAGGTCAACAATGCAATGAAATGTTCAGGATGAGAAGAACCAATGTGACTCGAAAAGAAAAAAATAAATTAAAAAGACCTAAAGCATGCAATACGGGTACAAAATAAAGTACCAACAAGTGAAAAAGAAATATAATATTTACACGGTCCAAAAGAAATATAGTAAACAAAAACATGGTAGAATATAACGGTGCAAGTAGGATGAATTTTTATAAATAAGTATTTCACATGTAGTATTAGCTTAATATAATTAATGCACAATATATAATGCACATAGCACACTATACTATTTATTTTTCATGTTATCATGCTCACAAGACGGACAGACAGAGGGTATTTCCAATTCCCCGCTTCGCTCTGTGATGTGGCACAAAAACATTTAACACCAAGTCTAACCTTTGGCATTTTATTGTGAATTTAATTTGTATAAATAAAACTTGAACTTTACTAATGTATAACTCCTGTAAATTAAAGGAAGTACTCACATTCCTCAGGTTTCATCTCAGTGACTTTCTGTAGCCACATTTTCCAGGTCTCACAGTAACAGGGCTCATGGGCCTCACCTCGACACTCCCTGAAAGACAGAGAAACTGGAGATAGGAAAAATCCCACTCTGTCCCTTGAATAAACGTCATAAAATTAAAGCAAATGAGGTTTACATCTATAAAAACACATGCTGTAAAACCTTCAGCTGGCCAAATCCGCCTTTAAACGGCACATCCTCTTCATGTTCTGGGAATTATTACAGCTAAACCTGTGTGCGATTCATTCCCCTGAATAAATGCTGCGTCCGTTAAAACTCCTGTGTGAACCCAACAGCCACTTTCAAGAGCACTATAATGAAGTAAGGTGCACTGAGGTACCATCACTGTAATTAGGTAGGATTAATCGTGGTGAGATGGAGGTTATAACACTGGGTGGGAAAGGAACTGCAGGGGCAGTGTGAAAAATCATAAATACAGAGAACAGAAGGTGAAGGACAATACATGCCTTCGTACATCCTTCCAGACTAGCACAGAGTCAATGATTACTCTCACCAGAATGTGGAGTTTCATTTGACTTTAATGTTTGGATTAAAATTACATTTTCTCAGGTGTCAGCGATAATCCTAATATAAAAGAACAACAGAATCGAATATGGCACATTAGTCAACCAATATATGGCAATGGCCCAGACAAGCAACAACCTTGTATAACTTTTGACCTTGACTTTTGACCTTGATCTTAGAGCTGGGTTGATAAAAAGATTATGCTACACGACATGTAGTTGTAGTACAAACAAGTATCAAGTTTTATTAAAGTATCTTGAACGGATCAGAGGTTAGAGACGAGACAAGCAAAGACCTTGTTTTAACTTTGGCCTTGATTTGTGATCTTGACCTTGAAGCTGGGGGTGTTGAAACGTGTACACAACACATTTAGTGATGAAGCACATGTGAATTAAGTCTTGTTAAATTATCCATAGCAGAACAAGTTATAGGTGGGACAAAAGAAAGTTTTCAGACAGAACTGCGACTGAACCGCAATACGTTCACCTTTAATCACACGTATAAAAAGGCAGATCAAAATCACTTGACTCTAGGAATGTGCGATATGGCATAAAATTCATATCACGATATGTATTGTGAAGGGTGGCGATAACGATATATATCGCAATATGTTTTTGGTATAAAACTTACTAAAAAAAAGCATAGTGTCCTTTTGCCATCATATATTTTGAATTAAGAAAATTCCACTACTAGGTCCAGAGAGTTTTTAAATAATAAACAAATCAAGTATTAGGCTTCTTTCTTGTAGTGCAAAACAGTGCAAAAGATATCAAATGTAGTTTTAGCCATATTTTTTAAACAAAAAAATATGTTGTTAACTCTTAACTGTTTCCAGTCTTATTTAAGAAATGAACAGCAACAGAGCAGCAACTGAAAACACTTCACCCTCCAACCCTCTAGTGGGCGCCTCCTGCTTTAAGGACAGATGACACAAAATGACTCTGTGGCTTTGACCAGAGGGTCTCGCAGTAAAATCACACAACACAGCGTTCTTTTAACAGCTCAAAGAGCAGGTTTCTTTAAAGCTGACCAAAGCTTACTTTAACTTTCGATGGGAAAAAAAAACTTTCGACGAACACAACGTTTTGCGCATGCGTCAGAATCCGGCAACACTACGGCAAGCCGGACGTAGTTAGCTTGTAGCTTCGCTACTTAGCCCTCGAAGAAAAGACTTTAACGCCACTTGCGAAGAGTTTTCAACTAAAAATAAGTAACGATTAAACTGACAACTCTTATTTTACTTCAGACACAGCATTACTGCGGTTAGCCGGTAGAAGACAGATCTATATCGTAGGCAAAATTTCTATAGTTTCTACCGTGTACTGTTTATATCGCGCATTCCTACTTGACACTTGTTTTTTTTAATATTTTATACAATTACAGTTATGCATCTACAAATTACAAATTTTGAGAAAAACAATCCTGCACAAACCAAAATGAGCATTTTTCCAGAATGGCATGCTGATTACAGCTGCACTGTCAAGCAGTCATGACTGACCAGCAGAAGAGGTGGCCCTTTCCACAGTCCACAGCAGGGGCCCGAAGCAGAGGAAAACTAAGAGGGTCAACGGTGGAGGTCCCAGGGCCCTGAGTGCTCAGTCGGACCGCTCTTTCACACCCCGCCTCGGGACACCAGCGAATTGCCGAATTGTTTTCTACAAATGCCTGGAAAGAGAAGAAGCAAGGATGATTTAAACCAGAGGACAGCTCAACATCACGAGCTGCTGATAGTATGGAAGACAGCAAGAACATTTTTACTACATTTTGTGCCAGAAGGCTCACACTTTAACAAACATTGGATTTTCATCATTTCAGTGGCTAATAAAATCAAGTAAATGTTTATTTAAAAAAAAAAAAAAAAAATCAGATTTACCTTTATGTCAAACTGCAGGTAGCGCCTGTCCATCTCTCTGGAGACCACACTCTCAATGACTTCCACTGGCACTAGTTGGTAACAATCGTAGGCTGGACAGAAGATGTTATGGGCTTCTCCCTCTTGAATCTTTAGATTTAAAAACCTCCAAAAGAAAAATAAATATAGCACACAAACATTAAAGATAGACCATAAACATCCTTAGCAAGACAGTGCAAGTGGAAAACCCTACAGTTGACTCACAGTCAACACTCCAGACAAAAACACTATATTTACTCTGATAACAAACAAAGTGTGTGTTTTAGTATAATTGAATGCCTCAGGGAATTCTGAAATGAGAAATTTACACTTTTCCCAGTCCCCATATATGAGTACTCATATGCAAGCCAACTGAGTTTTGACTTGTTTTTATTGGAAACACAATAAATGTCACAGGTGAGTTCATATGGCTTCAAATCTTTTCAGTTGTGGTTGAAATCAGAAAGAGAGACA
Organism: Nematolebias whitei; assembly: GCF_014905685.2. Lineage (NCBI taxonomy): Eukaryota > Metazoa > Chordata > Actinopteri > Cyprinodontiformes > Rivulidae > Nematolebias > Nematolebias whitei. Next base: position 29,596,133 of record NC_056502.1, on the reverse strand, counting down.
CTGAGTACAATATGTTGGAACAACAATGAAGCACAGAGGCTACAAATTACTATCATGGTACTACAAATGTAGTGTGTCAAAACGAGTCAATATCATTTTTCATCTATGCTTTAATTATTTCAGTGTGTTTAAAACAGCATTATAATTTGCCTGAATTTATTGTAATAAAAAGTACAAAGAAATGTACTTTTATTTTTCTCTGGTATTCAGATTTTCCTCCTTCCTTCCACCCCTCCTGCCTGGTCTTCATGTCAAGCTGGCCAACCTTGACCCAAAAATAAATAGAGGCCCAATTTTCGATCCAGTCCAAGGTTTTATTTGAGAAAACATGGCATACTTACCCTTCCCAGCATGCTCTGCAGAACTCATGGCCACAAGGCATGTCAACGAGTTCTTCAAAGAAGAAGATGGAAGACAAGCAGATACCACACTAGAACACAAAAAATATATTCAACTAAATCAACAACTGTGCAAGACTGAGTTAATTAACCTCGTTTTAACGTTTAAACAAGAGTACAGCATACAGAGCATTATACAACCATCAACAAACTGCAATCTATAGCAATAGCCTGGACAGGCAAAGACCTGGTATAACATTTGACCTTGATTTGTGACCTTGATATTATAGCCAATGTGATGAAAAGATTATGTGACATGTTGTCTGGTGGTGGTACGAATGTGTATCAAGTTCAATTATCATGAGCGGATCAGAAGTTATGGTCCGGACAAGCAATGACCTTGTATACCATTTGACCTTGATTTGTGTCCTTGACCTTGGAGCTAGGGTGCTGTCAGGTGCATGCAACACTCGTTCCAGTGATGATGCATAGGTGCATGATGTTTTGTTAAAATGACTGAGCGGATCAGAAGTTATGGGCAGGACAAGAGAACGTTTACAGATGGAGACTGTACCAAAATACGTCCGCCTTTCAACAGGCGTATAAAAAGTCTCAGCATGCGCTCACATTATTTTTACAACTTTTAAAAGGTTGAATAAAAAATTCACCCCATCAATGGGGTTTTTGTCTGAAATCCCACAGTCTGGGAATATGCTGACTGGGACAAATCCTCTGATGGGTGGTCTGACGGTAACGTCCAGTTGGAAATAATGGATGGGAAAGTTGAGCCCTGAATAATGTCCGTGGGTGTGATTTAACAGTACACGATTTATGAAAAGCAGCTACGCCAAGACTACAAACCTCTTCAGAACCGTGTGGTTCACTGATGACTTATCTGGGAGCAGATTTGTTTTCTCACACCCACAGAAACATGAGCCACAACAAACAGGGGCCTTGTTACGCTGGAAGACAGACCTACTCAAAAGACAAACACAGGCCAGTGTTCTTCAACAACGCAAGTATTGATTTGTGAAAGTGCAGAACTTAATAAAATCAACTGGAAGTTTTAAAATGCTCTCAAGTGCAGTGGGCCAGTTAGCAAAGTGCACCCATGCTTTTTTAAAGCCACAACAGGTCAATAAATTGCTCCATATGGTAATTTCTGATAAAACAATTGATAAATATGCTGCCTTCAGCAACCAAGTACTAAATATTTGCCTCACAAAAATTGTAGAAATCGATTGTTCCTAGGTTACACAACATAATAAACGCATTAATAATAAAACGCATCCGTCAAATGTTTAGAGAGACATTATTATTTCAGAGTAGAACAAAACCAAGGGGACACATTTTCATTAGTGCAATTGTTTTTTAAAATCATTTCTGTGTTTGGCGCAGAGAAAGTCCAGTTACTTTAATGGTTTCAGTCATTGGTCAACAGCAAACTGACTTTAAGAAAATACATTAATAACAACTTGTATTAACCTTCTTAATCCAGGCAAACCAACAAAAAGTCTGTTCTCTTGTTAGAAACAGAGAAAAAGGAAGTTTTACTTGTTTTTAGGCTTATGCTACTCAACATGCTACTCGAGCCTGACAATCAAATAATGCAGAGAAAATACTCGTTTTATGAAATAATACAAATACAAAGGAAAATGTTCAAAGAATTAAGGAAAAATGTGTTTAGGGCTTCCATATGTCGGGCAGAAACAGATTACTAACTGTTCACAAATGCCTTGTGCCTTATACACATCATCCATCCATCATCTTTTACCCGCTTCTTCCTTTTTGGATCATGGGAGTCACTGGTGCCCATGTCCAGCAGTCACTGTGGGAGAGGCGAGGGACACCCTGGACAGGTCTCCAGTCCATCACAGGGACACATGGAGACAAACAACCATTCACTCTCTCACTCACACCTAGAGACAATTTAGAGTTACCAATCAACCCAACATGCATGTTTTTGGTCTGTGGGAGGAAACTGGAGTACACGGAGAAAACCCACGCATGCATGGAGAGAACATGCAAACTCCACCCAGAAAAACCCTCGGTCGGGATTTGAACCAGGGACCTGCTCGCTGAGAGGCAGCAGCTCTACAAGTTGTGCCACCGTGCTGCCTGCCATATACACATATTTTATTATTTTTCTACTCATCTAAATCTGGTTTTCTCCTTCATTTTGAATTTGAAGTATTTCCAGTTCCTAAGGAGACGTCTCTGTTCCTTCTGTAAATGCTAGCATAAAGAAAAATGTAAATAATTAAAGGTTTTACACTTACAAAGAGCTTTTTGACCTTATTCAAGTATTATAATGTGTTCCTCTGTTTCTTTTATTTAACTCTGATTTATGTGTTTTTATCAAGTATGTGGGCAGCAGGGATACTACCATCGGCTTTTATTATTGACAGTATTTTAATATACATCTGCAACACACGGTTATTTTTCTCAACTTAAAGATGATAAACAAGTTACTCAGAATGCGTTTATAATAAGTTCAGTTTTTCCTCTCTGTACCTTTGAAGAAGTGGCCAGGCAGATACGAAAAGGGGGAAACAGGACACATCAAGATAAAGAGAGCTGAATTAGTGGGTCACCCTGCACATCCAGGCTGGATATCAGTTTTTCCACAAGTGGGTGAAAGTGTGGGGAATGAGTCCAGCACTGTTATCGGTCCAATTCTTCTTCGTTAAGGTACACTTCAGCACCGCACAGTTACTCTGTAGTGAACCTAACCTGATGTCAAAATTAAGCCTAAGGTCAAAACCCTTGACCTTAAGAACCTTGTGGGACAGGAACTGTCATTTCATTGATTTGAATCCAGAAATACAGGTTCACCCATCCTGAGACTTTCCTTCTTGAAAATCAAGTGAAAAGAACACTCTCTTTTTTATTATCATTACTATTTTACAAATATTGATAATCAAAGTGTCTTAGTTCAAACCATTATAGATGTTGCAGTGAACTAATCAATTTTATTAACTGTGAAACAGTGTAATGATTTTTAATGCTTATGCAGAGTTAGAATTCATGTTAAAGCTGTTACAGAGTAATTATGCATTTTCTGATTTCTGTCTTTGAATGAGCAAGTGCGCGTTTTCCAGGGTCAGGAGTCGAAGCAGACATGTGTGGAACAACTGTCTTGTTTACATCCTCTCAGACGTAAACAGAAGGAGTTGGCACCTGTTTCTAAAACTCGCCAAAACAAAACTCTCTATGTCTCTGAGAACATTTCTCAGAGTCAGAGTCAGAGTTTCTTTATTGTCATTCGCACCTCATGTGGTACATGTGGTGGAGCGAAATTATGTACACAGGGTCCCAGTTACATCCAACAATAAAATGTATAAGAAAAACAGTAATAACATCTAAGATATGAACTAAGAAAAACATCAACTAAATATACACTAAGCACTCATAACATAAAACATTGAACATCACCACAAACATGAACATGAGTCTGTGAGCAGATGTGCACGCATGAACACATCAACATTGAAACAGATCAGCAGCAACATGAAACAGATCAGCAGCAACATGATATGGTTTTTCACAGTGATTATTCTAGTTAGATATTCATGAGTCTAACAGCCTCAGGGTAGAAGCTGTTCCTCAGTCTAGTGGTTCTACACTTAATGCTCCTTAACCTCCTTCCTGAGGGGAGTGGGGCAAAAAGTGTGTGTGCTGGGTGGGTGGGGTCCTTCATGATGCAGGTGGCCCTCTTCCTGCATCTGGAGGTGTAGATGTCTGTGATGGTGGGGAGACTGATTCCAACAGATTTCTGTGCAGCCTTCACCACTCTCTGCAAAGCTTTCCTTTCTGCAGCTGTGCAGCCTCCATGCCACACATTGATGCTGGAGCACAGGATGCTCTCCACTGCACACCTGTAGAAGGAGGTGAGGACTGAGCTTCCCAGACCAGCTCGCCTCAGCCGTCTGAGGAAGTAGAGTCTCTGATGAGCTTTCTTGATCAGGCTGGTGGTGTTGTTGCTCCAGCTGAGGTTGTCATTCATGTGTACACCCAAGTACTTGTAGCTGGAGACCACTTCCACCGCAGATCCTCTTATGTTCAGGGGGGTGTAGGTGTTTTTGTTCCTTCTGAAGTCCACAATCATCTCCTTTGTCTTCTTCACATTGATGTGAAGGTTATTCTCTCTGCACCAGCTCTCCAGGTGTTCCACCTCCTGCCTGTAGCTGGACTCATCATTGTTTGTGATGCATCCCACCACCGCTGTATCATCTGCAAACTTTACAATGTGACAGCCTGGATGGGTAGCTGCACAATCATATGTGAGCAGAGTAAACAGGAGGGGGCTCAACACACATCCCTGAGGAGAGCCAGTGCTGAGGGTTATGGTGGAGGAGGATGGATTTCTGATCTGTTCCATAACAATTCTTGCTGTCTTCTAACCTCTTACGTCACAAAACACACCCCGTCTGGTCGGTTCTGACCAATGGGAAGACTCCCAAATGAACCGGGAAAAGAGCTCTTTAAAAATCTCGGTACTTCCTGGTTTACCCAGTTCTGCAGTTCTGTGGAGTTCTGTTGGTTGGAGAAGTTCGGCGGCGCGGACAGTTCTGATATGTCCTAGTGCTGTGCAGTTGCTGTGGGAGCCGGGAAGACCCTGACATGACCACAGAGCTCTTCCGAGTTTCATGGGATTATAACAATTTCCACTGAGGTGAGCTTGTGTCGGACAGAGCCTCGCCACTACTGTCGGACGATTCACAGCATCCTACTGAGACGCTGAAAGGGTGCGTTAAACGGAATCTCGCCTGAGACATCTCCAGGTAAAAGAGTCGATTTCACCACCTAAGTGTACTGTAAGGAAGAAGCTGAAGAAAGCCCGGAGAGTGCCGTTCTGTTCAACACTCTCCCTCAAACACCATCCTTTACTCCCTTTAACTTCCTTCCCATCTTTAAACTCCTCTCTCAAGTAGATATTCTTCCAGATATTTAGAAATGTCTGTGTAAAGTGCTCATCCACCGCCGTGTGGATTAAGATCATAATTGTACAGTTTTCATAAATGTCTGTGGTGAAGCAACGGAAAAATCATGGCCGTATGATTTTTCCTGATTGAATGCTGTTGTTATTTTCATATTTTGCCAAATTAATGTAAATGTTTGATGTTAAACTTTGATTCTGTAAATAAATGACCGCATTCATTTTGATGGGTCAAAGATAAATAACGTCTCTCGTTACATTTCTGTTAAATTCAATGCACGACATTTACACAGTTCAGAAAAATGAAGAACCCGTGAAATGTATGAATATATCCTGCATATGTCATACTACACTCACAATGTGTCTGTATGCTTGTTTGATTACCGTTTCATCACTTTGAAGCCAAAATGTGTGCTTGATACACAAAATGTGCACAAGTTAGCAGATATGCACTCATAATTAAGAATCAGAACTCAGTGTCCTCCTTTCTTCCTCTTTCTTAAGCTTTTAACAGAGGTCACACATCTGTCAGATTTTTTTTATTTAGAACAAATCTCCACAGGTAACTGTGTAGAATCAAGGCCTTCAAAGCCTCCATAAACACTCCCTCTCACTGTAACAGCTGGTTTTATATTAGTGCATCATCTGCGTCAAATGGATCAGAACATCAACCACAAAGAACAACAGCTGACGTTTCTCACCAGAGAAGACTCGTCGTCTGTGGGCAGGAGACTGATTTGGTCTGGAGAGGTGATTGAGGAGCGGGTGGTGCGAGGTGTTCGGGGTGACGGCAAGGTGTCCCACGCATTGCAGCCACTGGGAGGGGGATTCGGCATCTGGACCCCTGAGCGCTGGCAGCATTCCTCCGCATTGTTCATCCAGGCCTCCAAGAGCTTCTCTCTGTCCCAATCTGATAGAAAAGTAAAGGTATATTTGTAACAAAAACATCTAGAAATAAAGGTAATCATCTCGAATACTGTACTTAACTCAGAAACATTAAATTCCCAAACCAACTCTTTCAGTCTAACCTGCCTAAACTGAATTCAAAGTCCACAAAAAAATCCCTCCATCAGAAACACTCCTGGATCTTTGAAACAACCAACAACAAAGTCCTGCTGCCACCTGGTTTTCTCTTTTAGAATAGCTCTTCATTCTCACAGGAGCAGATCCCAGTCTTGCAGCATAAATTGTGAATGACTTGCGGACTGTGTCTTAGTCTAAATATTCTCCCCTTTTAAAATAAGGACGATGACCTGGTCAACGGCAATTAGGCCATTATCAGCTGGGAGGCATGTTCAGCGGCAATCAAATGCCTCAGACTCTAAATGGCCTCGTTTAGATAATGAATGTCGCAACAATTTCCCCCATTTCCATTCAATTAAAGCTAATCAATGAGTATAACATTATCTCCATGCCTTGAGCCATTTAAATGAGTCTGAAATTAAAAAGTTTTATTGCACATTTGAGAAACTCTAATTGTAAGAAGTGCAGAGGACAGACAGGCAGGCAGTTCAGTCGACGGGCAACAAGAAAAATTATAGATAAATGGAAAAGATTGGGGGGGGGGGGGTGTAATGTTTCTTTGAGGTTTGAATGACTCACAACTTTAAGTCCTTCTGTATGTTACAATCATTCCTAAAATGTCCGACTTTCCCCTGATGGAGTTGAATAAACAAAGAACAGCTTTATTTTTTCTGAGCATGTACTGCATGAAGCTCACATGGCTCTATAAACAGCTACTGCATCTAAATTAACAAAGCAATCAAAACAATATGTTAAGTGAATCACATTTGATAGTTTCTTTAATCTGCTCTCTTTAAACAAGTTTAGAGACTCACAACACGGATGGACGAACGGACAGATGGTATTTCCAATTCTCCTATTGCTCCACGACGGGGGACAAAAAGCTACCCATCGTTATTTGCAGCTACACCGTATATGTCAAAAAAGTAAAGTTATATGCATTTTGATGTATATTGCTCAAATTAACATCATTGTACTCAAAAGGATTTAAATAAATAAGAAGTGGTAAATCTTTCAACAAAATATTTTAGTGCAAACAACAACACAGGACATTTTTTCTAATAGAAGGATCTGCAGGATCTCTTGCATATAATGGTGTCAACGAGCACCGATACACAATCAAAAAGACGTGAACTTTGAACAAATACTTGTTTTAAAATGAATATAAATTTGCTTTCTAAAAAGATTAAAACAGCTTTGGAGTAAATAATGTGGTGCTGTAACTTTAACACCTTTCCATATAGAAATTATTATAAACTAGAAAAGGTTTTGATATCTGGCCCAGAAAGTGTGCAGGCTGATCACGTCAAAAACTTTAGAAGACACTCGCTATGGCACTCCCTGAAGATGGGAGCAGCTGAGAGGAATTCAAGGTTCTTTATCGTCATTCGCATCACATGTGGTGCATGAGGTGGAATGAAATTGTGTACGCAGGGACCCAGTTACATCCAACAATAGCAAAAATATAAAGTGTAAAAAAAAAAAACAGTAAATAAGGATCTAAGATATAATCAAAGACATATGCTAAACGAATGCCAAACACTACGCTAAAAGATCTAAGATAAACACTAGTCACTAACAGTGCAAAACAATACACCGAACACCAGCAGCACGATTCTCATAAGTTCTGTTCGGCTATAATTTACACGCTTAACACAAGCGGAGTCGGGCTCGGAGCCCCAAAACTAACTTAAACTGAGATTTATTCAAAGCATGTAACAAAAATACAAAAACAAGGCGAAAAAAGTGAAAAAGAAATAAATCTACAGCAGCATGGTCGTATTGGCAGAGTGGTTCTGATGACAGTGAGGTTATCCTAGCAGCATGGTCCAGTTAGCAGCACGATACTGTTAGCAGTGAGGTTTCTCTTAGCAACATGGTCCTGTTGGCACCATAGTACTATTGGAGGTGTGGTCTTGTTAGCAGCATTAACAAGTTAGCAGCGTTAGCAGAAAGGAAAATGTCAGCAGTAGGAACAGGAGGCTTGCAAACCTATCGAGGAGAAGTTCAATATAAAGAAATGGAGACCTAATCAGACTGAAACCGCACTAAAATGTTATAGAGTCATTTAATACAAGGACATGGAGAATAAAAATCTACTTTGAACATTTCTATGAAAAGGAGGTTTGTACAAAAATATGATATAACGTTCAGCAACTGATGGAAAAATCTGCAAAATATTTTTTTTATTATTTCTGCTAAAAGAATCAATAGCATAACCAACACTTAGTTGATTTAATTAAAAGCTAAGAGTATATTTTTAAGAGTAACAAATGCATTTCATTTCAATCTAATAATTTTCTTCATGAACAGCATAATATCTGTTTAAAACACCAAGCTTTCAGAACAAATCCAATACTAATATGAAGATGGAAGATTGTGTCAGTGTTTATTAGTACCGTGGGCACGTAGCAGAGCTTCTGCAGTAAAAAGAGGAGCTTGCAGCATATCAGCCGTCTCCACTATCAGCATGTCCTTCAGCCTCCGTAGATCCTGAGGCCGCAGGCCCTCGTACAACTGGAGAAAAGAGGTCAAATACAAGAGGACAAAACAAGTCACTGACAAGAACTGAGTAACCAGAGGAGAAGCTAAAGATAAGTTGGCAGAGAACAGATAAAACAGAACAAAAAACTGACAAAAAGGAGAACATGTGGCATAATGCAGGTAAGGATAAACATTTAGGGAAAGGGAGAAAAGACAAGAAGTAGATAAGGCTCTATAAATGACTGCTGAGGCACACACAATGAACTAATAAAGGACTGATGCAGATGACCTCACGAGTCACATGACCTGCAACAATCTGCTCTGTGTGACTAAGCTGTGCATTTCTGTCTCTGATTATTTCCAATGAAAACTGCTTCATGACAAAAAACAGAAGTGGTTCTAGCAAAATACTCAACAATGAACTAATAATGAGTTTTTAGTAAATTGGTGCCTTGATCCAAAAGGGGTACAAAAAGCATAAAATATAGATTTGAAATAGTTCATTTTTAAACCTTTAGAAATTTTACTTTCACACCCCTGCTGTGCGTGTTATAAGATACAGTTACATATCTTATTAAAAATGCTCGTTTACAAAGCATTAATAACAACAAACATGTAATTTTTAGGCAAAATGGGAGCAATACAGACCAAACTACATTCAATTTTGGTTCTAGTAATTGAAGGGGTGACACTCGGTGCCTCTTACGGTCTGATTCTGTACCTCTCTTCGGTCGAGAGCAGCGTACTCTGCTTCTATACTCTCGGCCTCGGGGGCCAGAGAGAAGACCATCTGCGACTCCAGGCGTAGGGCCAAATCCTTGTGGTGCTGCTTCTCTGCACAGTCACATGGAGTCTCGCGGTTTTCATTTTCCACAAACAGGTCCGCTTCTTTTTGCACCAGCAGCTGAATGAGTGAGAAGAACACAAAGACTTGGCTTTGAGTGCCGCAGTTTGAGCTGCATTAAGGCTGACGTTTGCTTAAATTAAACACAATGCAACAACAGAAAAGCTGATTTTTCAGACAAATAAATGTCTGTGTGTAAACCAGCGGTTTAACCCTGTTTGAAAACATTGTCATCTACTCAGTGGTCAAGCAGTGTATAAGTACATAGTACCTATACACTACATAAACAAACCTACCTACCTACATAAACAAAAATAAATCAAACAGTAAATCCTACATTAATGCGTAAAAACAATTGCCAGGTCTTCGTGCGACTTAGTTCACTATGGCAACCCCTGAAGAAGGGAGCAGCCAAAATAAAAAGAAAAAAATCCTACAATAATGCTAATGAAAAAAAAAACTTACAAATTCAGTTAATCATTTTAACTTATTGTCTATTTTATGATCAGTCAGCTCATATTAATGAGCAGGAGCCATACGTCTAAAATACAACAACAACAAAAAACAACTAATTTTTGCAGACTGAGGCAAAACTTCAATAAACACACTCACAACAAGACCAACATCCAAGATTAGCACACAGACCTCCAAGATTGATTTAGAGCTGCACCTTGATCATCAAAGCCAACAATTACAAGTTTACACCAAAACAAAGTTTGCAGCAGAAGCAAAGTTTTGATAAATCTGTGCACAGACAATTTGAATGTATCAGATTAATATATTTGTTGAACAATGTTAATGCAGTCAATCATAAATATAAACAGGGGGGATGCTGATGTCCCCCGTCACTGAGGGATTTGAATGGTGAATGTTTGTAGTTTTGGAGAGGAATGTTTTCTGGACTGCACGGATCAGGGAATGCAAGCAAACCTTAATGTTTTTGGTGCAAGATACTCCAGTGGGTATACACTGTGTGGAATAACAGAGGGAGGTTGTTGTTTTTTTGTTTTTCTTGGCCAAGGCAGAACAGAGTGCCAAATCCTGGAGAGTGGAGGGAGTAATTTTATCCACCACCAGGTGCAATGGAGGAGCCGGGGGGGGGGGGGGGGGGGGGTGGCGTTGACCACCTTACATGCGTCTTTGACCATTCATAAAAACTAGAAAGCACAGGTTCTGAAAATACTTGGGATGGTCAATTTACGTTTATATATGGTGGCAGCCATCTTGGATTTTGTCAGAGAGTCCGAGAGATTGATTTGTCATAAACACCACATGTGGTACATGTGGTAGAACAAGATTATGTGCACAGGGTTCCGGTTACATCCCAGAATAAAATGTAAAAGGTTGTCTTAGCAACCCAGATTTTGATGGTGATCTTTCTTATGGTTAGATGTAGCCACACACCAAAACGCAAGTCAGCGTCTCATTTGTTTTTCAAGTTACCATTCTCACAACACAGCCGGATGTCTGGAGGGTATTTCCAATTCCCCATCTTCGCTCTACGATGAAGGACATGAATAAATAAATGTGGGCAAGAGCAGCTATTATAGCTTCCCTTAATATTGGAAATTCAAGCAGTAAAAGTACTGCTAAGATGCACACAAAAACAGAGATGTAAATTGATGTGAGCCCTAGAAAATTATTTCATTTCGTTTAATGGTATTTGTTGTAAAAATAATACATGAACCAGAATTACTTCACGCTGTAGACTGTGAATTCACTTATAAACCTTTAAAAGGTGAATTATAAACATAGCTTCATTCTCTTGGGACGTGAACTTTGAGCAAGTTCCTATAAAGTAGAAACTTGCACAACACTGTTCTTCACCAACTACCAGAGAGGCAGAACATGTAATGGACCCCTGTCCTGTCAAGACTTTGTGGCCCCTTAGAGAGATGCAGAGTTTCTGTCCCTCTTGTCCAACTGCTCGAGGACAGCATCGTCCAGAAACTTGCAGCAGGTTTGGGAGTCGACTTTTAGTCCATTGTCAGCCAGAAAAAGAGCACCGAGCTCCTCCTTAATGACGGCAGCCATCTTCCACCCAGCTGGGGTCCAACTTGAAGTGATGCCCTGCGTCCATTAGTGATCCCAGTGCAGGTTCATCCATCTGCTCCATTAAGAGTCACTCTCATTTCATTTGCCCATAAAATCTTAAAACTCTGTCTTCTTGGCAAAATCTTTTCACTTCAGCTCAGTGGGAGCTGTGTTTAAGACTTCTTTACTTTGAATATGTTGCACTTCTGGACACTACAGGCAACTTGCAGCTCCAAAAACTGGAGGCAGTGAAATAAAAAGGATTTTCAACTATTTTCTTATATTTATTTTTGTATCTTTTCCTTCGAAAATGTTTTAGGAGCGCTTTTATATCCGATACAAAACATTTGTTTTTCAGTTTTCACTTCTCAGAATTTCTGAAGGATTAACTTTGTTTGAAAATCATTTCACTTTTTTATTACACTAATGAGCCAAGCTGTTCTTTTGGAAACGTTTACACTAAAAAAATTCCTTTAAAAAACATTAGTTTAAATTTTTTAATAATTGCAAGGACATAATGATCAAGTCAGAGCAGACATGGACCCAATAACTGTGCATGAACTACAACTCTATTAATACACAAAGAAAAGGCTTTAGAAATGGTTCTTCAAATTTTGATATTTTGTTAAATTTAACAATTATTTGAATAAATTCACAATTTGCATTCTCAAAAATAAGTGCAAATTGTTAAAACAATTTAGGAAAACCAAAATACCCTCGTTTATCGCAGGGTTTAATTTGTAAACTAATTAATGCTGGAACACAAATAATGGGCGGTCCGGAGGGGGTCACCCAGAAAATTTGGAATAAAAGATGCCACTTCATACATTTTGGTGCATTTTAAAATGTTAAACATCTATGTTCACCTACATTTGTAAATATTTTATTAAATTGATTAAAAACAGGTCTCTTGTAAATGAGTCCTCGAGGTTGAATTGAAATGACTATTTTAGAGAGCAAGAAGAAAAGTCTGCGTGTGAATAGATCAGCTCCGATTCTGTCACACGTCCTACCAACCCCACCCACACACCCACCCACACACATCCACACACACACATCCACACACACACACTGTCCGACTCGAACTCTTCTCAGCTGAATTCCTGAGTTATTGCTCATACTGTTCCAATCTCAATTACCACTGCCTTTCAGGTGCTTTAATTCTCAGTTGTCCAGCTAAGGACAATCCATCCATCCATTTATTTTAGATAATAAATCGGGCGGTCTTTTCGACATTTTGACAAATTAGTGCTGTTGTTTTGAAACGTGATGTAATGTGAATAATACTCATCAAACATTTCACTCGTATTTTTTTT
>NC_056502.1:29557222-29573155 GCF_014905685.2 Nematolebias whitei | reverse complement strand
AATTTAATTATATTTTATATATTTTTATTTTTTTTTTTTTTTTTTTTTTGTGTATAATTTTTTTTTTTTTATATGATTTTTAAAAAAAAGTCAGGTAATTTACTCTGTCACTGCTGTTGTTAGTAAATCTAAAATCTGTTTTCTTAAAAACTACTCATTGTCTCACGTCAGTGTTCTGGTAGGCGGTGACAGCAATGAACTGGGTCTCAGGAAAAGTGAAGCACTGGGTTTTAACGTCGCCGCTGATGTCCTCCGCACCGTCCTCCCCCACCTCCACGATGTGCAGCCGAGGCTGGTACTTGTGCAGCGACTGCAGCACGATCATCTGCAGACACATAAACAAACAAACAATAAACACAAACATTACAGGTGTAGCAGCTCCCATCTGTCAGCATCACATCGGTGCAAAAAGAGTTTCAGCGGCTTTTTCTTGTTCCAAGACTAAATTATTTAATTTAGATTCCGTTTTATTTATTTATTTATTCAAATAATTTAAACTGGGAGATAAATAAATGAAAACTATTTTAATTTGAAGTCCTGATAAGATTTAAAAACTATGAGAAAACAAACTTACAGTCAAGTTAAACTAAATAAAAATATTTAAACACATTTCAGTGACTGACATTAAACTGCATGTTTAGTTTGTTTTACAGACGAGCAGCCACTGTGTTTGTGCTTGTTTTGTTGTTGTTGTTTGTTTACCAGGGATGTGCAATTTTGTTGTTGTTTACCTGGAATGTGCTGTTTTGTTGTTGTTTGTTTACCTAGTATGGGGTATTTTGCTGTTGTTTACCTGGGACATAGTATTTTGTTGTTTGTTTAGCTAGGGCATGGTATTTGGTTGTTATTGTTTCCCTGGGATGTGCTGTTTTATTGTTGTTGTTGTTTACCTGGGATGTGGCATTTTGTTATTTGTTTATCTAGGGCATAGTATTTGGTTGTTGTTTGTTTACCTGGGACATGCTGTTTTGTTGTTTGTTTTCTTGGGATGTGGCATTGTGTTGTTGTTCACCTGAGATGTGCTGTTTAGTTGTTGTTTACTTGGGACGTGTTGTTTAGTTGTTCTTTACCTGGGACGTGCTGTTGTTTACCTGGGACGTATTGTTGTTTACCTGGGACGTGTTGTTGTTGTTTACCTGGGACGTGGTGTGGCTGCTGCCCTTGTTGTTGGTCAGTTTGAGTTTGCTGAAGGAGATCTCTTGTCTCATCCAGTGGGCACCGGTGTTTGGGGACTCTGGATGAATGTAAACTTTGTTTCCTAAAATAAATAAATAAATAAATAAATAAATAAACAAAATCAAGCTGTAAATAAATAAACAAAATCAAGCTGTAAATAAATAAAAAGTGATTCAGAGTAACAACAACATCTAGTCTAAGCAGCAGAGTTTACTTGATTTTTATCCCAGGAGGGAAAAGTTCTTGACCCGGTTCCGTACCTTGGCTGCTGTTGTCCGCCTTCCCGCAGGTGACCCATTTGCCCCCCTGGAACCTCCAGTGGTTCGGGTCGGACAGAACCACCTCCACGAACACGTTGTAGTGCGAGGACACGTTCAGCCCCGCGATGTTGAAGCTGAGGAAGGGGAACATCCTCCTGGGAACACACACACCCAGAATCAAACACAACCCTCACTGCTGCCTCTTGGCCCGGTTCGGCCCGGCCTGGACCGCCTCACCTGCCCTGCTTGGTGATGATCATCTCGGTCTGGTGCCGGTGGAACTTGAGCCACAGGGCCCGGTTGCAGAGGTACACCTGGGCCCTCAGGCCGGGGCCCCCGCCCAGGCCCACGCTGCTCAGGGCGGCCCCGGGGCCGGTGTAGGGCGGGTAGAGGCAGCCCAGGTTCTGTCCGTGCTGGTAGGGCGGGCTGAGGTGGGCCGAGGGGGGGTACCCGGCCGGAGGCAGCACGGAGCCCAGGTGCAGCGAGGACGGGTACCTGCCTGCGCCCGGCGCGCTGTACACCGCTCCACCGGGTGGGTACGGCAGGAACGACGCCTCCGGGTTCTGCTTAGAAACCGTGTTCGGGATGTAGTACCGGTCTGAACCCATTCCGCGTGGTTCCGAGTACCTGTTCCCCGCCGCGGACTCGTCTCCATCCGCGGCGGGAGACGCGCGCTTCTCGTCCTTAGCGGCCGAGTAGCTGCTCTCCCCCTCAGCTCCGAGCATGATTCAACCGGTCCGGTTGGCAGAACCTTTGGTTTCGAACAAAACTGCACCCGAACCTTTTCTCTCTCCGGTACCAAGGGCGTGTTCTACTTAAATGTCTCCTTTGGGCCTCCGCCGGGGTCTGAGCTGAGGGTCAACACAAAAACCGGGAAAAGTTCAATGGAGTCTGGTCGCTTCAGGCAAAAAGGCCCCCCGTCCAAATTGTGGCCTAAATTAAAATGTTTGTTTAAAAGGAAATTATTTGTGCTAAAAAAAATAAAAACATACAGAATTTAACATAAAAACATTTTAGTTTTTTCTCAGTTTAATATTCTTATTTATGGAAATTAGTTTTTATCAGTTTAAATTATTTATCAGTTTAATGTTGATTATAACAAAGTTAAGTCAGATCATTTGGATGGATGCATAAAATAAAATAAACAAGATTAAATTAATTAAAAAAATAAAAGATTTTTTTTACCTGGATTATTGAGCATGCATCAGGATATTTAATGGTTTTTTTTTTGTTTTTGATGAGCACAAGTGTTGTTTTAAATGCAAATTTAAAACCCACCTCTGATGAAGTGCCCTTTTATTATTATTACTATTATTATTATTATTGTTGTAATTATTGGCGCGAATCTGCTGGGCCAGTATTTTATTTTATTTTTCTAGATCGCGTGACAAACCTGGGGGGGGGGCTTTAAAGGTGAAAACTCGCCCACGGTTCAAGACAATTTTGTAATTTTGTCACATCAGCTTCAAAAGTTAATTTCAGTCAGGATATGCTCAAATGAAAAAATATAACGTGCTTTTAATATAAACTTAAGTGTTAAAATATATTTAAACCGGAGATGATATATATATATATAAATTATAACTCAGGAAAATTTTCAAAAATGCATTTATTTTTCATTCATTCAACCTTTATTTATCCAGGTTAGTCTCACTGAGTCGTGACTCATTTACAAGAGACCAGTTTTAAACAAAAACCATAAATTAGGTACACAATCAACATTCATATGAAAGCCTATAAAATGAAAAGTATATAAAAGTAGTGACACAAAACAAAATAAAATAAAAAAACATACTAAATTATAATACATGTAGGCTATTTATTTTCTTAGAATTTAAATAAATCCTACTCTGTTCAAAGGGAATGAATTTCCTTCATTCGTTTCTTTATGTATTCATTTATTTCTCTTCTGTCCCTGTGGGACAGCCGTCACGAAACGAGAGAAAACGGACAATTAATTTTCCGTTTGAAGGAACTCTTTGGATCAGATGTGACCCCATCAGAACATCTCTGCCGGGAGAAATGAGCTCAAATCAACCCGAACAGAAAGTCAAAAAGAGTTCAATGATGTCGTCGTGTGCTGTAAATATTATAGACCAAATAATCTGATTTAATCGTAGCTCCAATAAAATTGGGTTTTAAAACTGTTTTGAATTAATCTGCACACATTAAATAAAACGTGTAAAAAAAAAAAAATCTGCGTCCTGATGCTCAATAATCCAGGTAGAAAAAAGTCAGGTCCTCTGGACGGGTTCCTCTTTGTTGAAACGTTTAGTTTTTTATCCAAACGACTTCTTATTGTAAAGTATAAAAATCTGTTTAATCGTGAACTCACTGAGTTTTGATCCTCTTCTTCAGGTCCAAGAGGCTTCAGAGTTGAAGAACCGTCCTGAGCAGCTTCAACGCCTGTAAGGAGCCACTGAGCTGAGCACAGAGGAGCATCCTGCTGGCTTTCTGGACCAGAACCAGGTCTACTCTAAACTGAAAGCTGTGCAGGAGGGCTGATCTGGGTCCTGCTTTCAGCTGCTGATCTCTCCTTGTGGCCATGATGCACAGACAACAGCCCTTTTATCAGATCTGATCACCAGGGGAGGGGACCCTCAGCATCACAGCTCCTCCTGATCAGAGCCCAGCTGACTTTACTGGGTACCATTTACTACCATTTAAACAGCAAAAATAACTTGCTGGACCAAACTCTGCTAACCTAAATGCACAATTCTCGAGCAAATGCAGTTAACTTTTAGCAGATCATCTCTGCAAACGTATGTCAAATCAAATTTGTTTATGAAGCACATTTAAAACAGCAGCTGTTACCAAAGTGCTTAACAGTAAGATCAAGACAGTAAAGAAACAAGATGTAATTAAAAGCATTGAAAATAAAAATATTAAAACATAAAAACAATGAGAAACAATGCAATAGTAAATCAAATCTCACTGTGTTAAACGTCACTGAATACAGGTGTGTTTTTAGGAGAGATTTAACAGCAGGGAGTGAAGTGGTCTGTCTACCATATTTTCTGCTGTACACGTCGCACCGCCCTATAAGTTGCATCAGTCCAAAGATGTCTAATAAAGTGGAAAAATTCAAAAATACGTCACATCTATTATGTGTCACAGCTGACAACCTGGAAGTGTGGGCCGGTGTTGTGCCATAAATCCATTAGCTGCCAAATGATGGCTATGGGAGCGTGCACGGGAGGACTTTAACAAGAATTTAACAAGATTAACACTTAAAAACAATTATTTGTTTGCTCGAAAGTATAGTAAACATGTGTTTCAGTCTAGCTTTTGCTTAATAAATGCACGTTGACGGTCAAATCAGCTGCATTTCAAAACCCGATACGCGGAAGTAGGAACGCGCAGAGGGACGAGTCGCTGCTCATTTCTTCTAAATTTAACAAGATAAACGCCTAAAAACAATTATTCGTTTGCTCGACTTCATAGTAAAGGTGTGTCTCAGTTGAACTTTTACTGAATAAAAGGACTTGAACTGTCAAATCAGCTGCATTTCAAAAGTATTCGGTGCTGAATGTTGAGCAGCAGATTGTTCCAAAGTTTAGGGTACAGGACTGAAAAAGCCTGATCTCTGAGCTTCAGCCTGGTTTTTGGTACGACCAAAAGCAGCTGGTCTGATGATCTCAGCGCTCGAGAAGGAACATATGGTAGGTCAGAGAGGTATGAAGGTGCAAGCCCATTAAACACTTAAAGGTCAACAGGAGAATTTTAAAAGCAATTCTGACACTCACAGGGAGCCAGTAAAGGGAGGACAAAACTGGTGAAATGTGCTCAAACCTACGAGTTCCTGTGTTTGTATACGTGTATGTGATCAGTTTGAACCCTCTGAAGATACTGATCATCTTAAAGGGATCCACGATTAGTTGTAACAATAGACTTAATTTGAGAATTATTTATTTTAGATGTATGAACAATACAGTAAAAATATTGTACGCTGCTTAGTTTTTTATAAAATTGTATAAAATATTGTCACACGGACGTCACCATGTTTGCACTGCAATGCATTCTGGGTAAATTATGTATTCTAGGTCCTGTAGTGCTAGCTCCATCCAGCCAAAACGGCCATCTTTGTGAAAAGAAACCGTCCATCATTAAACAGGGGTGGAGGCCTCCGGGTTCAACTGTCCCCCTCTTACAATGCTGTGATTGCTAGTATCACTCAGCCCTCTGTGAATAGTAAACAGCCATCAGTGTGTTAATGATCCATAGGCTGATGGTCCTTCTTGAGCATGTGATCAGCTGGTTTTGGTTGTCAGCAGCAAAACTGGTTGATCCACTCTGAGAAGGTGCTATTTAAGAGACTGAGCTGAATACAGCTCCTCAGACTGAGGAAGTCTCGGATGAGAGACGAAATGTTTCTACATTTTTTGTTGTTTTGCTTTGTTTTGTTTTTTTGAATGTCCAGAGGACCAGATTGAACTTTTTTGGAATCATTTGAAATGTTTTCTTTTTTTTTTTTTAATACATGATCATTTTGGTCACTTAAAGTAGAACAGATTAAAGACACTTGTGAAAAATTAGCTGTAATCGTCCTTTAACCGTTTCCAAAATCAGAAGCAAACTTCAGCTTCGTAAATGAAACGATGGATGAACACGTACCGCTGGTCGGACTGTGTGATCCGGTGAGTAGATGACGTGCTCTGTGTCTAATGTCAGGTCTGGTAGCACCTGTATAGGGTCTGGTCTTTGGTCTGGTGTTGGATCTGTGATTTTACATTCAGTACTAGCGGCAGTGGGAATAGCTAGAGCTTCCAGCGTTGCCTGTCTCTGATTCTTTTCCCAGCATCTTTCGCCTGCTACCTGGCGGCGGGGTTTAGGTGCTTTATGGTTAAAAATTGTCGGCCCGGCATTTGATTTTAACTTTCGCGGGTAACGACCACCTGTCAGCTCCTTCCAAGTCTTCTTGAGAGAAGTGCTGAGAGCACGAATGTGGGTCCTTTGGAAGGTTTGTTCTTTTGACAGCTTTTTCCCGTTGCGCTCTTCTTTTTTTTCAAGTGGGCAGCGATGCACAATCACCTCACTATTTTTGCCTTTGTCTGTTTTGAAATTACAGCCAACAGTGACGCAGTGTGGCATAATCTACATTTACGAACGCAATATCATAAAAACAACTCGGGTAATGTTAGCCTTCCCGTGTTTACTCTGTAGATTCCAGTACAGAATGGACCTAACTGTGTCATCAACCCAGCATGCATTGCGCAGGTGAAAAAATGGCTGCCTCCATGGGTGGAAAAATATAACAAAAGGTATAACATTTTTGAAGTAATTATGAGTTTCTACATATCACAAACAGCAATTTTTAAGTTAATAGGAAAAAATGCAACATATTTAGGCCAACATGTTCAACTAATCATGGATCCCTTTAAGTAAAATTTCAGATTTCTGCAGAACATATTAGCTCCTGAATCTGCTCCTGCTGGCCTTCTTCCCTCCTCCTCCTCCTCCTCCTCGTCTGTTTTGTATGTTCTTTTCTTCAAAGGAAGCCCAGGCTGTGTGTTAAGGCACACCTTCTTCACAGTGGCTTGATGGGCCACTTCATTTTTCCTCCCCTCACCAGATGATGCTCAGCTTCTTCTGTTTGCTCGGAGAAACATTTCCATGACAAAGACAGTGAGGGGCTCAGATCCCAGTGAGTCGTCACCTCTCAGATAAACACACAGAGCAGGGTAAATCCAAACTGAGCGGCAATCAGTCTGTGCTCTAATACACTTCTCCTGGCTGCATGGAGTGACGGAGTCGTGTAACCTGCTGTGGTCCAGGCTCCAAGTGGGTTGTTTCCACACTTGTTTGAGCCACTATTCATACAAATATCCTCCTGAATCTTTCAGTTTGTATTGGTTTGGAATAAAAAAAGGGATATGCCGCTCTCCCCGTTTAACTTAAAAAAAACAAAGAAACTGACACATTGGATGACGTTTATGTTCAAACAAGTCAAAAGCAAGAGTGACGCAAACTTCACGCTCCCTGATGAACCGCTTCAAGCTTCTGCTCCACAACGAGCTCATTGTTCATTCAGATCTTCTTCAGCAAAAACAAGTGGGTCCAGTTTTATAGAGCAGAGTTTAGCATCGCATTAATGACGTTGTAGCGAGACCCTTCAAACGTCCAGCAAACTTTTCAAATGGTTCATTTGTTTTAAGATCATATTTATTAAGATGTATTCAAAGGTTTATGTATAAAAAGCATATCTGACTAAACTTTAATTAAATCATGGTGTTTATATTAAATGGTAAAACGCATAAATCACTTTTAAACTCAAAAAAATTGTTCAGCTCTTTGGTGAGGGTCTGTGAAAATGTCATGAACAACTATATTACCTGTTCAACAAAGTTCAGTCGGGTCATCTGGATGGTTTCTTTTTCTTTTTGTTGTTGTCGTTGAAACGTTTCGTCCTTCAACAAAAGGACTTCATCAGTCTGAGGAGCCACAACAAACTCAGTCTCATAAGTAGCATACTGTGGACCAAGTTGCTGGTGAAAAGATGGTTTCTGAGGCCCGCCCTCTCCCCCGTCAACTCCTCTGAGGCAGCCATGGCTAAAGTGGTTCAAAATGTCAAAGTTCATGCTCAGTAATCCAGGTAAAACAATCCAACACAGTTTAAGTCAGGTCTTCTGGATGGTTTCTTTTCGAGGAAAAAAAAATGTCCAGAGGACCTGACTTAACTGTGTTGGATTGTTTTTTTTACCTGGATTATTGAGCATGAACTTTGATATCTTACCTGTTGCAGATAGTTCCTGATGGCCTCAGTTTAGAGTATTAAAGTGGCTGTGACGTGCACATCCTACAAAATGCAAAAAGTGGAAGAAAACCTATTAATATTTTAGAAAGTTTAGCACAATATACATGAGAAAAAAGAAATCGTCCAGATAAACTGACTGAACTTTGTTGGATTTTCTACCTGGATTATTGAGCATGAACTTTGATGTTTTGAACCACTTTGGCTATGGCTGCTTCAGAGGCATCGACAGGGGAGAGGGTGGGCCCCAGAAACCATCTTATCACCAGTAAACTGGTTGGTCCACTATGTGGGTGTGCTTCTTGTGAGACTCAGTTTGTTTGTGGCTCCTCGGACTGACGAAGTCCTTTGGATGCAAGATAAAATATAAAAAAAAAAAAAAAAAGTTTAAATGTCCAGATGACCTGACTGAACTTTGTTGGGCACAGTATATAAAATTTTACTAGTTTTGTCACATAACTGCATCATAAGGGGCGGAGGTGTTAGTGTCCAATTGTCCCCCTCTTACAATGCTGTTATTGCTAGTATCACTCAGCCCTTTGTGAATAGCAAGTGACCATCAGGGCATTAACGATCAATCCAACACCTGTTAGGCTGATGGTCTTCCTTTCTCATGTGAACAGGTAGTTTTGGCTGTCAGCAGCAAACTGGTTGATCCACTATGAGAAGATGCTGTTTATAAGACTGATTTTAGTGCAGCTCCTCAGACTGATAAAGTTTTTTGGATAAAAGATGAAACATTTCAACAATTTTTTTCATCATTATTATTATTATTATTATTATTATTATTAAATCTGTCCGGAGGACCTGACTAAACTTTGTTAGATTTTCTACATGAATTATTGAGCATCAGGATAACTGGTATATTTTCTTTTGAACTTGGTGCAGCCAGAAGTGACATCAATGGGGAACGCTTTAAAAATAGGTACTTCCTGGTCTTTGTTTATTGAAATAATATTGTTTAGACTCTGGCTCTTTGTTTCTCTCAGATAGAGACTCAAAATGACCTAAAGAAACATCAGATTCATCTCTGATGTCTGTGTTATCAGTCATTGAAGCAATGCTCTGTTCACATGCACTGTTCTCTTTGACATCACTTCCTGTTACTGCTCAGGCAAATGTCTCAACAACTATCAACCTTATTGGCATGAACACATTTTTGTAATACAAACCGGATTCCAAAAAAGTTGGGACACTAAACAAATTGTAAATAAAAACTGAATGCAATGATGTGGAGATGGCAAATGTCAATATTTTATTTGTAATATAACATAGATGACAGATCAAAAGTTTAATCTGAGTAAATGTAACATTTTAAAGGAAAAATATGTTGATTCAAAATTTCACAGTGTCAACAAATCCCAAAAAAGTTGGGACAAGTAGCAATAAGTGGCTGGAAAAAAGGAAATTGAGCATATAACTAACAGCTGGAAGACCAATTAACACTAATTAGGTCAATTGACAACATGATTGGGTATAAAAAGAGCTTCTCAGAGTGTCAGTGTCTCTCAGAAGCCAAGATGGTAAGAGGATCACCAATTCCACCATTGTTGCGCAGAAAGATAGTGCAACAATACCAGAATGGTGTTACCCAGCGTAAAATAGGAAAGACTTTTAAGTTGTCATCATCAACCGTGCATAACATCATCAAAAGATTCAGAGAATCTGAAACAGTTGCTGTGCGTAAGGATCAAGGCCGTAAAATTATACTGGATGCTCGTGATCTCCGAGCCCTTAAACATCACTGCACCTCAAACAGGAATGTCACTGTCAAGGAAATAACAGATTGGGCTCAGGAATACTTCCAGAAAGCATTGTCAGTGAACACAATCCACTGTGCCATCCGCCGTTGCCAGCTGAAACTCTACAGTGCAAAGAGGAAGCCATTTCTAAGCAAGCTCCACAAGCTCAGATGTTTGCACTGGGCCAGGGGTCATTTAAAATGGAGTGTGGCAAAATGGAAGACTGTTCTGTGGTCAGATGAGTCACGATTTGAAGTTCTTTATGGAACACTGGGACGCCATGTCATCCGGACCAGAGAGAACAAGGATAGCCCAAGTTGTTATCAACGCTCCGTTCAGAATCCTGCATCACTGATGGTATGGGGTTGAATGAGCACTTGTGGCATGGGCAGCTTGCATGTCTGAAAAGGCACCATTAATGCAGAGAACTATGTTCAGGTTCTAGAACAACATATGCTCAAATCTAGACGTCATCTCTTTCAGGGAAGACCCTGCATTTTTCAACACGATAATGCCAGACCATATATATATATATATGTATAAACACACGGGACTGGTGCGACTAGCCGTTAGCTTGTCATTTGGTTCTGAGCTAGTTCCAAAGTGAGTTACTTCTATCCTAAAATAACTTCAATCTCACAATCCAACATTGTTCAGTCAGATCATCTGGACAGTTTCTTTTTTTATGCTGAAATGTTTCGCCTTCGATCCGGAAGGCTTCATCAGTCAAGGAAACACACAACACAACAAAACTGATTCTTCCCCCAACAGCTTACTCCAAAGTGGAACAAACCAGTTATGTTGGTGCTAAGATGATCTCTTTGCCACGCCCCCTCCTCCGTTGCAGTCCCTCTTCCTTGATGACAGTCTTGTCAAACTGGTTGAAAACAACAAAGTCCATGCTCAATAATCCAGGTATGCAATCCAACATTTTTCAGTAAGGAATGCTACTATTGTACCCCCCCCCCCACCCCACCACACACACCCCCACACACACACACACCACAAGAGACAAAGCCACACAGAAGTAACCCCATCCCCCCCCCCCCCCCCACCCGTTTTCAATAAAAAATGGCAGCAATTTAGTGCTAAGCTACTGGTTGTGCAATACAGACTGAATGGTAATGATGGCAATGTAAAGGTTTATAATTTATTGTTTGCTTTACTATTACTGTATTGATTACACGTCAATATCCTTTTGATTGCACAGACTAGCGCAAGCTAATCAGTTTGATGAGAAGCCATCTTTTGTTTAGTTTTTAAACGAGAGATCTACAACAGATAAGATATTAATCATTCATAACCTTTCCACAGAACCTCAGGAGGTAAAATATGAATCTAAAACATTTCCTGTTCTTTAGATCATTTTACTGTTTGATCTGTTGTATGTTTGTTGAGCAGACAGTACGCTGACCCTCGCAGTGCTCAATGAGCAGCTTCCTCTAGCTGTGCCTGCTTTTTGACACGTCTAAAGGGCCGTTTCTGCTGTTTCTGACATCTTGCCATCCTGCCGGTCTCCCCCCACCCTGCAGTGCTAATGCCAGGCAGAAGGAAAAGCTGGTGACCTGGCCATTGGGGCCTTGCCCTAGGCCATCGCCACCCCACTGACAGCAGACGGTCTGTTGGTCTGGAGCCTCGCCACGAAGTCCTGCTCAACGCAGCTTGTGATATCACGACAGTCCCACCCTCCCAGGAAAGGTTGGCTTGAAGAGTTTGTCTTTCTCACCTCGCGAAAGCTTCTCTTTCAGCAGACCTGAAAAAAAAAATTTCACTTCGCTTGAATGATCCCACTTTCCTGCCTCTGACATATAGTCAGCTGCAGCACGCATCGTAAAGTTAAGCAGAAATATGTTCTGCGTGCATGTGGCATAACTTACTGTATACAGAAGGAGTTCAACTTGGATCAAGTCTCCCTAATTAGAATTATTTTACAACTCATCTTTTAAACCCTTGTGTTAATTAGATACCACTGCATAAAACATTCATTTGCTCAGTTTTCTCTCTCTTCTCTAGAAGTAAAACTTTTGTGTTTACATGGATTAGTAAACTCACAGAAGTCTTACCGACCAATGCAAAACAAAAGGACAACCAAAAAGTTCTAAAGAGAGCATATAAAGATGATGATGATGGGATTTGTTAAAGTGCATTGGAAGGCTATTTAAATTACATTTACATTAAAAAAAAAAACTTTTTTTGAGCATACCTCAACTGTAATCCAGGGCCCCAAATGCAGAAGTTGAAGACCCCTGTTGACCCACTTCCCCATCAACCCCCTCGCTTACACTTGATGGTTTCGTCCTCGATCCTGTTAAGAGTAGCAGCAGGAGCGGACCATCACATTTGGTGCTCAGCGTGGGGGCGGTGGGGGGACTGCCGTGTTCCAGCTATCCTATGGAGATCCACTTCTGCCTCTCTGTGAAGATTGGGTGTTTTCTCATTTGCATTTGCTAATGAGATCCTGTTTGCATGACTTTATGTTGGAAGGCTATCTCTCAGAATATCTCTTTACAAATACAGGATGAGGGTCCTATTTATTTAGGCCCAAATATTTAATTAGTCCCATTAAGATTAAGGAAGTCTTCTTCAGGAAATTATCCGTCCAAGAGAAGTTAATTTAAGGGATGCAGACAAATTAAATGACATCATGTCTTTAAAAGATTGAGATTTTTTTGTTTTTTAGGAATAATTTAATAAATACTTGGCCTGAATGCATCTCAAACAGTTTCACTGATACTACAAAAGTCCTGTTGAAGAAATCATAAAACCACCACAACTTCAACTTTTTTTTCCCTCCCTGTAATTATATTCCTTATATCAAGAACATTACAGTGATGATTAAGTGTCTGTCCCAACTAGTTCGCCCCAGTCACAGCTTCACACGAGAGACTCATCTCCACAGAAGATTCACCCAGCCAAGACCCATGACTTCCTACATCACTCATTTGATGAGAACTTCTCCAAGTCTCAGGCCACTGCCAGTTGAGGCCCGTTCAGAAGTCTCTCTCGATTTTATCACCCAATCTGTACTGTTAAAGAATTGCTGCCCACCAATCTGCCAGTGTTAGCAGCTCCGCGAAGCAGCCACAGTTTGAACTTGGGTCACAGTCAGGAGCTGTTGACTTGGTAAGTCTCAAAAGACAGGGGCGTATTTGAGGCCCTACGACAAGTGATAAATGACAACGTGCTTCGTTCATTCTTGAGTGAGGCTAAGAGCAAAAATCTTCATGATCCCTTGTTTCGTGAGAAACCAGGTTTCAATCAAAAAAGGTACAAAACACCCGGCTCAGGGATCTCTGAGAGCACTAACCTGCGAGATAAATCAGGGACAGTACACCTCCATGACAAGAGTTAGGCTGTAGTAACAAGAAGGCTAAATTAAATATGCACAAAGGTGGGAAGTAATTAAGATGTTTGTTTTGATAATAACTGGAATGTAAAATTCACATTGTTTCATTACAGTTTTTAGGGGTTTTGTATTTGTTTTGTTTGATTGAAAGCTGACATGTAAGTATCCTGATGCATGCTCACTAATCCAGGTAGAAAAATCTAAAAAAGTTAAATCTGGTCCTCTGGACATTCAAAAAAACAAAACAAAGCAAAACAAAAAAAATGTAGAAACGTTTCTTCTTTCAGCCGAAAGACTTTCTCAGTCTGAGGTGCTGTATTCAGCTCAGTCTTATAAATAGCACCTTCTCAGAGTGGATATATATATTAGGGATGGGGGCGATTCGATCCAGTATCGATATCGGCCTCCGATACCAGCATAATTTACGTATCGGATTTTTCCGATCCTCCTGCCGATATTTCCGATCCATGATGCATGTTGGCTTCAAACTATGGAATGGATTTCCTGAACGGCGGCGTCTCATGAACCCAGAGTAATAAGACCCGCCTCACATTCAGGAAATCCAGTTCATAGTTTGCAGCCAGCTACAACGTGAGGACTGAGTTAGCAGCACTGTGGCTAACAGCTAAAAAATTTTCATCTAAACATGTCCGCTGTGTGGAAGTATTTTACACTAAAAACACCACAAAACAAGACAGCAACGTGCAATGTCTGCAGAGCCACAGCGCCACATTAAACCGCGGTAAAGTTAGTTTTACGATGGACATTCGAGCTCCGTGGCTTCAGCGGGGCACTGCTCTTTGCTCAACCTGGGGCGGCCAACTCGACCCCGGCCAGCCGCGTCCAATCTGCCCCGCTCAGTCTGCCCGTCTCCGAGGAGGGACAGACTGAGCGCGGCTGCCCCAAATCAGGCTGCCTGCTTCGGATTGAACAAGAAGAAGACGTCGCTGAAACCACGAAGCTCAAATGTTTACAGAGAAATTATTAAACTTCATAATTAATGACCAACCACCATCAGTTGTAGAAAATGAAGGATTTCACAGTTTGATACTTGCAGTCAAGATATAGTTTACCCTCCAGGAGAGGGTACAACGTATCAGTACAACGTAGACAATCATAAAAAAACATGACTTGAAAATTATATATATTAAAAACAAAAACAGCTACATTATAAAGTGATGTAAAATACTAAAAACAGGAACATGTCTGTTGGTTTATGTCATGAACGTTGCAGATGTTTGAAGCCATTTAACATTTTATTTAATTCATTTATTCATTCATTTAAATGAAACAATAAAAAAACATCAAAAAGAAAACAATGAATGAAAAGAGTGCAGAAAGAAGAACAAAATGCTTATATCTGCCCCTTGTTTAAAAAAATATAAAATAACTTTAAACAATCACTTAAAATGAATCACTTTAATATCCACTTTAAAACTAGGAATAAAAAGAAACATGTTTTGTGTTAGAATTTAATTCTAACTTTAAAACTTATCCAACATTAATAAAATTTACCTCAAGTTGCCTTTTTGGGCATGCATGCATATATTTGTACAAATTGTACTTGAGAGGAGATTATTACAGCTTCATATAAAATCAATGATGATCATGATATCGGAACTGGATCGGTATCGGCCGATACTCAGACTTCGGTATCGTGATCGGATCGGAAGTAAAAAAAAGTGGATTGTGCATCCATATATATATATATATATATATATATAAGTTTTCATGGGAACACTTATTTATTTAATGGAATATTTATCAATAATTTTTAAATAATACTATTTAATTTTGAATGAAATGGCTTGCTTTACATTTTGTGGTGTTGAATAAAATAAATCAAATTAAACCTTATCAGAATCAGAATAAACTTTATTGGCATTGCACCGAGATACAACGCGAACATGTCTTCACTTTCAACTTTAGTTACATATACAATATATTTCACATTATCAACAAAGTTTAAAATACAAAGTACATAACTTGAATTACATAATGTCCAGATAGCTTAATTTAGCTCAGATAGCTAATTACATCTCCCACCACTAACAGAAATACTATTTATTACTGTTACTGTTATTATTTAGCATGGAAAGCAGTATGTCAGGGCTATTCAACTGGTGGCCCGTGGACCAAATCAGGCCCACGGGTGAGCTCAGTTTAGCCCACCAATGGGTTCATTTTTAAATAAAATTATATTTTAAACCATTAAACAAACTTACTTAATGACAATAAATGTAATATTGCACGCCCCAATTTTCAGTTTTTTATTTGTTAAAAAAGTTTGATACATCCAATAAATTTCATTCCACTTCACGATTGTGTCCCACTTGTTGTTGATTCTTCACAAAAAAAAAAAATTATATCTTTATGTTTGAAGCCTGAAATGCGGCAAAAGGTTGAAAAGTTCAAGGGGGCCGAATACTTTTGCAAGGCACTGTATTGGCTTTCAGTAACTGTGGCACCCTGAGCAGTGTTGCCAGATAGTCGAGGTTTTCCAGCCCAAAAGTCTGTTAAACCCGCCCCATCACACAAAAATCCACCCAATCAATATATTGTTTTATTTACTGTTTGAACACACACACACGCACGCACACACACACACACGCACGCACATACATACATACATACATACATACATACATACATACATAC
>NC_056502.1:29534433-29556822 GCF_014905685.2 Nematolebias whitei | reverse complement strand
TATATAATATATATAAACACACACACACCCAATACTCCCCACCCCTTTAAAGATATATTGATGCCTATATGTTCATCGATATGATTAATCAAAATTAGTCAAATGTGAATGTTAATGTTTTTTATTCAGAAAATCAACACGGCACATTTCAGGATCTGGTTATTATAGACACAGATCAAATGTTCAATATTAATATTTCTATATTTATCACCACAGTAATAGTATTAAACAAATTAGTTGTTGTAAACACTCAAA
Source organism: Nematolebias whitei (assembly GCF_014905685.2). NCBI lineage: Eukaryota > Metazoa > Chordata > Actinopteri > Cyprinodontiformes > Rivulidae > Nematolebias > Nematolebias whitei. Next base: position 29,556,567 of record NC_056502.1, on the reverse strand, counting down.
ATACATATGTTGGTTTAGTGTTTACCTTTAACCTAAATATTTTAGGAGTAAAAATGTATAATAATCACTTTAAAAGTTACAAATGTTGTCTTTGGTGCCTGTTTGTTTTCCATATATATTAGTGTGTGTGAATGGCACGCATAAAGGGGGCCGTGTCAAGGCCCCCCCAAAGGGGGCCCCATAAAACACTTTGTAGAACGGTGCTTTATGAAGTTCAGTGCATTTCCTTAAATCAGTTGACCGACAGTTCTGCCACATCCAATATGGCGGCCGCTCCGACGTACGGCTGCAACGGGTCTGCTCACTCAACGAGGTGTCCAAAATCTGCCTCACCAGTTCTCTGTTGTGAACGCCCTGGCAGATGACAATAACCAATCAGTGATGGAGAAAGGTCAGGGGAGCTTTACTATAAAATAATGATGAATGGTTGTTTGAAATGTGTTTAATAGATTAATTCAAAAACTGGAGCTCTGACTCCAAATCAGCCCAATCTATCCCCATCTGCCCAAAGCAATTTTTACCAACAAAATAAGAATGAAAACCGCCCAATCTGGCAACACTGCCCCAGAGCAGTTTAATTGAGCTAATATGAATAGCCTTGCAGTTTATAATCCTGGGCCACGCACATACATGAAATATACACTTGTAGTGTGTATGTGAGACTTCACACTTTCAGTGCTTTTCACACCTCTGCAGGGGGTTCCCCAAAAAATCTCCAGGAGCCAGACAGGAGAAAATCCACACAAGACATGCCCCGGAGCAATGTGGATTTCCTAACTGGACCTCTCTGAAAGCTGAGAAGAAACCCAAGCAGGACTCCAGCCAGCCATCAGGTGAAAAGGAGGAACCCAGGCCAGTGGTCTGTATGTTGTAGGAGTTTCAGAGAAACTGATAAAACTTTTTTTTTTTTCCTAAACATGACATCAAACACCAAAATACATTACAGCAAAGGCTGGTCCATAAAGATCCAGCCCCCCGGCACAAACAGAGTAATACTGTGTTTGATGTTCAGTGCCAGGCTGTGATTAGTTATAAATCGGAGAAACTAAACAGCCACTGGCCAAAAGGATGGCAAAGCACAGGAGAGCAACATCATCAAGACAGGACTCTGTGGTCTACACTCATCTCCAGGCCAGCGGTCACTCTTTCAGGGAAGAAGATGTTCACATCCTGGACAGAGAGGAACGATGGTTTGAGAGAGGAGTAAAGGAGGCTATCTTTGTGAAAAGAAATCGTCCATCGTTAAACATGGTGGAGTCCTCTGTGTTCAACTGTCCCCTCTTACAATGCTGTTATCACAGCCCCCTATAAATAACAAGTGGCCATCAGAGCACTAAGGTTTCAAGGTTCATTTGTCATTTGCACCCCATGTAGTACATGTGGTGGAACGAAATTATGTACACAGGGTCCCAGTTACATCCAACAATAAAATGTAAATTGAAAACAGTAACAAGATCTAAGATCACAAAGTTTGTTTTCTCAGTCATCCAGGTATATAACAACAAAAAAGGTTGAATCATGTCATCTGGACTTCGTTTTTTTGTTAAAAAGAAACGTTTCGCCCCTCATCCAAGAGGCTTCGTCGGTCTGAGGCCTAGCCATCTGGTATTACCCAGAAGCCACCCTGACTCTTGTGTTCCAAGCCTGCCTCAGATACCCCTGAAGTCTGGCCTTTTCACTAATGGTTTCAAAAACACAAAGTTTGTTTTCTCAGTCATCCAGGTATATAAGATCTAAGATATGAACTAAGAAAAACATCAACTAAATATACACTAAGCACTCATAGCATAAAACCATTACGTTGAACATCAGCACTAACATGAGTCCGTGTGAGCAGATGAGCACGAATAAACACAGCAACATGAAACAGATCAGCAGCAACATGAAACAGATCAGCAGCAACATGATGTGATTTTTCACAGTGATTATTCTGGTTAGAGATTCATGAGTCTAACAGCCTCAGGGTAGAAGCTGTTCCTCGGTCTAGTGGTTCTACACTTAATGCTCCTCAACCTCCTTCCTGAGGGGTGTGGGGCAAAAAGTGTGTGTGCTGGGTGAGTGGGGTCCTTAATGATGCAGGTAGCCCTCTTCCTGCATCTGGAGGTGTACATGTCTGTGATGGTGGAGAGACTGACTCCAACATCTTCTGTGCAGCCTTCACCACTCTCTGCAAAGCTTTTCTTTCTGCAGCTGTGCAGCCTCCATGCCACACGTTGATGCTGGAGCACAGGATGCTCGACCAATTGTTAGGCTGATGATCCTCCTTTATCATGTGAACAGCTAGTTCTGGGTGACCACAACAAACTGGTTGATCCACCATGAGAAGGTGCAATTTATAAGACTGAGTTTAGTGCAGCTCCTCAGACTGAAGAAGTCTTTAGGATAAAAGACGAAGCGTTTCAACAAGTTTCTATTTTTTGCATCTGTCCAGAAGATCTGACTTAACTTTGTTAGATTTTTTTTCTCCCTGGATTATTGAGCATGCATCAAGACAAATCAGACAAAGTTGGAACAATTATTTTGACCTTTTTTTGATGAACTTTGATTTGAATTTGATCTAGTCAGTTTTTTTCTTCATAATTTGAACCATTATTTTTGAAGTTTAGACTATTAATCTTACACTTGTCTCCTTCTATTCATCTTATACATCGGTCAACAGTGCAACTGAATATTCCTGCAAACACAATTTAAAGAGTGTAACACTATCGGATTGTCACATGTTTTGTTTCATTTATTTTTGACATGTTTAAGTTCAAGTCTTCAAAAAGACAAATGATGTTTTCTTAAATATTTGTACACTTACCTTCATGCAAAGAGGAAACATAAATGACTGTACCATCATGGACCTCAGGTTTGGGATTTGTTGCCAATAATCTGGACTGTTCTTTTTGCTTCATATCAAAGATAAGATAAGATAAGATAAAAGGTCGTCTGACCAAACATTTCATTGTGTGATTTAAGACTGTAGATCCAGTGTTCCAAGCATAATAATTATAATAATAATAACTATTTCTTTGTTTTGTTAAGAACCGCCTCCTTTTCTCCAGTCGAGGAAAACACTTTCTGCATTGTGTCGTCTCTTGCAGGAGACGAGCAGGACCCTGATCTTTTTATTATACGGGGAATCTGCTGACTGTGGTATCACATTATGATTAACAATTTAACTATAATCCCCTTCTTTCACATTGTTATTCCACAGATGACTGAGTGCAGGAGCGAAAAGCCAGTGATGGCACGCAGGCTTCATTTGATTCGTTGATTGATTTATTGTTTTCCATGGTTGTAATCATTTCCCACCCCGAGGTAATTTGTCAGCTCTTTATGGTTCAGAGGTATAAGCCTGAGAGTTAATTAATCTGCTCGGCTCAGAGGCTTTGAAGGAAAAATGCCTTTATGAATTGTAACGGCTTTAAAAAGTCTTCGAGTCTTTTTTTTTTTAAATCACAACAAAAAAATCAAAGCAGCAGGTAAACAGATATAATTATGTTGGGATGATTTCCAGATCTGCTGGATTTACTTGGATCAGTTGATCTTGTTCATTTCCTCGAACTTTGGATTCAAGCAAAAAGCATTCGTAAAATCTGGGGAGAAAAAAACAGGACAAAATATATTAAAAACACAATGTTGGAATATTCAAATATGCATAAGAAGAAGCACTGTTTTAATTTTCACCCATTTTTGTGCAGCTCCACTTCATGTTCTTACCAAAGTGTTTATAGCTATAACACAAAAAAATATGGTCCCTATCTTCAAGAATCAAAATCAACATTGTAGTAAAGTGAAGTTCTGAATTAAATTTTTGGTTATAATTGAACCTAAAGCGACACAGAGCTTCACTCTCATCCCTAAACCACCACTCCTGACATTGTTTGGCTTTTGTCTGTCATAATATATTAAATATAAAATATCAAATAAAATATATTAAAAAATAAAATATATTAAGTAATAGTCAATATGGGTTTAGACCTAAAAATTCTACGTCAATGGCACTCATGGATTTAATGGAACAGATAACGACTGCTGTGGATCAAAAAAAAATATTGTATTAGTATTTATGTTGATCTAAAGAAAGCATTTGATACTATTGATCACAATATTCTTCTAAAAAAACTAAATAAATATGGAATTAGAGGGCATGCATTGCAGTGGGTATCTAGTTATCTAGAAAAAAGGAAACAACTTGTTCAAATAAATGATGTAAAATCTGAATTCTGTAATATTACATGTGGAGTGCCTCAAGGCTCTATACTTGGACCTAAGCTATTTATTTTATATGTGAATGACCTGGTAAATGTGACTGGATTTTTTAAATGTATTTTGTTTGCAGATGATACTACTTTTCTTTGTGTGGGTGAAAATGTTGTGCAAATGCTGAAGATGGCACAAACAGAATTTGTGAAAATACAAAATTGGTTTCAACTAAACAAATTATCTTTAAATGTTGATAAAACAAATTATATGATTTTTAGTAATAACAAGAAAGTGCTTGATACTCCATTTAGAGTCAATGGAATTGAAATTAATAGAGTCAATGAGGTGAAATTTCTGGGTGTCATCATTGATGAAAAACTAACATGGAGATCTCACGTAAAAAACTTAAGAACTAAAATAGCTAAATCGATTGCAGTAATGTACAAAGTTAGAGAGTTATTCAATGATAAAGCAATGTTTCTATTGTATAATGCCATTATTGTTCCACATTTAATTTACTGTATTGAAGTCTGGGGTAAAGCATGTAAAACAATTACAAATCCAATTTTTATTTTACAGAAAAGAGCCATAAGAATTATTACCAGAAAAGATTATAACCATCCGTCAAATATATTGTTTCATCAGCTAAAGTTATTAAAATTTTATGACTTGGTTGATTACAATATCTTACTGTTTATGTATGGGGCCAACAAAAACATACTACCTACTAACATTCAAGGGAAATTTGTTAAAAGAGAAAGTAATTATTATCTTAAGGGGATGGAGATGTTTGTGAAACTGTGGTGTCGCACCAGTCTGAAGATGCGATCCACTATATCTCAAGGTATTAGATTGTGGAATGATCTGGAGGTTGATATTAAAAATGCCAAAACTATGTACATATTCAAGAGGATGATAAAAATTTGTTTTTTAAAAAAAATATTAAGTATAATGTGAGTTCATAAAAATTGTTTACAGTTGATCTTATATTTTAGCTAAGTTTTTTTATTTATTATTTTTTACTCTTTTATTTTTTTTATAAATTCATCTTGCTTTTGTATAGTAATTTTGTTTGGAATATATTTTGGGGACAAGGGGCAGATTTTATAAGAATTCATTCTTCTTCTGCTGCCTTTCATTTTATTTCGGTGATTGTGTATCTTTTTTCTTTTCTTTAAATTGTATTATATTTGTTGTTTGGATGAAACGAAATGAATAAATAAAACATACATACATACATACATAATGGAAGTTAGTCTTGTTTTAATTGGCTTTCCAATGGTATGTGAATGGGAACTGCTGATAGAGTTAAAAGTGCATTTTAATCAGCATGTTAATCCAGTCAGCACCAAAGAAACATGAGGTGTCGAAAGCAGTGAGGAGAGGTTTGTTACTGTAAGGTTTGTAACAGTCTCCATGCTGCCTGCACTGTGTGTGTGTGTGTGTGTGTGTGTGTGTGTGTGTGTGTGTGTTTGCTTTAGTATTGGTGGGATTTCTGCAGAAAAGAGGGGAATAACCCCTAAATGGCTGCAATGTGAAATTTTATACAGTATTTTAGCCTTTTTTCTGTTTAGCAAGGATGATTTTTTTAAAGCCTTCTTTCACTTTAGAAAGCATTTCAGAAAACGTCTTTCTTTAGTTAGGACTACATATTTGTGTTTTAAAGGAGCTGTATCAATACTGATTACAAAAATATTATTATTGTCTGAAAAACCCAACTCCTAAACACTCGTCACAATCTTCCCTATTGTTCAGCTGTCACATTGGCACCAAGTCTTTCCCACTGTATATTTTAGCGCCCCTGTGTGAGGCCTGTGCTCTCTCATAACACCCCCCCCCCACACACACACACACACACACACAGTTGATGCACTGTGGCTGTACAGATAAATACGCTGCTTTTAAAATTGAGTCTTGATATGCTGCTTGGTTTTTTTTTTTATTATTTTGTGCAGTTTTGTAATTGTTTTAGATTTACACAATCTGATGCTGCACAAACACTGTTGATTGCTCTTAAACCTTCAATGAGAGCACTCACCTTTGTCAAACAGGATCATAGTAAATAAAAGTCTCAAAATATCCCATTCATATCCTGCTGCTGACAAAGGAGCTTAGCATATTAGACACCACGAGAAGAGGTGCAGCTTTTAAAACTGTCAAATGTTTGCCGGCTGACGTTGCACTTTGTTTTAACAATAGATGTTTGTCTACTTGTCTCTGGATGGTTATTAAAATTACTTTCCCCCCTTGTTTATATTTTTATTTTTCATTCAACCTTCATTAATTCATTCAACCTTTATTTATACAGGTTAGTCTCATTGAGCCTCAAGAGACCTGTTTTTAACAAAGAACGATGACAACAGTAGACAAGCATAAGAAAAGCATAAAAATTAAAACTAATGGAGGAAAATTATATTAAAAAACTAAACAATAACAGCTACATTATAAAGCGATATAATGTACTAAAACAGGAACATGTCTGCGCTGGTTTTTGCCATGGACTTAACAGATGTTTGAAGCCACTTAGAGAGGTCAAGGTCGAGAGCTTCAGATCTTTTTGCAAGATATTCCAGGAAACAGGAGCAGAGTAGGAGAAGTCCCTTTTGCCTAGTTCAGTCCTCACTGGGGGGACACTGCATGTAATAATGCCCTGAGAGCGCACGCTGTAGCTGCACTCACGTACTGACATGTATGAAGGCAGCAGACCAAGAAGTGATTTAAAGATGAAAATTTACCAGTGAGAGTCTGCATGAAGTTAATGATGACCAGTTAACCAGTGATACAGTGATGGGTACTGTAGTTACAGCCAGTTATGAATCTTCATGGTAGACAGCTTCAATTTTTCTGTCCACATAGACGCCAGAAAATGTTTTTTTTTTTTTTTTTTTTCAATTTGCAAGGCTTTTAAAAAAAATCCTCACCACAAACTAAATCTGTGAGGACTGAGGAGCAAAAGCAGTTGAAAATCTGTAACTTTAAAAATGTTTGGAGTGGTTGCAACAAACTCTTAACTTGCTGCTGAACCAACATTACACATTCTGTTTTTATTTCAAGAGGAAATTTAAGGATATGTCACCCAACTCTGAAAATGAAGTCATAGCCAATTTTATCATATTTCAGTTGTAAATTAAAAACAATGAGAAGAATCTGCTAACTGTTGAGCTCACTCACCAGACTACAGTTAGAAATATGAGCTAAGATGAATTTTTTTGTGTTAAACCACCATACAGATGTGTTTCCTGATAGATTTAATGAGTTATGATGAACTGACAGAATTAAAATAATAATAATCAGACTTTCGGTGTGGACATACACTGGACCACTCCATTGCACGACTACAACTGGTCCAGAATGCAGCAGCCCAATTTTTAACCAGTACAGGCAAAAGAGAGCACATTACACCAGTTTTGGCCTCACTGCACTGGTTACCGGTTCACTTTCGAATCCAGTTCAAAATACTCATGTATGTCTACAAATCACTGAACAGTTTCCCCCCCCCCCCCCCCCATCTCTCTGATTTGCTACAACCGTATGTCCCACCACGCTCCCTAAGGTCAGCAGACCAGTTGCTCCTCACAGTTCCAGGAACTCGTCTTAAGCGCAGAGGTGACAGGGCCTTCTCTGTAGCAGGACCAAGACTCTGGAATGAGTTACCTCTGCTTGTCAGACAGGCCCCCTCCCTCTCGGTTTTCAAGTCCCGTTTAAAAACTCACTACTATTCAGTAGCTTTCAACACCAGATGATCTGTGTTTTGAACCTGTACGCTCCACACTGGTTTGTCGTCATTATCTGCATCATTTTTTGTCTATATTCTGATTTACCTCATTTTGTATTTTGCTTTGTGTGTTACCTGTTGTTCTGTCTGTACAACACTTTGGTTGGCCTTGTTGCTGTTTTAAGTGCTTTATAAATAAAGTGGTATGGTATGGTAAAATAAAAACGTTCAGCGCTCCAGACTTCACAGCTTTTCATTTGAGGGGCAGTCAGATTGAATTTGTAGGTCAACAGTGGTGAGGAATGGTGAACTTTTAAAGTTGTAATGTGGAGGGTTGCATGGAGCTGGGATCTAAACTGTTACGTGAATGATCCTTGCAGGGAATGCAGATTTGTGTGAATGTGACAATACGTGCAAAAGACACTGTAAGTGCACAGATGTGAAATTGTACCAGTTTATTACCCAACTGGTGAAAAAACTCTGCTGTTTACAAAACTGGAATCGCTTTGTACAAAATTACAGCTGCTGGTACAAGGTGTGGGTATGCTGGTGAGATTCTCAGTCATGCAGGACATGCTAAATCCAAACAAGATAAAAAGCAACAACAACTGGACTTCTGTAGCTTAAGACATTGCGTGGAGGCGCTTTTTCAATTCAAAGTCACAGGAAGTGTGGGACTCAAGTTATAAAGCGGCGGTGTTCTGTAAGCGTGCATGATGCAGATTGACACATGCAAATTGCCCTCTCACTCCTCACAAAGGGTGTGGGTACAAACTGACTACAAAAAAGGTTAAATCATGTCATCTGGACCAGTTTCTTTGAGGGAGAAATGTTTTGTCTTCCATCCAGAAGACTTCATCAGTCTGTGGCCTGCCAACCAGATCTGTCCCATAAGTAGCCTTCACTGCTGTGTTTCAAGCCAACCTCCTGTTGGAATCTCAGGAGCAGGCTTTTAAAACACGCACAAGGACCCCTCAGCCTAAAACAATCAATCATCATGTATGACAATCAAATGCCAGATGTCTGACTTGCTACTCACAGAAACAGCCTGAGGACACCAAGGTCAAAATAGTTCAGAAAAAAGGTTGTAAGCTCAATCATCAGGTAGATAACAAAAAGTTAAATCATGTCATCTGGACCAGTTTCTTTGAGGGAGAAATATTTCATCTTCCATCCAGAAGACTTCATCAAATTGACTAGCACTCTATAAAGATCTAACTTGATTTCTTTTTTTCTGTTTCACATTTAATCTGGTTAAGGCAGCAAATTATCCCAAAACATGATTAAACCTCAACCGTGTTTCCAAGTAGGGAGAGTTCTTTTCACCGGTTCAATCCCAAAAAGATTATTTCAGAAGAAAATTCATAGCTGCTCCGCACCAGTCAGAAACTTTTTGGCGTTGTGAAACTATTTCTTTTACACATTCTGCACCTCAACAGGCTTTGAGTTTCATCTTAGCACCATATTGAAACTATCCTCTCGGTTTTTACTCCGTGAAACCTGCTGCTGAGATTTGCAACTTATGAAAGTGATTCTGACAAGGAGCTCAGAAAGTGATGCTTTGCAGCTTCTTCAACTTTTTGAGCGTTTCTGCTGTTCTCACGCAGCTCTCCGTGACGAAGAGAAAATTTAAAACAAATGCAAACAACCTATTTTTATGCAGGCAGGCTATCTTATTTTAAAGTTCAAAAACATAAAGATCAGTCAAAATAAAAACAATCAAATAAGGAACAAAATCCACACAATATTTTTCCTCATATCAATAAATTTGTAATTTGTGAAAAATCGTGACCAGCTGTTTACTCCATATGTTTGTTTGGAAACAGCCAAAGTGACTGAAATTAGGTCAACAAACAGGGCGTCCACTGAACAGCTGTTTGAGCGTGTGAAGTTATTCATAGGACTTATTTAATCTCTGATTTGTTGACTAAAGTATGCAGATCAAACACCCGCTTCGAATGTTATCAGCCATTAACTGTTCGTTATTAGTTCAAAAAAGTTCAAGACAAAAACAACTGGACTTTATTTGTAACAGAAGACTCATCCGAGAAGCTTTCTCAATTCAAAGAACAGGAAGTGAGAGTGTTATTAGTTGTTATCATCAATGGTTGCTTTCAGACTGCCTCTCCTCCTGTTAGGTTTAAAGGTACGTTGTTAGAGCCGATAATAGGGTCACGTGTTTAGGTTAAGAGTAAAGGGTCTGGGTTAAGTTTAGGGTCGGTGCTCTGGGTCAGGTGTGAGGTTAGGTTTAGGAACAGGGTTAAATAAAGTGAACCAAAAAAGAAAAACACTTCCAGTTTTACATGTGTACAAAGCTGCATGTTATCAGCAATAACAACGTAACTTTAAAACTACTAGGAGGTAGGAGGGACAGTCTGCACGCAACCTATGGGGATGATAACAACTAATAACGCTCATTTAATGGGCTGACAACATCCGAAGGATCAAAAAGACAAGTTAGGTTGAAACAGTAAACTTAATGCTTGTTTGAACACTGAGCTCCTCATGTGCTGCTTCAATGCCTGCTTGAGACCCTATACTCATTTTTGACAGATATCCAGGGCTAATCAACTGGTGGCCCGGGGGCCAAATCAGGCCCTCGGATGATCCCAGTTCAGCCCACCAGTGGGTTCATTTTAAATCAAACTAGATTTCGAACCATGAAATAAACTTAGTTAATGAGAATAACTTCTGGATGTCCATCCAACCCCTGAGCTCATGGCTTTCAGTAACTGTGTCCCCCTGAGTAGTTTAGTTGAATAGCCCTGCCTTACAGGATTTCTCCCCTTTTTGTTGCATTTGTTAGTAGATTTACTTTAATTTTTCCACCTTAAAGTCTTCTCCAAGACTCTACTATGGTTGTCTGTTTCTGCCATGTTTCAGATGTACTTCAGTCAGGTAACTCAAGCTTCCACTGTTTTTAACGGATCCATATATGAGCAAACCTGTATTTTAACATTTCTAATCAATGTACAGTCTCTTGGAAACTATTGGATATAGTTTATTATAGTTCAGGATAATCTATTTAATTTTATACTTTCGAATGAGTACCTCATGTTATTTAAAAAAATACTCAAAATTTTACTAGATTTTGTTGAATACATCATGCCTGTATTACAGTTTGTGTATGTTTTATGACAGTACTTTTTAATATTAAACATTTTCATTCAATGATTCTGCTTATGCATAATTACTTTCTTGCTGTTATTTCTTCCACGTTTTCAAGTCTGAGCGTAAAACAATAAAGATTTAAACTTTTTTTTTCTCTCAGTAAAAGCAAGGCTAAAAGCATTAAATTAGAAGTTTGTTTATTCTGCACATATTTTGGACTGACCCTCGTCTCTTCACGCCCTCTGTTTCAGCTTGCTGGGAGTCTGTCACTTCGCCACCGTGTAAATCTTTGTGTTATCTTTAGGTGTGAAGGACCCATCTGAAAGCTGTAGGCCGAGCTTCACCTCACCCAGAGGTTTAGCAGCGCGCGACTCTCCCTGTGAACGTGTGAAAACATTTAACTGGCCATTTACAGCACGAGACGACGGTTGCTCTGCAGGGCAGCGTGCCTCACTCCTGTCAGTCCAACAGACAGGCCACGTCTCTGATGGTGACAAGGAGCACGGATCAGGCAGCCCTCATGTATAAATTTTATTTAAAATTTAAAGAGTAAAATAAATAAAAAACTGTTTAAAAGAAGACGCTACATTTGGTGCAAGCGACTGAAGAAGCAGATCTAAAACCAAGGAATCAGAGCGAAGCATCTTGACTACAGGGCAGGCTGAACGAGCCGAGGGCGATCTATACAGCTGCATGTATAGACGGAGCTTTTTGTGCATTTAGAAAACCACAAATGTGGCTTTAGTTGAGCATACACGCACTCATGCACTGAAGCAAATACGTGGTTACTTCTGAGATGTTACAAAAACTTCTTTCTTCTCATCCATTAAAAAACTATCGATCTTGTGCTTTGCCTTCTCTACTTGACAGGCTTTTTCCCCCCCGTCATAATGGAAAGTCTCCCCGGCTATTTTTTTTTTTTTTTCAGCCTATTCTTCATTTGGAGTAATTATAGATGGAGAGGTAAAAAGATGTTTTTTCCCCTTTCTTTTCTTTTCTCCTCCCTTATCTTCCTCGCCCCTGCGTGCATTCAGAGGAGCTCTCACCACTGCATTCTTATTAGGGACATGTCTGAAAGGCTCTCCGCAGCATGTGGTGTCCTCTGACCATCTGCCGTGGCTGCTTTTTGTTGGCATTAACAAGCCAAGAAAGCAAGGATAGCTTTTCAACAGGTACAAACTTTTCCTTTTAGATAATCAACTGCATTCAGGCGCCCGGCACAGTGTAGGCAATACGAGCGCAGGAGAGGATGATATTCAAGCAAAAAAGAACAAGGAAAAGGGAGGAGAGCTGTAGAAAGAACTTGATCAAAAGACAAGATGTTCTCTTTGGTGTTGTTTAGTGTTAGTGCATCAAACTCCTATTCAAATACTGCGGTCTTCCTTTTGTTGCTGCGTCTCTGTTCTCTTCATTTTTTATCAAGATGGACCATGTAATGAGAGAAAACTTTGGTCATTGTGCAGCGGTCAAAGGTGTTCTGCCTTAATGAGTTGAAGAAACACAAGTAGGGCTGTCCCTCATGCCTCTTTACCGCACCGTAAAAAGCCACAGGAAGCCTCCTGAAGAAGGCCTCTTCCATGCGCTGCCGTCCCCTTCCTTGTTAAAGGGGGCAGAAAGCGAAAGCCGAGGGGAAAAGTAATTTTCTTCTGCAGTCTATCCATTTTTTCGGTGGGTTTCTTCCACTTTTTCGGCTGTGTACTTTCATAAAGCTTATAATTATCTTGGCGAGAGCCCCTCAAGTGAGAACGAATAGGGTCTTTGTACCCTCTTCTCTTCAGGCCTCTCCTTTCTGTGGGAAAAAAAGAAGTCATATTAACATTTGCTCTTCCCTTTACGGATGCAGCGAGAAATCCAGATGAGTCCCTTCTTAACAAAAAAAAAAAATCTTTTAGCAACTTAATTTTGAAAATACATTGTTGGAATAACTATTGAAGCTTAATACAACTAGAGGGAGCTTTCAGATCTTCTTTTATACCTACTATTCAACTGTGTGAAACAATACGAGCAAACCAAGGATTTGGTGTTGCTGTTGTTTTTACATTTGTATAAAATCAAAAGAAATATATGATTTAAGGCCTAGCATTCCTTGAAGAAATACATATCACCCGTCACCTTTCATGCCACAGTTTAACCAAAGATCATATCATAATGAAGAAGAGTACTGAAAACTAATAAACAGCCTTATAGCATTGGCCCAGACAAGCAACGACCTCGTATAACTTTTGACCTTGATTTATGAACTTGACCTTAGAGCTGGAGTGATGAAAAAGTCACGTGACACGTCGTCTAGCGGTGGCGCAAATGTGTATCAGGTTTCATTAAACTATCTTGAGCGAATCAGACGTTCTGGACGGAACAAGAGAATGTTTACGGATGGACAAACTGTATAATTTGTGCACCTTTTGACAGACGTATACCAATAAAAAGTATACAAAGTATTTGTTGGGAAATACTCTCAGCTACTACCCCACCACATTTCAGCTCAATATCTGTAAAACTGACTGTGCTGTGTTAGCTGAGATTGATTAGCTGTGGCAACCATCTTGAATCAGGTGTAAATGTAAAACCAGAGGCTACTTTCTGAGAGATACATTAAAATCCATCCAGTGGTTCATGAGATATTTTGCTAACAGTACAGATAAATAACCCCCTGTAGGCACACAGTCATGTGCAAAAACATGGTTGCCCTGTCGCCTTCAGCAGCGGGCGGTAAACGCATTCATTATTTGAAAAATACGTAAAAATAAGTGCAGTTTTTTGCAGCCCAGAAAGCAGACTGGTGTCATCAAACCAAAGCCTCACCTGCCCCCCACCCCCCATGCCTCCGACCTCCACCCCCAAACTCTTCTGGTTGATTACTCTTAATGTAATTTTAATTAAAAACTGTGGTGTCAAAGGGTTTAGCCTGCCTGAGAAGCGGGTGCAGCTTGCAGCACAGTGGCACTCCCCTTCACTTGCTTCACAGAAAATGCATCCTGACATTACCCGGCTCGTGCCAACAAGACGAGCCAGAGCAAAGCAAAACAAACAAACAAAAAAAGGCTATCTGAGGAGTTTAAATATAATTTCACAAGTTTGTTTGAAGAATGAAAATAATGCAACCAAAAGTTTTTGATTTTAGTGTTATGGTAATACTAAAAAAAGACATGAAACCAGTCTAACCAGTGCATTGCTTTGCTGCTTTGTTTCTTGCTGTGAAAATAAACTCATGTTTAATTTAAAGAAAACAAAGAATGACCGTTAATTGTAGGGATAGGAAATTTATGTTTTATACTTACGTAATTTATTTCTAAAATGTCCCTATCTCAGTTATTTCTACAGATATTGAGCTAAAATTTGGTCTGGTTGTGCATGAAACTCATTCAATACACATATTCTGACTGAGTGCTATATAATTTTGTTTTAATTTTTCTTGAACAAGTTCCTGAGTTTACTATTCTTGATTTAAACCAAGTTTTTGATGAATGATTGCTTCATGCTAGTTGGTCGTTTGTTGTTGCTGTTTGCCTTGTGTGGTTTTCACATCTTCATTCCATTTCTTCACCTAAGACATCTCCAAGATGGAAAGTAAAAAAAAAAAATAGTTGGCACCAACCAGGTGAAGCCATCGAGTGACTTCATTGACTCTGACAACTCTCGTCCCTGCCAAATGTCACAGAGGTGATTGCAGAAGGTGCCCCACAGCAAGGCTCAACAGCAGAGGTCTGCTTGTAGGTTTGTAATCCTCTCACCGAAGCCCTTGGATCATCTGCTCTCCATTGACCCAGAAGAGGATCCCCGTGGCTGGGACTAAAAGACTCTCCAAAGTCTCATCTCTGCACCCCATCTGCTGGCTGAGCCATGTCTCCAAAGTTTCAGAATATGACGGAGTAGAAAAGGAAGCAACAGGAAGTACTTCTACTTTGTGCTATTTCAGCCGTTTATACACCAACCAGTTGAGAAAGGAATAAAAGCCAGTCATAGGAGAGTGAAGAAGAGAGTCCAAGCAGGATGGAGAAAATATTCAGGAGTGATTTGTGACAAAATGGTGTCAGCAAAGGTCAAAGGAAAAGTTTACAAGACAGTGGTGAGACCAGCTGTGTTATATGGTCTGGAGACAGAGACATGGACAAAAAGACAGGAGACAGAACTGGAAGTGGAAGAAATTAAGATGTTGAGGTTCTCCTTAGGAGTGACAAGGATGGATGGGATTAGGAATGAGATCATCAGAGGTGCAGCACAGGTTGAACAACTGGGAGATAAAGTTAGAGAGGCCAGACTGAGATGGATAGGACATGTCCAGAGGAGGGACAGTGGGTATATTGGTAGAAGGATGTTAGAGATGCAGCTGCCAGGAAAAAGAAAAAGAGGAGATACAGTAGCCCCTCGATTATCTCGGGGGTTACGATCCACCACCACCCCCGAGATAGGTGAAAAAATGCAAATTAGGAACACTGTATTTATTTTTGTATTTACTGGTATATATATTTTAAGGCTTTATAAACCGCACACTCTTGCAATGTTCTTAACAATGTTCTAAACTCTTAAAGCTACACAATTTTACTCACCAGCTCTGCAGAACAGCAGATCGGTTCCGGTTGGGCTCGGTTCCGATTCTGTAGACCTACCCTGCAGTGATGAAGCCCACCGCCCCGTCCAGGTTGACGTGCACGTGGATAATTGAGCTTCAGGATTATTTGCGACTTTCCTGCCAGTTCTGTGAGCCCAATAGATAGATCGTTACTTCTGACTTTATGTTGCTAAACTTTTTCTCCATTTCAGCAGAAAGCAGTGGCAGGAAGTACTGTTGGCTTCTGGGTAGTGTAGTTCTTTTTTACTGGCCTTACAGTGTAGGCTTATTGAAAGAAAACTACAAAATGGCGGCGCTTGTCCAAAGCATTTATTTATTTTTTGTTTACTTTTAATATCGTATCGTCCCAATCAAGTGAGTAATATTAAAGTTGACAATCATTGAAAAACCGTGAAAGAGCAAGTCCATGAAATTCGAACCGCGAAGTAGTGAGGGACTACTGTATATGGATGTAGCATAGAGTTAAATAGAGAGAGCATTGGTCATGTAATGTGACTCACTGGAGGGATGGGAGCCATAACCAGAGAGGGCAAGCATCTGGACTAAACATTGTTGTAGACATTGGCAAACTAGTCACCCGTAAGAGCTGATTACTGGTATGTTAAAAAAAAAAATTAAGGATAATATTAATATATTAGAATGTATTTAAGCTATCTAATGTATATTATAATGTAAAAATGCCATAAAGCTGTGTGTGTGTTATGTTGTTCCCACCGAAGAGAAAACGGACAGCGTGTCTTATTTCATTCATCAGAGTTGATGTTATTTACCTCAATGTGAATGTGATCCAACCATAATTGAAGCTTATAATGTAACAATTAATTTTAAAATCAGCCTATAAAGCCGATGTAATCACAATTAGTTATTGCATTGGTTCACAGATATTAGCTTATTGTTATACAGAATGTAGCAGTATGCTGAATCATGCTACAGTTTAGCACAAATGATTAAACAGCACAATCTGGTATTGTCTCTATTTTATATAACATTTACACTGTGTAAAATCCATCCATCCATTATCTTTACCCGCTTATTCCATTTTGGGTCACGGGGGTCACCGGTGCCCATGTCCAGCAATCACTGTGCGAGGGCCGGGGTACATCCTGGATGGGTCTCCAGTCCATCACAGGAACACATAGAGACAATCGAGACAAACAACCATTCACTCTCTCACCTAGGGACAATTTAGAGTTACCAATCAGCCTAACATGCATGTGGGAGGAAACTGGAGTACCCGGCGAAAGCCCACGCATGCACGGAGAGAACATGCAGGCTCCACCCAGGGGGGGCCCCCGGACTGGGATTTGAACCAGGGACCTGCTCGATGAGAGGCAGCAGCTCTACCAGTTGTGCCACCGTGCTACCCCTGCTTCAACATATTTCCACTAATTTTTATATTTTAGCTAGCTTTTTTCTTTCTATTTTAGCTTTTAGCTACTGTTCTTTTGTGTTTAGTATTCCATTATCATTTTGTGACCATGAACCTTTAACCTTGCCTTTTGCTACTTTAAGCTAGTCTTTATTCTAGCTAAGCTTTTAGCTACTGTTTTTCCACTTTTAGCTTTGCGTTAGCATTTTGTAAACATTAACTTGTAGCTACTCTTTCTACTTTAGCTCGCCTTTTGCTACTTTTATCTAATGTTTACTACTTTTAGTGTTTTGTTTCTATTTTAGCTTTTGGCTATTCTTTTGCTGTTGTAGCTTTTAAATTGCCTTATGCTTCTTTTAGCTAGTTCTTTTCTACGTTCAGCTTTTTTGCTAGCCTTTAGCTTTAAGCTTGTTTTTGGCTACTTTTATTATTTTTAGCTAGCATTTTGCTTCTTTTAGTGTTCTGTACTTTAAATGTTCTTCCTTGACAAATGAAGGTTTCAGCTTCTTCAGTAAATTTCTGTAAAATCCTTCAGCGCTCAACATCCACTCTGTATTTAGACAGATAATGTGATTTCTATAGTTTTATTTGTTGCAATAAAGGGTTAAGTTTTCTTTTTGATATTTCTCTGTTGTATGGTCACGTGTGATTTTTCCTCTGACTGCACCTTGGTTGTGTTTGGTGCATAAATGACAGCTGAAACTGTGGGTTTCTGGGACCTGACCCAGAGCCTGTCGGCCCAGAGCAGCGAGGCGTGACGGAAGAAGGTTTAACTTTGCTAACCTCCTTCTGCCAGGTTCATGGGCCCCTGCTGTCGGGGTAATCTTGAATCAGTGTTGGGAGCCCATGAACCCTGCCATATCAGCCAGAACACTGCCGTACCTGGGGTACTGAGCTCTTTTTATTGAAAAGTTTACTCTGAAATGAACAAACTTGTGTGTTCACTTCTAGGGAGAAGAAATAATATTGTTCTGCACTCATCCCACAAACTTAACTTAGTTCTAGAATAATTATCACAACTCATTATCTAATTTAATACATTTTTCCTTAAGCTACATGTTTGTTTAATTACAGACAAATTTAGAGCTATCGAGACAACATTTTATGTGGTAGTAGTTGAGCATCACCCCCAAACACCATACATGGTGCAGTTATCCTGCTTCAAATGTTGCCATCAACTGTTGGCATTAACCCTGTTTGTCTGTTAGCATAATATCTCATGAGCCACTGGACAGATTTTAATGAAACTCTCAGGGAGTTATCAATTAGTGCACATCTAAAGCTCACACATAAGGAGTCAACTTAATTCAAAATGGCTGCCAGAGCTAATCAACCGTAGGAAACACAAAAGTGGCTCAGTTTGACAAATATTGAGCTAAACTTTGATGTAGTAGTAGCTGAGAATGATCCTTAACAGATTATCTGAGCACCGTCGCATCGTGTGAGATCACAGGATATCTCAGCAGAACGTCATTTACAAGGTTTCAACCAAAATGGCTGCAACTTTCTCAGAGCAAAAAGAGTTTAGTTTAAAGCTCTGGTATGCAAGGCAGCAGTCAGTATACTTTCCTTCAAGGAATAATAGGTGTTGGACATGATGTGTTTAATTAAATGATCGATCTATTTCTTTATTTGTATTTTAATGACCGTATGAAACATGTCTATAAAAGGTTCTGTGTTTTAGAGATGTCTTGATGTGTAAACCTGCAGGTGGTGAGAGGAGGCAAGCAGAAGAACCTGGGGAGCCGCACACATGTGCGTCTGGGTCTCGTGCGAATAACCAAAGTGTGCGCAGGAGATGGCTTGCGGTCTCTTTTTGTTAAAAAGTCTTAGTTCTTCTTCTCGTGGAAGTCGTCATTTTGCTCTTTCTGCCTTTTGATTGGCAGATGAAAGGAATGCACTCGTCCACAGAACGAGTGCGGCAATGTAAGGGCGGCGAGCTGTGACAGCTTTGGGCAGACCAGTAACAGTCACTACACCACCTCTGGTGTGTGTGTGGGGGTGGGGGGTGGCTGCTAGTGTCAGGGCACACCAGGTGCAAGCAAGGTGTGTGTGTGTGGTTTGAATGCGGAGGTGGACAGTTTCCACCTGTTTCCTAATGTAGTCTATAGAGCAGAATGTGTGAAGACTGTCTTGTGCTTCTCTCTCTGTGTGTGTGTGTGTGTGTGTGTGTGTGTGTGTGTCTTTGATGGAACAGGTGGAGCTGCTGTGCATGGGATCCAGACACACAGCTGACTGTGGTCGGTCTGGCTGAGCTCTACATGCCGTCTGTGGTTAGGCTCTGATCCTTTGTGGCTGTAGCTTGACATTCTTTCAGGATTTCGCTGCAGTTTCATCTCGTGACCCAAAGAACAGATTTCTTTCAATTCTGCATTCATTTGCATAAAAAAAGATACACAAGAAAGTAAACAGCTGTCAAAAAGAGATCTTTTGAAGCATTAAAGGAAAGATTTGGCAGTTCTTTACGCTGCACGCCCTTCCTGATGCAACCTGCGCTCAAACCTGCAGCCTCAGGATGACAAGTCGACAGCACTGACCACCGAGCTACCTCTTCCTAAAGTCATACATGGAAATTTAAAAGATTAACTTTTTTTTTAGTTAAAGCACCAGTCAGATGTTTAAAAATGTGATCCTGTTGAATAAATAGATAAACCACTTCAGATTGGAGACAAAGCTGTAATTATTCAAAGTGTTGCAGTGTAAAAATAAAACATTTATGCTTTGAGAGCTACAAAAGGCTGATGTGAAGTTTGCTGATGTCAAAGTGACTTTAACATTTTAGAGCATTTTAAGAAATTGACAGAACTTACTGTTTCTGTCCAATTTCATCACACAATGAAAACAAAATTCAGGTTAAAACCTGCTAAATGGTTTGTGACTCATCAGATATTTTGCTGACAGACACCTGAACACACAGGCCAGGCATCATTGTCTCTGTCTCCTTATGGCAGGTGATAAATAAAAGGGATTATTTGTAAAGAAAAATAGAATCAAAATACAGCAGACCCACGAACAGGAGCACCCATGAACTCTTTAGAATAACAGCTCTTTAATTTATTACGTCAAATCCACACTTAGTCTTTACAATAACGCAAAGTCTGATTTTTTTTTTTTTTTTTTTAATTGAATCAAGGCATTGTGCTACTTTATCTAAATTAAATTAGACATTCATATTTGAATATACTGGTATATATTTTTTGCATTTTTATTACACAACTGAAAAAAAACTTAAGCGACGTGACAAACCTTGCTCTCATACGTTTCGGGAAAAAAACAACAAAAAAACAAATACAAACAACAACTAGACGTTCGGACTCGGTGACAGTTAAATCCCGCGCGTGTGCTTCTGGGAGTTGTAGTTTTTACTGGCTACCCGCCCACTTACGTCAGCGGAAGTATTTTGAACGTTAGCTAGGTCACATTGGTTTTGGTTTGTAATGTTTTGAGACGCGCCACGATAATGGAGACTAAAAACACAGGTATTAAACATGAACTGTCTCTAATATGTTTAAGGTGTTTTTATAAGCAAAATGTTAACGTTAGCGATGTTTTAACGCTGAGTCGCTAGCTAATAAAGAAGTAAACTTGTGATCAGGTTACAAGTTATCTGAATAATATAATACAGTACCTCTGAGTTGAGTGTAGTGAATAATTCCTCACATAAATTAGAAATGTTTCTGTGTTTACTACAGGAGGTTAACTTTAAATGCATTTGCCCTTTATTAATTTGTGTTCTGATACATTACCAACACACAGCAGCTCCGTTTTGTCTTGTGCTTAACACACAGCCATGCTGCATGTGTTTATTAAAGTGACAGTCATTTTTCACCTTGTCTCACCTGTTCAGAGGAAGTCCACCTGAGGCATGTGGAGAAGGATGTACTTATCCCTAAGATCATGAGGGAGAGAGCCAAGGAGCGCTGTGCAGACCAAGTTGAAGGTGTGTGACTCTACTCAACATGTTTTTTTAACTGGTACATTTTTACTTGGCAGACTAGCAGCACATTATATTTGGCATCAGAGCAGAAATATGCGTTTGCAGTTACTTTCGAGAAAGTCAGAAACAAAAGATGATCGTAGTTCTGTTTTAACTTTAAAGGAGTGTGTTGCAGGATGACGGGAGTTTTCGACAGCAGTCACCCTTTTGGGATCGTCACCATTTTGGTCAAACCGTGAAAATAACTAAATGTGTGGTGTTGTGCTCAGAGTATGTGTTGTGACTGGCTCTCTGCTATTGCCACACCAAATGTTAGCAGAATATCTGTTAAGCTGGCTGATTTTCAGACATTTTTATATGTGCCAAGGTTAATGAGCTGAAACTCATCTTGAATTGGATTGGCTTCAGTTCAGTACAGTAAATGTACACCCACTGATTGATGCTTGAAAATGTCCTTAAAATATGTCCAGTGGTTCATGAGAAATTTTGCTAACAGATAGCCAGAGCTGACTCCAAATAGTTGATGGCAACATTTGAAACCAAGATCTTATGCAATCTGTTAGAGCTCAGACTATGTGTTGGGGATCATTGTCAGCTACTGCCACACCAAGTTCAAGTTTCTTTATAGTCGTTCGCATCACGTATAAGGATCTAAGATATATGCTAAGATAAACACTGAACGAACGCATTAGAATTCATTAGAACGAGTTTCTCGTTTGTTCCACTTTGGAGTAAACTGTTGGGGAAAGAATCAGTTTTGTGTTGTGTGTTTCCTTGACTGATGAAGTCTTCTGGATGGAAGGTAAAACGTTTCAGCACAAATAAAAAGAAACTGTCCAGATGACCTGACTGAAAATTGTTGGATTGTATACCTGGATTATTGAGCATGGACTTTGTTGACCAAGTATAATATTTTTGTCTCATTTGTTTTAACTGGGTTCTCTTTATCTACTTTTAGGACTTATGTGAAAATCTGATGATGTTTTAGGTCATATTTATGCAGAAATATAGACAATTCTAAAGGCTCCACAAACTTTCAGGCACCACTATAACGAGAAGATAATCTCATGTTTTTCCACGTTTTTTAGAACGCTCTTAAGCAAATACAATAAATTAGCATTTGCTACAATCCTTAACCTTCACATGGTGCCCGTCTTGTCCTTTTCGTATATATATATATGTATATATATATATATATGTATGTATATATATATATATATACATGTATATATATATATATG
>NC_056502.1:29495791-29519433 GCF_014905685.2 Nematolebias whitei | reverse complement strand
ATATATATATATATTTATTTTTAGCTTCTAGCAAACCTTTTGATATTTTAAGCCTTTTGCCGCTATTAGCTAGCATTTCTTCTAGTTAGCATTTCATTACTTTTATCCAGCCTTTTCTGACATTTAGCTAGCATTTTGGAACTTTTAACCTTAATCAAGCATTTAGCTACTTTTAACTAATGCTATATACTCCTTTTTGATTTAACATGCCAGTTTTAGCATCTTCAGCCCTTAGCATCCATAAAATACCATTTGTGTAGTTATTTGTATCACAGCTTCGTGCTGATGACAGCAGCAGACACCAGAGGAAGAAACAGCTGCTACATTCAATCATTTATTTATTGAATCAGATTTACAGTCTGAAGGACAGGAGGTCTAAAATATAATCCATATCTACTGTACATTGCATTTTGGTTTGCAAATCCTTTACATAAGTAAGAAAGTACAGCTGCAAAATAACATTTCTTTCAAACTAAGAACAAAAAGGCTCAAACTATGGAACAGATTGAAGAAAATGCAAATGAAAGCAATCTTTTCAACACACCGAAGCCTTCGTGCACGTATTTTGTCGAGTCACAGCTCACATTTGTTAGTTTTGCCACCACTGCAGACACTCTTACTCTCGTATAAAAAGATTTTGGTATCGGGGAGGAAAACAACAACAAAACATAAATAAAACAGAGTGCAAAATCACATTTGGCAAAGTACTGAAACCCACCATTTACATTTATACAGATATGCTCGTTGGCTTCATGTTGGAGCTTCACAAGCATCTGTACATGGTTTTAGACTCATCGGACTTACAGCCAACCCCTCTTCTTGTTCTGGAAAATCAACTCTGGCACAAAGCAGGGATTACACACACCTATTTTCTAAATATTCACAAATCTCATTTTAGCAGTCATTAAGTTTGACAAGCACACTGAAGTGTATAGGTGTGATTGAGTCTTTAATCTAAAACATGGGCCAGCTGTAGTTACAGTACGGCTGAACAAAGGAAACCTCCTATTTGACAACAGGTGTGTGAAAACTGACTGTTCTGAGAGGAACGTGGTTTTAGATCAGGATTATTCAACTAAACTGCTCAGGAGCTGGACATCCAGCAGTTATTGTCATTAAGTAAGTTTGTTTTATTGTTTCAAATCTAGTTTTATTCAAAAATTAACCCATTGGTGGGCCGAACTGAGCTCACCTTTGGGCCTGATTTGGCCCCCGGGCCGCCAGTTGAATAGCCCTGCTTTAGATCATCCTCACTGTCCCAGAGTGATGTGTTGAATAGGAGTGACACTTCGATAAGGCCTTCAACAAAAAGGATTTGAGGAGAAAATAAAGGTTTATTTTGGCAGCTGTTAAGATTTTGAGCAAACGTCTATGATTAGTCTAAAGCTCCTTTATGTCGTTCTACCACCACAACGCGTCAACACGCCTCCTGCACGTGATCATGAGACAAACATGGAGCTACAAACACTGATCCAGATGTGAAGAGGTGCATTGAGGAAGGTCGGGTATTAATCTACTACAACTCCAACAAGGCTGGGAGGTTGTGTAAACTGCAACTAACAAACAGAATGCGAACATTTCCAGATCTCGTGAACCCATTGTTTTGTGGGACGTTAAAAACCGGTCCGGTTCTGTTCTGGGCATCACTGCACGGGCTCAGGAACACGTCACACATTATTGTAAACGCAGTTCACCATTCCATCTTGAATTTAAAGCTCTATCATGCAGAGGAGCCATACGTGAACACCATCCAGAAGTGCCTTCAAAGAACCTGAGCTCATTTCAAATGGGCCGAGGCAAAGAGAAAAACTTGTGTGATCAGAAACGTCTGAATTTGTTTTGGTAAACAACTTTCTTCATATCCCTCATTATAAAGAGGAGTGGGACCATTCGGCTTGTTATTCGTGCACAGCTCAAAGGCCTGCTTCTCTGATGGTATGTGGGTGCATTACATCTGGAAAGGCACCATTAATGCAGAAAAGCATGTACAGGTTTAGGAACATACCGACCAGACGTCTTTTTCAGGGAAGGCCTTGTGTATTTCAGCAAGATAACCCTGCATCCATCAGAACAGCACGGTGGTCTGGGTGCTGAACTGCATGCAGTCCAGACCTCTGACCAACTGAAAACATATTGAACATCATGAAACTAAAAATCTATCCAAGAGAACCTAAACCAGGTCTGATGGACAGCTGGAATCCTCCATCAGACCAGATTGGGACAACAATCCCTCCCAAACCCTGTCTCCTCAGGTCCTAGACGTCTACAGGCTGTTGTTAAAACAAGAGACGCTTCAGTCGTAATCATGGCTCTGTCCCAGTATTTTTTAGATGTGTGGCACCATCAAATTCAAACCTACAATGGTACAATTACTTTTAGTGACGTTTACTTGGTTCTATTGTGAATTAAAAAAAAAAGGTTTATAAAAACTGCAATCTGTTTTTATTTACATGCTCCACAGCGTCCCAACTTTCCTGGAAGTGTTCTGTGGCGGCTCCATGAAGCGTGGCCTCCATACACGAAGAGGCCCTCTGAGCCCTGTTAGCTCCGTTACGATGACGCAGGCCCATCTGCGGACGCAGGCACGCTGTTCACTGTGCACACATTTGCACAAGCACACACATAATTTAAACTGGTAACTTGCTTGCACACATTAACGCGTGCATGCAAGGACACACACACACACACACACAATGTGATTTATTCTCTTTAATCAGCCTTTTCCTCTGCAGAGTCAGACGTGTTCACGGACGTGGCGTGCAGACAGCTGATGCCTCTGAAAGGACTCCTCTGGCCTCGATTAGTTCAGTCTAGTGAACCACTGAGTGGTTTAATCAACTTAAGGCAGGTCAGGTGGTAAATATGTGGCAGAGTCTTCATCCATTCCGTCACTCGCTTGTTAAAAATCCACCAAATTATTTATTCACATATCTCTCCTGGGCTTTAATAGGGTTTGGTCCACTCTGTGTTGGGGGGGCTCATGGGAGTGAAGTTTCCCATCGAGGTCGAGGAATTGGACGCACCGGAGTGTCCCTCCCAGAACATGGAGTCGCTGGGTTTGGGAGGGCTGGGGAAGGAGCGCGAGCTCTCATCCAGAGAAGCCTGGTTGATGGGAGGGGGGGGCAGCACGACTGAGCAGGCTTCGCTGCCGACCAGCGCCTCCATCAGACAGCTCTGAGACGGCCAGGGCCCGTTGTACCAGCAGTCCTCCTTCAGACTGTCAGGCAGAGGGGGGCCCGACAGGCCGCAGACGACGGAGGGGCCGGGACGGCCAGAGCACGAGGGGACCGGAGGGGCGCTGGGGGGGCGAGCAACTGGGAGGTTGTTGTTGGTTGTTTCGATGTCGTCCAAACACTGGATGGGGACAGTTGAAGACGCTGGAGGAAGAAGAGGTGGAGACGATCAAGGGGGGAGGACAGAGGATTCTGGTTTCTGCAAAACCACGACTATACATGAAAACACAAAACATGACAGATGAGACGTACTGATGATGATTTAATAATAATAATAATAATAATAATAATAATAATAATGATAAAATAATAATGATTTATTTTCTGAATGTGATGAAGCATGGTCATGAAAACTGTTTAATTAAACTGCGGCGAGGACAAACAGTGTGATAAAGAAACAGGTTTTGATTTGAGGCCGTGACGGCAGATCTGTTCTTATAGTAACTTTAAAGAGCTTTTAATTTCCTACTGACACGTGTCAAACACGAGAGAACAAAGCTGTGAGGCAAACACAAAGCAGCTTCATCGTACTAACCTCTCTGCATAAACAAAGACGCTCTTTTTACATCTATACACAAATCAGATGTCATTTCATCGCTATCAAATTACCACCACGGGTGAGAATATTGAAGTTTAAATGAGAGTTTCTGCTCCCGAAAAATTCATCATACCTCTCGCCATCCACACATCATCCATCCATCCCTCCCTCCCCGCTATGCCTCCATGAGAAGGTCTCCTGAGTCTGGGATTTGAATAAAAGTGATTCCAAAAGACGAGCGTTAGAAGAATACAGATGAATGAGTGAATAAATAAAAAAAAACACACACTCCCCGCTCCTCTCCAGCCCTCGTCTCGTTCCATCGTTTTCCCCATTTCACTCCACCTGCTTCATCCGAGCCGCTGGATTACTCAGAGTCAGCAGAATAAATAGTCAGAGGTTGATTTTGTTCCCATTTTCACCTCGAGGTCTCCTGACTCTTGATGGCAGAAGTAATCACAGCGGGAGGAGGGTCATGTTTTTATAAGGTCCTTTAATTGAGTGGTTGATGGTTCGAATCCCAACGGCAACAAAAAGCATCAAATCTTTAAAGTGAGAAACGTTATTTTTCTAAACAGAAGCAGTTTTTATTTCACTTGTTATGAAAAAAAAATCACTAACAATCTTTACAGAACGGTAGAACGTATTAATAACTTTTTGATTATTTGATGTCGTCCTTAGGATGAGTTGGAAGCTTTTACTCAGACAAGACGTTTGTGCTTGTAAAACTTTTTGAGTCAAAAAGCTGACGCAGAAAAACAATTATTAATTTTAACAATGTAATTAATATATATATATATATATATATATATATATATATATATAAAAAGTATAAATGTGGAGCTAACCTGAAAGTTAAATTTAAAAGTATTAATGTTTGGTTATTTACTTTAACATTTTATTAGCTATAAAATAAATATGATGAAAGTTTAGGACAAATATTTAGGCATTAAAACGATAATAGTAAAGTATTTTTGGAGCCTAGTCAACATTTATTTTATTCTCTGTGCTCCCTTGTATGAATAAGAGTCTTTAGCAGTGACTGCATGGATGAACTGAACTGAACGGAAACAAAAATGAAGCATGAGATGGTTTTAGATGAAACGAGGACAAACCTGAGCTCACCCACGTGTGTGTGTGTGTGTGTGTGTGTGTGTGTGTGTGTGTGCATGTGTGTGTGTGTGTGGCTCCTCACCTTGTCTCATCTCACCGATCAGTGGTCGGAGTTTCCTAATCAGGCCCGTCTGGTGCTTCAGCTCCAGCTGGAGACGAGCGACCTCACAGCCCATCGCCTTGTACGTCTGCTGGATGCTCTTCTCCCTGCACATGTCAGTGTCAGTTTATTTATAAAAACAACAACAGCGGGCCAAAGTGCTTTACAGTTAGCACAGATTAAAAAGAGTAAAAAATACATCGTGTGCCACTCAAAAAACATAAAGTTAACAATAAAATACAACAACAACAATACAAATCAGCTCTAACTTGTTCTCAGACCAAGGAATAAAGATGAGTCTTGAGCCAAGATTTAAAAGTCTCAACAGTCTCAGCTGTAAATGGGACGTTCTGTGAATTTCATTCAGTGCACGGTTCTGAAACATCCATGTCAAACGGCTTCTTATGTATCCAGACCAAAAAAAAAGGATAATTTGAGGACGAGACAGTTTTTAAATTCAGAAACACATGCTAACAGTACATAAACTGGACCGAATAAGTGCTTGTGTATTGTTGGACAGAGCTGCTGCTGAAGTGTTATTTCTGTATTTACTGTAGTTTCATTTTATTCATTTATTGTTGCTAAATCACCTGCTTCTCTTTGCTGACACATTTAACACCACCAACCACTGAGCTGCTGTTATGGTAATCGCAGAATAAAAACCCATCCAGACGTGTTACACATATAAAAAAACAAAAAAAAAACCCCAGAAATAACCAACATTAAGGTGCTACTTAAAAACCAAACGTGTAAACTGTCCAATCACCACCTTATATAAAGATGTGAAACCTTATGAACACTGACTTTTATCGCCTGCTTCAAACACAAACTTAGAAAGAAAAAGCATCAAGACTTTTCCTGCTGTTTAGCACTGTGTGACAAATTCACTTCAGTTCAGTTTATTTATACAGCACCAAGTCACAATGAAGTCATCTCAGGGCACTGAACAGAAACATTCATATACACAAAAAGTAAGCAGATAATTCTGTTCTATTTTATTGTATTATTACTACTGATAATAACATAATCAGCAGCAAATTCTGCTGATTATATATTAAAAGTTAATTTACAGGAGGTCAAGCATGTGAAAGGAAGTCCATAAGACAAATTTAAAGATTTATTTTTCTAGATCGACCCTGCTCAGGTCTTAAACAGAACATTTGAGGGTCTGCACCCCCCTCTAGTGGCCGAAACGGAGAAGTACAATCTGCTGTGTAGGAGAAAGCAAACTGAAGCGTTTCCACCTTTCAGAATGTGACGGCTTGACGAGTTAGAGCTTAAAATATGTGTTGTCAATGACCGTCAGCTACTACCACACCAGAGTTCAGCTCAATATCTGGAAAATTTAATGAGGTACTGCCATTATTGTGGAGGCTAAGATCAACTAGGTGTTGTCATCACCTTCAGTTGGGTTGAATCTAAAATGTAATTAGTTGTAGATGTACAGCCAATAATTATTTATGAGAGTTTGATTGAAATCCACTACGTGGTTTAAGTGGATATTTTACTAACAGAGAAGCAGCGATGACTCCAACGTCTTTGCGGCCTCCAACTCTTAACTGATTATGTGTGAAACTATTGGGGTTGTCGCCATTTTTGAGTTTTATGGCGTGCGGTGGCCATCTTGAATGGAGCTGACTCCAACATGTAATCAGTTACAGACAATACGTCCAACACTTATTTTCTGAAAGGGTCGTCATAACAATTCACTAAGGGGTTCATGGGATATTTTGCTAACAAACAGGCAGCGTTGACTGTAATAGTTAATGGTAAAATATTAAACACAGAGCGTAGTGCTTGGAGTATAAGTTGGGGGCCAGTCTCAGCTACTACCACCAGATCTGAGCTCAATACATGCAACATTGACTTGCAGCCTTATATGTGTTTAGTTTTGCTGTGGCAGCCATCTTAAATTGGCCTGACTCTAAAAATGATTCAGTGTACAAATCAACTTTCTAAAAAGTTTTATTTAAACACAAACTCACACAGACATGGTCAAAAATCTAACTGCACTCTGACCTTCAGCAGACAGTGAATAACTGAGAAAAATACGAACTGTGATGGCGACGTCAATCAAATATAAAACTAACCTGAAGCCACTCGTACGTTCTTTGCTTCTCAAACTTTTCATACGCTCTGTCCAAAGGTGGACGCATTGTGGTACAGTCTGTCTGTCTGTCCATAAAACTTTCTCTTGTCCCGCCCATAATTTCTGATCTGCTCAAGATAATTTAAAAATACTTGATTCACATTTGTACCACCACTAGAAAACATCTCGCATAATCTCTTCAACACCCAGCTCTAAATAAAGGTCACAAATCAAGGTCAAAAGTCATACAAGGTCTTCGCTTGCTATAACTTGCTGTTTTTTCTCTCTGTCCTCCGGTGAAGCCAGACGTGTCTCCCTGGGCTCCCCCCACACACCCGCTTCCCTGCTTGCACTCTTTTGTCCTGTGAACCCTTAATAAAGCCTCTTTTTTTCTGCATACCTTCCTAATTCGAAGGATCAGCTGGTCTCGCAACAAAATTGATCAACTTCTCCCGACAGGAGTCAGGGTAAGGAGGACCCTCGACAGAAACAAACTGGATTCATGGTGACAACTGGTTTTTGCTGTTTGGCTGGTGAAATCTGGATTGTCTACAAATTTGTGTGAATGTGTTGAAGCTCGGCAGCGCTCAGACTGAATTTGTGCAGTTGTGTCAGAGAGCTGGTGCAGCTGGTATCAGGACTGTGAACTCTCTAGCAGCACACATGAAGGTGGGAATAATCTTGGAGAAGCTGTGAGCTCGACTTTTGGCGTAAAGGATCAATTCGGCTGTTTTGGAGTTTCCATCAGAGAAATATATACCAGCGTGACTTTAAAAGGCAGAAAACAACAATTCAAGAGTTCTGCCTGACTCAAACGGCCTTTTCTCATGTAAGCAAAATATTATTCTGAACAAAAACAAGAAAAGGCCGCGCTTTTTATAGTAGCAGCTTCGAGCACTCCGTCCTTCTTTCGGACGGCTGTACGTACATGTTCTCGTATCTCGGTGCAATGATAATAAAGTTTATTCTGATTCTGATAATAGTTTGTCAACAGGAGTATAATGTGTTGTTAAATTAAAGTCTGAAAGGACGGAACAAGAAGATGAACGTGTTTTATGTGTTCTACCTCTGATGAGTGTAACCGTACACCTTTCCACGCTGGGTAAAATGAATATGAAGGAAGCCCAGTTCAAATGCATCCCCAGCTGATTTGATCACAAGAGGATGGGTGCAACTGTCCACACCTGACATTAAAAACTATTATGTAATTAGATTTCAGTTCCCTGCTCTACATAAAACAAAAACACTAAGCCACGTTACACAGTCTGCTGAGCAAAAAGCAGAGCGGGTCACTGGTGTTCCTGTAAAACCACAGAGGAAGTTATTTTGACATGAACATATCTCAGACACGCCGGAGCCGCACTTTTGAGGAGTAATTCACACAACTCTTGATGAGCTTAAATATTTAACCTAACAAGTGCAATGTGGGAAAAGTAAAAAAAGCATAAAACAGGCAGCTCTGCAGGCAGAATTACAGATCAAAGCTGAGGAGCGTCTCGTCCAGCAGCAGGTTGTCACGCAGCAGCACGACTCTCACCAGGTGATTTGGCAACACGGGTCCAACATTTGAAAGTACATATCACTACGTCATCACGTCCCCAAACAAACATAAACAATGTAAATTAACGGTTAGAAGTCGATGTGGCAGCCATTCTTCAATAATATTTAAAAACACTATACCTTGCACTAATCTTTGCGTCAGACGTCTGGTCCACGTTTGGTCCGTTAAGGCCGTGGGATTCCTCCTAAAACAGAGTCCAGTTACACAAAATGGAGACTGGACTGAATTTTTTGCATTTGGTTGTTTGTCATGAGCTAGCTTGGCTTCTTCAAATCAAATCTAGATCTTTTCTTTGGTTTCTTTTTTTTTTTTTTAGCATTTAGCTGTTAAATTCTGTCCACTCTGCTTTCATCATCCACAACCATTTCTCTCTGCTCATAATTTGCTCTACAACCCTCCTGCTTCAATTTTGTCCATTCTGTTTTGTGAGTTATTGTGTTCTTATCTCTCCTCACTCACTTTGCTCGTCTCCAGTAGTCGGTCGTTCTCCAGCGTCACCCTCTCGATCTCCTCCTGCAGTTTGCGGATCTGGAGCTCGCTGTCGACCCTCTCCACCTGCCACGAGTCCAGAGGGTTGTTCAGGCTCTTCATGACTAGGAATATAAACAAATACATATAAAGTACAACTATAAAAGTTTTTCTACAGAGTAAATCACTCAATCACTGTAGTCTGAATTAAATAAACTTTTATAAAATTTCAGACCCTAAAAAAAGCTGCATGAGCAAATTACTTTACTTGTAGTTCAGATATTTTGAAGTGGTGTTGTGCAGAGTTATCAGTAGTTAGTATCTTACCTGCAGTAGAAATCACTCAGTGTTATTAGTTTGGAATCAGTGAAACGAGTTGTTTGAGCAAGGTCAACCCCAAATCACATCTCAGCCGTCTTCAAACCAATCAAACCTCCAAACTTTCATACAAACACCGTTTCATAAACATTTTTACTCTGCTGACACTTTGACATTAGGTGTTATTTACACGGACCGCACTGCTACGATTGACGGTCTGTGTGAAACACGAGATGCCATAAGTGTCTCTGGGTAGAGAAACTATCTGATGGAAAAAGATCATGTAAAATTCAAAAGAACACCTAAAGTTTTAATAATTTTAATTTATTTTGCAGCAGGTGGTTTTTCTGCCAGTTCACATTAAACAAGTGTTGTTTTGCAACAACATGGACAAGAATCATTAATGTTAATGAACTATTTAATGTAAACACTCTATTTTTATGTAAATATTTATTTAAAGAAAAATTGACCATATAAAATCTCATAAAATAGCCTGTGCATGAACTGCTATGACATTTTTGAGTCATTTTAAGAAGATCAATCCATTCTGCTGCAGGCCTTGTTTTGATAAGTCGTTAGCTTGTCTTCTCTATAAAAAATAAACCTTTTGTATTCAAAACTGCTCTGAGCAATTTCTACACCAGGTTAGATACTGATTACTAATAACAACTCCACAAAACCCTCCTTCAAACAAAAATGAACTATTTTTTTAGTACTAAGGACAGCGTGTACAGTTCTGCCGCTCATTTGTTTCTGTTAGCATCATCATACTGTTACCTTTGAACTTTGACATGCACAGCACTGATTTGCATCAAAGGGAGAGTTTAGCTCTAAATGATGCTACTTCATGACAGATGACTTTGTCCTTTTAGTTGTGCTTACGCACCTCTTTTCTAAAAGCGCACTAAGGTATATGCAGTAGCATCTAGTATGCGATGCATCGTTCCACGAAACATTTGAATTCTGTGTTTTCAACTCTCCTCAGCTGTCAGAGTAGAGATTAGACCTGTGCGCTGCGCCTGTACCTTGGGAGGTCTCCAGCTCCGTCCTCAGCTGAAGCAGCTCCAGCTCTTTGGTTTGCAGCTGCTCCGTCAGCAACCTCTCGCTCTCACTCTTCTCTTTTTTCTGACACAAACGGAGAAGAGTAAGGATAAAAAGTCAGCATCCATATCACTGCTCTAAACCATCTCTTTTCTTTCGAGCAGTAAGTTTTGTGCAAATGCGTCGTACTGTCTGCAAATATAATACGTTCCAGTATGTGTGATCATTTTGACTGGATGTAATGTAATGAAAAAGCACCAGTTTATTCAGCTCCAACTGCAGGTCCTCCTTCTCTATATAGATTCCCCGGTAAGCACTGAAGGCCTTGTTTACATAATGGGGACCCTCTGATGGAGGAGCCTCTGGCCTGAAAAGCTACAGTGAAAATACAAAGAAAAAAGATTAATGTGAGTTCAATGGAATGCTATTAGTGTAATGATTACATTCCTCTCACCACTAAATGGCTGCAACAGATAAAAACTGAGTTAAGTATGGACACAGTGATATGTGTGTACAGCACCAGCTTGTAGCATTTTGCTTCTTCCCCGACAGTCTACAGACCATGCTGTTCACGTCACCCATACCTTGTCTTCCAGTTGCTTAACCCTTTTCCTCAGCAAAGTGTTTTCTCTCTCAGTGTCTCTTAGCCTCTTCTTTATGTCCTCATACGCTGTGACCAAGGCGAAGTGGGAGGCGACAGACTCATCCCCGGCGCACACTGACACGGGGCTCTCACCGGCGGCTGTGTAGGCCGTCTCGTGTTTGAGGATGCAGATGTCATCGTCCACTGCCAGGGGCTCCATGTCTGCACAGGTCCAATCTGCAGCAGAGAAGACGGATTACATGAAGACTTTCGGTTTACCTTTGCAGCAAAGAACGTCATGTCGGTGTCAGCGTGTTTGTAGCGTTAGCAAAATATCTCAAGAACCAGTAGACGGATGTTTAAACAACTTTCAGAAAATTATACATCTACAACTGACTAACTTTTAGAGTTAACCTCATTCAACATGGCCACCAATATACGCCTGGTTACAACTCAGCCACTTTTACAAATATTGAGCTAAAAATTGCTGTTTCTAGCTGAGAGTCGACCCCAGTAAGTACCCAGTCAGCTAAATGATCACATGAGATCTGTTTCTAAAACGTTGCCTTTAATTACTGGGAGTATGGTATGAAGTTTATTCATTTTAAAAAAGTACAAAACAATTCCATAACAATATATAAAAAGATACAAAAAAATTTAAAATGAAAGGCAGAAGAAAGAAGAAAAAAATCTTATTTTATCTGCCCCTTTTTTCAAACAATTATTTCAGACATATGTCAACTGTGTTAGCAAAATATGCTATGAACTATTAAATGGAGTTTATTGAAACTTTCAGAAAGTAATTATTAAATAACGATTTACAACCCGTTAACTTTTGGAGTCATTGCAGGTTGACACCTCGTCAAGTGTCATATTCTGTATTCTTTTGACGAGCTCTTTAAAAGTAATCAAAACCAAAGCTGATGAGGTCAAAGTATTTCCAATTTACCCTCCTCAGACAAATATTTCTGTCTCCTAGTTTATCAGTTCCCAAACTTTTCAGCTTCTGACTCTCTAATAACAATGGCAGAGGCTTGTGGTCCTAAATATTTTAAGTTTAAGTGTATGTCTTGTTAAAAGTCTTAACATGCATGATGCAATTTCTCATTTTACTGATTCATGAGTACTGCATTTAATATTAGCTGTTAACAATTAGGGTGAAACTGTGCTTTTAGGAATAAATTTACTTTTAATTGGGTTTCTGGAGATTATTTGAGGACCCCACTTGTGTTTTTGTAACTCATAGTGGGTCCCTTACCCCACTGTTGAGAACCACTACTCTAGAGTTGACTTTCTTCCAGTATTGAGACTTTTCATCCGGTTCTATTGATTATATCAATAGGCAACAATAGTTCAGTGGTCAGTGCTGAAGTCTCGTAATCCTGAGTTTGCAGGTTCGAGCTCAGGTTGCATCAGGAAGTACATCCAGCGTAAAACATTTTTCAAATCTTTCATGCGAGTTTGCTCACTGTGGCAACGCCTGAAGGAAGCAGCTGAAAGAAGGAAACTTGGGAGTCAAACCAATTCAGAATGATTATATGATTCATGTACCAGTAATTACCCTTAGCCAACACAAACTTATAATTCAGTCAATTTTACAAGTATTAAGCTTAAATTTGGAGTGGTTGCTGAGCATCTTCCTCAACTCATACTCAAGAGTGCTACATACTGTACGTCTTAGCTTAAAATGTTAGCATTATTGGTGTCAACCTGTTTGTCCTTTAGTATAATATTTCATGAACCACTGGACAGATTATCATGAAGTTCAGAGAAAGTAATCAATAAATGTACATCTACAAATCAGTAATCTTTAGAGTGAAATGATTCCAACCGTAGGTGTGGTCTACATTTTTGTAGTGGGTATACTGTGCTTAGAAACCAAAGTACACTGGTTAGTACAATGTAATCGTCAATTTAGTTTGATGTTTAAGCATATTGAACATTTCCAAATTTCTCTGATGCTTATATTTGAATAAATATACAACACACTTTGTACAACTGTTGGCTTTGTATTAAAAACACGTTATGGAATTTATAAACAAGTATCGAAACTAAACATGTTCAAGTATTAAGTAAGTACAGGATTATACAATAATATACTGGATAAGCAAATGTAATAAACAAGCACTGCATACACACAGATTGTTATGGAAGCGTTTAACGTATCAATGACACGTGACTAATGATATGTATCATTGGGCACTTTTAAATGGGTATACTGAAATTCTGAAGCGTTTCTAGTGGGTATATTCTGTATGCCGTATCTCGCCTGTGAAAACACTAACATTGGCTACAGCTCATCAAACTTTACAGATATTGAACTTTACATGATAGTAGCTGAGATTCTTTCACAACAAATAGCATGAGATCATGAATAACGTTATTTTCAAGGGTTGACAAAACTGAATACATCTCTGTCATCTCTTATCATAAAAGAAGTTTATTTTTAAACTCTGGCATGAAAACCATCAGCTGATGTGCTTCCTTGAAGCAATGCAAGGCCTTTAAATACAAAGAAACATAATTATAGTTTTACACACAGGGAATACCAGTTCTTAACATCATGCAGTGAAATACTTTTCCTTTGGACTAAGGTACTCATAGAAAATCTATTCATATATGTTTAGGAATAAACTTAGGTTAATCACAGGTAGAGATGAAAAACAGTGATCTCATATGGACTCCAATGTTGTCTCATTGCTTTGAGGAACTGAGCATAATCAGAACCAATTTAAAACTAAAGAACCATTTTTTCAAATCACAGCTAAAGTTAACGAATCGAAAGCAACCCCGACAACTTGTGAAAGCGAAAGTTACCGTGACTAAAACACGACAAGAAGAGCGTCATTTTGTCACTCTTTCTTTAACGAAACTTACAAAAAAAGACGAACTTTCAGTCCCCAATGATAGACAACAAGCATCCCTAACCGAGACGTGAACTGTCAACGAGAGCCGCCTGTGTACCATGCTAACGTTTAATGTTAGCTTCAGTAAACACCGACTAACAACTAAATCTATTTTAGACAGTTTCGAAATATAATCCTGGCCAAATAACGCAAAAAATACTACAATCGCTATAAAATGACATATATGAACTAGTGATGTACATCACTAATAAACGTGATCAAAAAGACCGATCTGTTATGGTGATCACACAGCTAGCTAAGGTTGGCTAGGTGAATGGAAATTGAGTCAGTTGTTTCACTTCCGTCTCCTACCAGCCGTGTTAGACGCTGTCCTCAGTTAGATATCAGCTGCCCACGTAGGATTACCGTTCATGCTCAAAGGAAATAAAACCCGTTTCTTAGAGAAAGACAGAAACAGACAAGGATGGACTTTCGCACGGTGCCTGCTTCACGCTGACAGGTGAAAAAACAAAAACTTCCGGGAGTCGCTTGACTCGCGTCCTTTCAAAGTAAAAGCACAAAGCGAAAGCGGCTGGCTGGCGGCTCCGTGTGGCAACACGGAACATAGATTTCACATGGTAAAGAAATAGCTGAACATATTGTTTACGTCGAAACGCATGAATTTGAACAAGTCATTAGAGAGAAAGAAAAGCCTGCGTTGAAACCACTGTGAGTTCAAATGTGCTGTAGATAAAGAAAACTACATCTTGATAGGACATCTCAGTGAAAGACTGGTAGCTTCATAAAGTTCTGTGTCCAATCCTAAGTGTACTATTTTTATGATTTATTTATAACAAAACAGTGTTTTTTTTTAAATAACAACGCAAAACAAAATATGTCACATTTTATTTATGGAAGAGCTGTAAAAATATATTAGCTAACTATCTATTTGAGTTAGCTACCTAGCTGTTCTCGTTAGCTAACTAGCTATTCTCCTTAACTAATTAGCTATTCGCGTTAGCTAACTAGCTATTCGCGTTAGCTAACTAGCTATTCGCGTTAGCTAACTAGCTATTCGCGTTAGCTCAGCAGCTCTGAAATCAATGGTTAAAGAAGATGTGTGTCATTCCAAAACTTCCCCTGTTCTGAGTCAACTGTATATAGAAGATATAGAATTTAAAGATAAGAAATTGACAAATAAGTTGACTCGGAGAATTTTACAAAAGGAATTGTACCCTGGTCAGGTTAAACGGCAGTATATTCTTAAAGATTATAGATTAGATGTAATCTCTAAAATTAGAACAAAATATATTTCTTTTCCCCTTCCTCCAAAAGTAAAGGAAGTCCATTTTAAAATTCTAAACAGTATCTACCCAACTAACGCATTTTTAAAGATTAGATTTAAATTTGACACTGCTGGGTGCTCATTCTGCCACGATGAAGATGAAGTTCTGGATCATCTTTTCTTCCAGTGTTGTGTCACACAAGACTTTTGGAGCAGAATGTGGGGTTGGCTCCAGGACCAAGGAGTTGAACTGCCAGCTTTGAGTCTAACAATAATCAAATTTGGTATATATTTTCAAAACTCCAAAACAGAATTTTTAATCAATAATTTAGTTTTATTGGGAAAGTTTTTTGTTCATAAATGCAGATTTTTTAAAGTTAACCCAAATTTAAGTCATTGGAAAAATTTCCTATTTTGTTTTTGTGAGTCTTTAAATTTAGTTAAAAGTAAATCTGCCCAACAACTTTGTAGTTTGATTAACAACTTTGATTTGGCTTAAACCTCGGTGTTTGTTTCATGTTCATTCTTTGTTTATTTTGTTTTGTTGTTTGTTTGTTTTGGTTTTTTTTTTTTTGCTTTGAGTGCATGCAATTCAACCTGTGAAAACTGAGTTTTGTGCTGATGTTGTTGCCTTGTTTTGTTTGTAAACTGATGTTTCAAATAAAGTTAAAAAAAAAAAAAAAAAAAAAAAAAAAAAAAAAAAGCTATTCGCGTTAGCTAATTAGCTATTCTTGTTAGATAATTAGCTAACTAGCTATTGTCGTTAGCTAATGAGCTAAAACAATGTTAAAATTGTGTCTGACATCAAATTTAAAAAAGCATTTCTTTTAATTTATGAAATGAAAATATAAAACCACAAAACAAGAAATAATAATTTTAATACAATGAATTTGTGATTTATTTTCTTGTTTTGTGTTTATTTAGTTTAATGCCCAAATCGAACAAATGCTAATTTGTAAATATTTGTTATAGTCAAATAAAATAGTTCATTTGTAAATAATAACCTCAAAGTTGTGTGTGTTAGGGATTTGTTATTATTAATGCTTAAAATTCTTGTCCTGCTAAAACAACTGATTTTATAATAGCTAATTTAAATATTTTTCTCTGAAAGAAGTTGTAAAAATGAGTGACATGCCAGGTGAGGAGGAACCTGAGGTCTTCATCACCAAAACACAAGAGTGTAAGTCCAACACTTCCACACCGTTTCCTCACTTTTCTTGACTAAATATTTTTGGTTTGCTCTCTATAAACTTTTGACTTCACACATTTTACTACATGTGATGGGACTGATGGTAGAAGTGTGTTACAGCTTGACTTTTTAAAAACACATTATTTTATAACGAACTTAACACAATAAAAAAATGTGAAATGTTGTTAGTTTGTGCTTTACAGCAAAGCAGTTTGCATTCTCTCTTTTACGATGTAGAATTATTGAAAAAATACAAAATGAGAATGTGGTTACTGCAATGAGTGTTTTGTGTGGTGGTTTTCTCAGGTTTGTCAGAGGCCGAGCTGCTTTTGAGAGACATGGAGGAGATGCTCACTTGGTTTTCTGCAACTGACCCCTCCAGTCACAGAGGCAGGAGTACGGTAAGCTCACCTGTATAACCTTGAAGATCACTTTGGTCTTTATCCCAGTCAGATATTTTTGGTTGGTAAATCTTTATGGCTCTCCACTCATGTAACTTTTAGGGCCACATGGCTCTGTGAGGTTTGTAACTTTCCTCATCTTACTTGTTTTTTATCTTACTGGCCATGCTAGTTTCACACTATTAGCAGATGGTTTAATTTCTTTGTGCCATTCATTTGTTTAATCAGCTTTCTCCGCATTTCTTACACAGTCGTTCATTAAGTAAACAATCAGTTTTAGACATTAAACACAGAACTGTTTTATGATCTGTTGCAGGAGTCAAAAAAATAAAACTTTGTTGTGTAGAATTGTAAAAATTCCATTTTCTGTATAGATTACTGCGCCTTAATGTGTTCTGCACAGATATGAAAATTCAGAAGCTACATTAACAACACTATTGATAAATGTTCATCGCTGCTTGATACCGTTTATTATTGGATCTTGGTTGCGGCCCATGTAGATACTGACTCCATCTGGCCCAGTTTCTTTTTAAATCAATAAAACAGGAATCCAAAGAAGGTCTTTTAATCTCACAACAAAATCTGGTTCCCGGATCTGCAGACTGGTTAGAAAACACAAATAGATCAATTTAGCAAGGCTAAGTCGCATCCTCTGGATGGAGTCTTCTTTGTTGAAACGTTTCGTCTTCGATCCTAAAGACTTCGTCAGTCTGAAGTGCTGCAACAAACTCAGTCTTATAAAAAGCACCATTTTATCGTGGATCAACCAGTTTGCTGGAGACATCCAGAACTAGCTGTTCACATGATAAAGGAGGATCATCAGCCCAATAATCGACTGTTAGTGCCCTGATGGCCACTTTCTATTTACAGAGGGCTGAGTGATGCAATAACAGCATTGTAAGAGGGGGACAGTTGGACACGTCCCCGTTTAATGATGGACGGGTTCTCTTCACAGTGCCGTCTTGTTTGCATGATGCTTTTTTTGTGACACATTCTGCAGGACTCCAACAATTTCCAGTCATGTCATCTGGACAGTTTCTTTTTTTGCTGAAACGTTTCACCTTCCATCCGGAGGGCTTCATCAGTCAAGGAAACACACAACACAAAACTGATTCTTCAAACAGCTTACTCCAACGTGGAACAAACCAGTTATGTTGGTGCTAAATGGTGTCTTTGGCATGCCCCCTCCTCTGTTGCTGGCCCTCTTCCTCGCCGACAGTCATGTCAAACTGGTTCAAAACCTAAAAGGATTATTGAGCATGGACTTTTTTGATTCTGCAGGAGTGTCAAGTTGACTCTGAAGAAAAGGCCCAGGTTAGGAGTGCAGCTGTCGAGGATGAGCAGAGGAGGCAGAGTTCACAATCTGGAGCAGGACAGTTACGTGACAACATCTACCAAATGAACCAACTCTTTGCCCAACATAGTCTGGATCAGAGGGTACAGAGGAAACATGTAAAGTAATGTGATGATAGCAGTAAAGTTGCTGTCATGTGAGTATCCTTACCCCTGAAACCAAACAATCTAGACCTTCTTGTTTCTAAGTATTCTAGAGTTTAAGAACTTACAAGTTACCAGTTCCTGGTTGGTTCTTGTAGTAAACTGAGCTTGACAGTTTTAATATGTCAACTTTCACGTATTTGAGTTAAACAAGTTAAAATGTATTTGGTTCCGTGTTGTGTTTATAACTTTTTATTCAAATTTTTTTATAGTGAGCATTTCATTGTTTAAACTAACAAACTAACAAAGACTCTATTGCATTATTTATTTAACTTTTGTTTATTTATTCCTTGATAGTTCGATGTGCAGTGACAGTTTTGTGAAAAGAACTTTTAAGTTGCTTTTATGTATAACGTTTATGGGCAGGAACACATTTAAGCCCCTTTTCCACAGCACCTCTTCAACACGTTTTGACGGCTCGGTACGGTTCCAAGGCCTTTTCCACGAGCAATTTTTCATAGAACTGGCCCCTTTTTCAGTCCCTTCTTCTTTGGGGTACCAAGCGAGCCGAGCTGGCAACTAAACATGATGTCAGAACACTGTCGGTCACTGATTGGTCAGGGGGCGGAGTCACTAGATCTTTGAGAACCTTTCTAAACAACCCAATCTGCCGTTTGCATTAACACGGAGGAGAGATTGTACCTATTTTTATGATAAAAAAAAAAAATGACAACACCATGGTCTAATGCTGAAGTGCAGGCGTTTGTAGCACTTGGTGGCTGTTGACAAAATTCAGAGCGAGCTAGAGGAGATCCACTAGTCTTCTCCACCGGAGCCCTCTCAGGCCGAGCAAGACGTCACCTCGGCAGTCAGGGGCTGGGACGGAGGGTGGAAACGATTAAAAAAAAACATTTTATGTATTAAAAAAATGTATTTTTTTAATCAGTGAAGAAAAATGGTGCCAGCTTTATCATGATATCTTGTTTTCACTTTAACGACTTTATTAAATAATCTGTTAATTAAAGTTAACTCGGCTGAAAAATCATAAAGGCACAAAAGCATTGGATGTCTCAGGAATATTTCCCTCTATGTTTAAAGAAGAGGCAGCATGGTGGCACAACTGGTAGAGCTGCTGCCTCTCAGCAAGCAGGCCCCTGGTTCAAATCCCAGTCCAGGGGCCTTTCTGGGTGGAGTTTGCATGTTCTCTCCGTGCATGCGTGGGTTTTCTCCAGGTACTCCAGTTTTCTCCTACAGACTAAAAACATGCATGTTAGACTGATTGGTGACTCAAAATTGTTCCTAGGTGTGAGTGAGAATGGTTGTTTGTCTCGTTTGTCTCTATGTGTCCCTGTGATGGACTTGCAACCCGTCCAGGGTGTACCCCGCCCCTCGCACAATGATTGCTGGACATGGGCACCGGCGACCCCCGTGACCCAAAATGGAAGAAGCGGGTAAAGGATAATGGATGGATGGATGTTTAAAGACGAGCTACAGCCTTTAGTTCAACTTTATTCTAAACCACAGATGTACAAATCACAAAACAAGAATTAAACTTTAATCTAACAGAAACTTCAAAATAAATTCTCACCCTGTACATGAAACCCGTTTCAAGTTTAAGTCATGATTATGAGCTTAAATTCAGATTTTATTCAATCTGTAGCTAACACAGCCTGAAAACAACAAATTTAAATGACTTGTTGTTTTAACTTCAGGCCATCCGTCCGTCCGAGTCAAGATATCTTTAATACATCTTTATTGTC
This sequence comes from Nematolebias whitei, assembly GCF_014905685.2. Lineage (NCBI taxonomy): Eukaryota > Metazoa > Chordata > Actinopteri > Cyprinodontiformes > Rivulidae > Nematolebias > Nematolebias whitei. The sequence continues at coordinate 29,499,471 of NC_056502.1, read as the reverse complement.
AACATCTATACTGAAATGATACATCGATGGTTTAGGACAGGGAAGGTAACGGTCACTTTCATTTTTAATGGCACATGTCTTGTGTGCCGCAAAACACCAAAGACAGTTGATAATCGGGCTTCTTTGATATTTTACATGACTTTCATTATGGTTCAGTACAGTATGGTTTTGATATTGAATTCAAAGGGGTGATTGCTTTAGAACATCTTGCACCCAAAATGTATTTTCAGTAAATATTTGTTAGACAGACTTTTTAAAGGTTTCTGTTATTTTTAGTTCTTCGTACAAACTAAATAAAACTGGACAAAATAAAATTAGTTCAGCTGCACACTTTTCATGTGGTTGAAAATTCTGGATCTGAAATCAACAAATGGGACTTACCAGTAAATTAATGTGTCATTGCAGTAATAAAACCAATTAACAACCTCCAAATTAGAATGTCAGACGAGCCAATAAATCCAGAACAAACTAAGCATTAACATACAGAACAGACAAATATAAAATATGTCAATAAATCTGTTTTAATCCACACATTCGTTCATTGCTCAAATGAAGTGCTTGAATGGAGCACTCTGGAAGTGTTTTCAAATGGGATCTTTATGGCAGTACATCACAGAAATAACAATCACTTGAAAAATCAAATTAATTTTACATTAGGCTGCAAAGATGGCTTGAATCAGAATGAGTACCCATTCAAACTGAGGAGATAGATTCCCTCCATATTTATTTAAATAATGGAATGGTTTTTAATAATTGATTGTTTGGACACATAATGTGCAGGCACAGTCTTTGTAGGTGTTCAAAAAGCCTTGTGTAATCAGATTGAGGAGCAAAAGGAAGTGGTCATACAGCAATCAGTTGATGCTGAATTAAAGATGAGTAGAATAGCTTATTGACTCTTGATTGTCATGCTTTTATGCTAAAGAGTTACATGAATTATAATATTTAAGCCTGTGTGATTGCATGTTGGTGGAAAATTACCAGACCTGAAAAACTTCAGATTTGTTCAGCTGCATGGTTTGAAATATTATGACTACTGATTTGGATGCAGCAGCACTGAGGGTTCTTCTATAATCAGTTTTAGTTTGTTAATCTTGTGATCATCTTTTGTTTGTTTTTTATGTAAATATCTGCTTCCAGTGATCCAGGGATGGTGAAACTTAAGATTTAAACCATCCATAAGTGCATATTGGGATCGTTTTCTGCCAGGAGAGGGTACTGTTTCATTTCATTTCATCCTGCCCTTGCTACTTCTGCAAAGAAACATTCAAAGGCATATGAGATCCATTCTGTAGGGGTAATGTGGCTAAAGACTGGGCTCGTAGCTAGTAGTCTTTCACAGCTCGTAAAGCCTTAGTGCATCATGAAATGATCAGGAAGCACAGACACACACTCAACTTTGTCTCTTGGCATAGAACGTTATTCTCCTGTAATTAATCACCACTGAGACATGTATGGATGGTAAGGTCACTGTATGCCCTCTGAAGAACCTTTCTCTGCAATATAACACCCCATCAAGTAGCACTGCACTGCAGCAGTTAAAGTTAAGATCAATGATGCCAGTGGTAGGATCATACATCACACGGCTGTCTCAGAGTTGTTTCACACTGCTGAACTAAACTGCAGCAGCACAGATTACACCCACAGTTGTATTTCTCACTCTCTGTGTCTAAGAGGTGGGGATGTTCTGACGGTTGCACATCGCAGACAGTGAAGCCTTATGGTGCCCGTATGTGTGTGAACACTGGGAGGAATGATGTTGTAAACTTCTGTTGGGTGTATAGAACAGGTGGTTAATTTTAAACACATTTGATAAGAAAATGTATCACACTTTGTTGCATGTTTTAGATCTGCAGTCTCAACACATTTGCATGTAGAGTTCAGGAACTCTCCCCTGGCCAGAGCTATTTTGAAGTTCACTTGCTGCTTACTGATTCATTACAAACCCTGAACTGTGCCGTGTAATCAGGAATCGGCCTTTGTGTAGCAAAAAGGTCAGCTACATCCAAGGACCCTTTATGTGTCTTCGTATAGCAGAGGGTTTCCCTGCAGACCGGAGACACGCAGATGCGGTGGAGCATCCAAGGCCTTTCCTTTGTTTTTACTGAGCCAATTAGAGACAGATAGCATCTGCTGTGAACCAAGAACAATGTCTTTTTTTTAACTTTGTGATTTAGTCAGCTATCTGTGTGAAAATATGCATCAAGTTTGTGTGCGTGACTCTAGGCTAGTTAGTGATAATGTGTTTGGTTTTGTCGCTGTAGAATGTGAACAGTGTGTGTGTGTTGAATAGCAATAGTAGAAGTGTTGTACACAGCAGAGGAGAGGAGAAACGGACAGACAGCATTTGGCTTGCTGTGATTCACTGAGGCTGCACACACACACATACACACCACAATTTTTAAAACAACAACAGCAAAAATGAGAAAATCTGAATGGTAAAACCATGCATAGGTAAATGCAACTTTTATAAGTAAATGCTTACAGTGACAAAAACGCTAAAAGCTAAAATCAGAAAAACAATATATAAAACCAAAATGACCAAAACTGTAGCTGAAAAGATAAATTAGCTAAAAACTAAAACCAAAATGACTTAAAGCTAAAATCAGTGAAATAACAACTAAAGTATAAAATTAGCTCAACAATAGATAAAATCAAAATGACCAAAACATAGCTGTCAGGATCCGTGTCTTGTGTTGTTTATTTCGTTTTGGGATTCTGGGATTTTGGTTATACTTGTGTCTCCAGCTTCCCCTCATGTAGTTCAGCTCGTACCACTCTCATTTGATCCTTGTTGTCTTCCCCCAGATGTGGATACGTGTCTGTCATTAATGATACTCTATATTCTGTGTCATTATGTTACTTCGCTGTCAGTGCTTCGCATCTTCCATGACCGTCCATGTTTGCTCTTTGGTGTACACCCACCAGTGAAGAAAAAACAAAAAAACAAATCTGCTGCACTGCCAGCTTGTTTCTTTGATTATTAAACCAGTTTCAGTTTTACTTGTTTGCATTTTTGTGTCTGTCTGCATCTTGGGTTCCGAAAACCTCCACAAACATTATAGAAAGCACTGACCACAAGGAACTCAGTGGACAGATCACATTATTCGAGTTTTTGTCAAGAGAAGTGGCTAAAATCACCCAGAGAGAGAGACAGAGACGGGAGGCTCAGTGACCACAGTCCATCCTCCAGGGGAAATGGTCTTGCAAGAGTGTCCAGACCCGCCCGGAGATGGAGAAGCCACAGCCCAGAGGTGGAGATCCTCCCGTCGCCCCATTTATGCCCCTTTTCCATTAGTACCGGTACGGGCCGACTCGACCCTACTTGGCCCGGTTCTGAGGCTTTTCCATTAGTACCGGTACTTAGCACCTGTTACTATTTTCAGTACCCTTGGCTCTGTGGTTCTAACTGGTACGAAGAGGTACAAAAACGTGACGTCAGAACACTGTCGGTCACTGATTGGTCAGGGGCGGAGTCACTGGATCCTTCAGAAACGTTTCAAAACAATAATCCGCCATTTGCAATTTCTCGGACTGGAGCAGCGGCTGGACTTATTTTAAAGATTTTAAAAACAATACTGACAACATCTTGGTCTAATGTTGATGTGCTGGCATTTTTTGTGCTTGGTGGCCGACAACATAATTCAGAGCAAGCTGGATGGAGCTCTGCTGGTGTACCC
>NC_056502.1:29475926-29480791 GCF_014905685.2 Nematolebias whitei | reverse complement strand
CTCATGAACCACTGGACATATTTATTGAAACTCATAAAGTATAAATCTACAACTCACTAACTTTCAGAGTCAGTTCAATTCAAGACGTCCACAGGTCAATCTTAGCCAACGCAACGATGGCTGTAACTCACTCAGATTTACAGAGATGGAGCTTGATGTGGTAGTAGCTGAGAGTCGTTCTCAACACATACTCTTGCAGTATCATAAGATTGTGCATTTCATTTACAAGGTTTCACCAAAAGGTTTACAACTCCCTTTCTCATCATAGGATGATTTTAGTGAAGACCTTTGGCATAAAAAGCAGCTGGTGACATTCTTTCCTTTAATGAATGCTAGGCCTTGAATTTATAACCAGATGTACAGTATTGAGACTTTTCTTTAGCAACATACTGTTAACTAAAATTAAAAAAAAAATCTGAGCTCTCCCCTTTAGACATTGAGTTGATTTGTCCTGAAGCGGTGGTGTTACTTTTTGACTCGGTGCAGGTTCTGTGAGGCCTGTGACACCAGCTGATGATTCAGGGCGACCCTGCTCAGTGTCAAAAACATCAAACAGCGAACATAACTCGACTTCCCTTCTGAAGATCACACGCTGTTGCCATTTTTATCTCAGGAAGAAGTCATGGCTTTTCTCTCGCCGTCTTAAGAACACTCTTGATCTCTCTTCATTTGCCTGTCTGTCTTGCTCAGTTTCTTCTTGACACTTTGACAGCGATGGCGGTGCAGAGACGCCCTCAGTCTTGTGTGGGGATGTCAGCAGTCAGGATTGATATGTCTGTCTCCACGCCACAGATTTATCTCTGTGTGGGTGTAAATCCAGTTATTTATCTGTTTATTTGTTGTGTTTAACAAGAAATATGTACAATTCTTCTTCTGGATTTGTTTAAATATTCTTGATTATTTAGTTTGATATGTTACTTTATTTTAAAGCAAATATTAGTAACTGCAGTTAAAATAACGATCTTAAAGACTGAGGTTTGTCTTACTGTCTTACCAAAAGAAGCTGCTGTGGACAAAATGTTAAGTTTAAATCAATCTCCTTCTCCCATCACTTTCTGTACACAAATATTTTTTAAATATTATGGTATGTCCAGTCTGTGTGAACAATTCTGACTTTATTAGCTATTTCTGTCACTGAACTGGTACTGCAGGCTACAGAAGAACAAAATAATTGAGCTAAATGCCTTATTTAAATGCAGTTTTCTTTCCAAAATGTTATATTACTGTGGGCTATAATCTGCTTTCTGTGACAGGCTTCATTTTTTTTAGTTGTGCAAGAAAACAATAACCGGTTACGCATGTTAAAGTCTTCTAAAATGGGTAATAATAAGGCCTAGATGTAACTGTTCTGAAGTTGTAAATTTACATTGCTGCAACTTATGCAGCTGAATTTTGAAAGTACTAAGTGAGATACAAGAACAACTAGAGAAACTGCATTTCTTGTGAAAATGCTGCATATTACCAAATGATTTTTGCTTAAAGCTGCTGAAAAAGTTGAAACCAGCTGAAATGATTCATGGCTAAAGTGTTAATGCAAACTGAATTTGAACAGCTGACATTTGCTGAAAGCAGGAAAATAAAAGTGGACAGCAGCAGAAATGTGAAGAAAAAGCTGAACTAGATAGAAAGAGGCTGAATGGTTTACAAAAAAATAAAAAATAAATTTGAAATTTGCAAAAAAGTTACTGAAATGAGCAGGGAAAAAAAAGCTGAAATTAGTTTTAAAAAAGTAGCTGAAAATGTCAAAATTAGCTATAGAAAGTAGAAGGAAAAAGCTGAAATTAGCTGAAAAAGGCTGACCGAAGCATAAAAGGCTGAAATTATTAAAAAGAAGCTCAAAAGGTAGGAATTGGCCAAAAACGTTGCAAACAAAAGGCTAATTTGCAGAAAATACCTCAAAAGTAGCTGAAAAAAATAAAATTAAAACCTGAACTATAGGAGTGTGCTCCTTGTGAACTGAGTTTGTTTGTGGCACCTCGGATTGAAGAAGTCCTTTGGATGAAGAACGAAACATCTCAACAACAAAAAAAAAAAAAAAACAAGAAACCGTCCAGATGACCTGACTGAACTTTGTTGGATTTTTTACCTGGATTATTGAACATAAACTTTGAATATACCTAAAATAATTTGGTCAAATCCTTCATTCCTAAATCTAAGTGAGCTAGTTGACTAGCAATGAAGTGCACAAAACAGCTACAGGTTTACTTTAAGGAATTAACAACAGGAGAAATAGTGTTCTGTTGAGTGGTAACATGCATCTAATAGCACCTTTATGTGTGCTCAGCTGTTGCAACATTAGTTTCCAAAGATGCATTTTTCAAAAATAGCTTTAATTTAGCTTTATTTGTGTTCTGGCATTTAAATGTATGAGCAAATTACTCTCAACATTGTTGCATAATCTAGATCAGATTAGCATTATTTATAAATGCTGGCATACACTGTAGTTTGGAGCAGAATTTAAAACTATGCAACTCGAGACCAGACTACCGGTAACTGAAATGCTGTTACGTGAACATATTGAGATGTTATCTAAGCAGGTATGGCAGAGCGGTTGTGCAGTAAAGCTACTGGCACATAGACAAACTGGGACACGTGACTCCAGTGGATTAAGAGGAAGTGATGATAGTAATGACAGTGCCATAACCTTGATCGACAAATTGGACACATTTCACCTTTGATAACAAAAGAAGGTCTTCTAACTGCAGCGAGGGGAAACCCAGGAGTGGCTTCATGTCAGCACGGATCATAAAGAAATCTTTTTTTTTGCTAGCTGACATTTTCAGTGGAATTTCCCTGATGCTTGTATTTGTACCTTTGGAATTACCCATCAGGACATTTGATGCCTCCGAACACATCTAAACCACACAAGCTTGTTACAAAGATGGTAAACTGCTTGTCTTCCTGCTTAGAACTTTTGTTTGAGATCATACAAAGAAAAATGCATTCAGGTAATTGGGTATAAAAGGTATAGTTTATTTTTAATACCTTGAAAAGCTTATGAAAATTAAGATTTTACTTGAACGCTTTGAAACACCGTTTGAAGAAAGTTTAATTCGGACCGAGCCAAGACCAAAGTGGATTGCTGCTATTTTAAAATAGCTACATTATCAAAACATTTCATTACAGTTTATGTGAAAGCTTTTTTTTTTTATACATTGCAGGTAGTTTTTAAACTAGTTTTATTTTAAAAAAAAAAAAATAATAATAATAAAATAAATAAACTGTGATTTCTGTTAGACGTCCTTCAGACTGCACCAGATGTGCTACAGCTAGCTGCTGCTGCTCTTTGTGCTCACGAATGCTCATAGATTTTTATTTAAATAATCATGTGATGTGAATTAACGAGAAATTAAAGTTTTTTTAAAGCGTTTGAGTTAGGTCCCATTACTTTTACTTCTGATTTGTTTTAAATATATTTATATATTGCTGCATTTAGAATTAACATTCTACATGCAAACAGTTTTTAGTAACACTTAATTCATCAACTGAATTTCTCTGTAGTTGCTACAACTCTGTACTTCAGCCCTGTTCTTAAAATTGGCGCAGCAGGATTGTAGGATGATAGCTGTATTATATTCCAAAAAGCCTATTGTGAACACACAATGTTTAGGCACATTCTGCTGATTAGACACTTTTATACGGCTCAGGCACATCAATGTTGGAGCACGTTTGCTATTTGTGACTGTAATCAAAGCCAGCTTCAGCTTTCTCACATGCACACACACAGAGCAGTGTTTATTTACCATGGTGAGTTAACCGTCCTCGAGCCTCGGCTTTTTGTTTTTATGATTGGACCTTGTGGTGCTACATCGTCTCTGAGAAAGCTTCAGTGAAGAGATATGAGCAGGTGATGTTTGCTGTGGCGATATGTTCGAAAAGAAAACATTTCTCGATGAAGTATGGTGGTGAAACAGGGCTTTAAAATTTTACAAAAAAGCAGGTGTTGAAGCAAAGAGATAGATAGAAGACAAGAAAGTAGGAGTTGTTACAATTCACCCGGGTGGGGTCTCAGCTTTTACAACTTAATTGGGGATATGGTTGGTGTTCTATGACTGCAGTGGTGTTTTATTTGGGAAATCATGCTGGCTTAATTCCCTTGTGTTTGTATGTGCACTAACACAAGTTGTTCTTTGTTGCATTTAGTATGTTTCACCCTGAAGTTACCTCCAGGCACGCCTGCATCCACAAATCTGTTTTAATACTTCCCTTGGTTTATCTGCTGTAAATCTTCTCGGAGGCTGATTTTATGTGAGATTGTTCAGATCTGCCAGCTTCCACACTGTCTTTTTCATGCTGACTCTTCGGCGTCTGTGGGAGGCTGATATCTTGTTTTCACTCTGACCCATTGTGGGTTTTATGATAAACATCTGAAGGATTTGAAAAGCAAATTTTAGGATTTATTCAGTGTGTTTTCACCAACCTTTGATGCACATTGTGTTCCTGTTAACTCTGGAAAACAACATTTCTTTCAGTCACTATTTGCTAAAGAGAATAAATACATCTAAATGAGTGTTTATGCATAACTTGTATTATTTTGCTATTCTAGGAGATATTACTTTTACACAATATATAGAATGTGACTTATGAAATATTTTGCATTAGTGTAAAAACATCAAGAAGATAACATTTTCATCATCTGCTGCCACAAAAGATACCATTGTTTGTGTGTGTGTATTTTAATTTGTTTTTTTGTTGGTTTGGGAGCAAATTGTCTCATAACCAGTGAACAGATTTAAATTACAGTAGTCCCTCACTACGTCACAGTTAGACATTCACAGACTCACTCTATTGTGGTTTGTGGACGTACAGTCCATCCATATCCATCCATCCATCCATCCATCCATCCATCCATCCATCCATCCATC
>NC_056502.1:29469379-29475916 GCF_014905685.2 Nematolebias whitei | reverse complement strand
TCCATCCATCCATCCATCCATCCATCCATCCATCCATCCATCCATCCGACGGTCGGACCGACAGATATAGATATACAGTAGGCCCTCGTTTATTGTGGGGGATCAGTACCCTGTTTGGTGCCTGTTTGTTTTTTAAATATATTGGTGTGTGTGTGAATGACAGGGATTAATTTATGTGTTTACTTGCACTCTGTTTCAACTAAACTTCTAGCGTTACTACTGAGTTATGTTTTGTAAATGCTCTGTGCATTCAAAAGTTTCTGGCGGCGAACCGAAACGCAAGCAGAAGATGCCGACAATTAAAGAGAAAGTGAAACTTCTGGACAAACTTTAAGATGGCCGTACCTACGCGGATGTTGCCGGCTGCCTACAGCACGATTGTTAAGATGGAAGCTTCATTGGTCATGTGGATTAAGGATTGCAGAAAAAAACATCACGTTGGATAAAAAGGATTTGAATTAAAAAGTGTTTCTGTGCACGGAGAGGCTGCGTCTGCTGAAACAGCAGGAGTGGAGGAGTTTGTTAACATGAGTTCAAAGAGCTGATCTCCGAGGGGGCTACAGGTCTGAACAAGGTTTTAACATGGACGAAACGGACGTGTGCTGGGAAAGGATGACATCTCACACTTTAATTATGAAGGACGAAGCACCTGGTGTAATCTCATCACCTTCATCTTCATCACTGAACAGCTAATTCTTCATCTCCATCTCTTCTAGTTCATCTTCTCTGGTGGGTGCCCATTTAAAATTAATATTTTTTGAAAGGTTTAACAGTTTAGAAAATTGTTAGGAACATTGCAAGAGTGTAGGAAGGGCTTAAAATGCCACATAATAAAACTAAATAAATATTTTTGTTCACTTCCGTTTCAATTTCCAGGTTTCCCTCGTAGTGAAAGAGGGCGGCTCTTTTAAATTCGGCTTCACCTGTGATCGAGCTCGACAGAGTCACAGCTGACTTTCTCCTCCTCATAAAACTTTAAATATTTTTGTTCACTCCTATTTTAATTTCCGGGTTCCCCTCACAATTCATTACACAGCCAGAGTCTGTCTTTGTCTCTTTTGCCCACAGGTGCAGCAGGTGCTAAATAATTTTAAATAATTTATTTCAAATAAACGATCCACTTGTGTGGCTCACCCCATCAATCAGCCAATCGTGTGTCATGTACAATCTTACTTTTAAAAACCACAAAAGAGCAAGTCTGCAAAAGTCAAACTGTGAAATAAGTCACATTTCTTACATCTATGCAGCCACACACCAAAAGTCGTTACCTCACTTTATTTTTCAGGTTATCATGCTCACAACATGGACGGACAGTCAATGTCAATTTATTTCTATAGCCCATAAAAACAACAAAAACAGACTGAAGTGCTTTACAGTTAAGACAGATTAAAAAGAGTAAAAATGCATCTTGTGCCATTCAAAAAACATAAAGTTTACAATAAAATACATCACAACAACAACAATAAAAATCAGCTGTAACTTGTTCTCCGACTGCATGGATCAAAGGCCAAGGAATAAAGATGAGTCTTCAGCAAAGGTTTAAAAGTCTTTAAAGGATCAGGTAAATTGTTCCACAGTCTTGGAGCAGCAACCAAAAGCCCGATCACCTGGACTTCAGTTTGGATCTGGGGACTTCTAAGAGGAACTGGTTGGTAGACCAGAGTGCTCTTACTGGAGTGTAGATGTTAATAAGATCACTTCAATAAGACGAGGCCAGACCTTTTAAGACTTTAAAAACAAGCAGTAAAATCTTAAAATCAATCTGGAAGTGGACAGGAAGCCAGTGGAGAGAAGCCAGGACAGGGGTTATGTGTTCATGTTTTCTAGTTGCTGTTAAAAGACGAGCTGCTGCGTTCTGGACAGATTGTAAGTGATGCAAAGATGATTTATCTAAACCAACATACAATGAATTACAGTAGTTCAAACGAGAGGTAATAAAAGCGTGAATCACCTTTTCAAGGTCTCTAAAAGGGAGACAAGACTTCACCTTGGCATGAGTCTTAGTTGGAAGAAACTGGATTTCACTGCATTTATCTGTTTGTCTATTTTAAAAGTACTATTGAAAATAATTCCCACATTCCTGACAGTGGAGTGGCTGTATGAAGCCAAGAGTGTCAAGGGTGTTACATTTACCAAAGCTGATGACCAGTTTTATTTTCATTTAAAGTCAGAAAATTTAGTTTTAACCAGACTTTAGTGTCGTTTAGACAGTTCAAGAGTGGTTCCAGTGGAGTGACCCAATATTTCCAATTTCTTTTGCTTCGTGACCGGGAACAGTTATTGATCTCTGGAAACACAAAAAATGCATCAATTCAGTCAGTTTCACAAATATTATACTAATATTTGGTGTGGTAGGACTTGAGCTTCCACTTCAACACACAGTGGGCAGCTGTGGCTGAGTGGTTAGAGCTGTCGTCTTCCAATGCAAGAGTTGGGGGTTCAATTCCACCAGCAGTCACATGCCCAAGTGTCCCTGGGCAAGACAATGAACCCCTCATTTCTTCCCATGTGTCACATTATTTGTTTATTAACCTTAATTTAACCAGGCAAATCCCATTGAGATCACAGATCTCTTTTGCAAGGCAGGCCTGGGCCTGAAGGCAGCCGAACATGCATGTTTTTGGTCTGCGGGAGGAAACCGGAGTACCTGGAGAAAACCCACACATGCACGGAGAGAACATGCAAACTCTACACAGAAAGACCCCCGGTCTAACTGGGGATTGAACCCAAGACCTTCTTGCTGTGAGGAAACAGTGCTAACCACTGAGCCGTCATGCTGTCATCGGTGTATGAATGTGACAAAGCACAGATTATTCTTTGTATAGATCTAATAGAGTTCTGTATGAATGGGTAGATGAATGCACAGATTGTAATGTAAAGTGCTTTGAGTATCTTCATAAGATAGAAAGGTGCTATATAAGTGCAGTCCATTTACCATACTGTCAGTGCTAAAAGACAGTACAAAATATTTATCGAAAACAGGCAATGTGTATTCCTTCAAATAGTGCTAGATCCATTACATTGAATGATCAACAATTCAAGTTTATTGTTTTCATATGCTAAAAGAACCTCCAGAGGCTCTTTTATTCTAAATGTTTCTGGTCCAAGTGGAACACTCTGTTGCTTCTGCACAGATTTAAAATGCTTGTCTCTTTGAATGGTTGAGTACCTTTGTGATTTCCAAAGCGTGTGGCCTGGTCAGGTCCTTGGAGGGTAAGAGGAGGCTCATTCTGTCCCATTTTGGGGGAGAATCCTTTCTATAACTCCCTCTATTCCATCTGCCTTCAGCACTGCTAAATGTCAGCCAGCCAGAGAGCAAAACAGACAAAGACAGACCAGGATATGTGGTCCTCTGGGAGCGAGCTGCTGAAAGCATATATGATGACACACTTCCACCATTCAGTCTGATGAGCCATTGAAAGACCGTATGACATTTTTGCAATAATACACCCTATAGCCCCAGAGTTTAGGAATATTAAATAATATTCATAAATTTGTGATGTCTGGCATTTATTGATGTATGTGGCAACATTTTCTGCAAAATCATTCTGGCTTTCAGTTTTCTTATTTGTGAGGAAATGTACCGCAGCTCGACAAAGTGATGAACCGTGACACTGAACTGCTCTAATGAGATATATAACCACATTGTTTAGGTCTAGGAAAGTAAAGAGCCTCCAGGAATGATGTGACAAGATTTATATCGCAACTTCACCATAATTATGAAAAACGATCTGGTGTGTAATCATGCTGCTGTTATGATTCCAGTTATTAACCATCTAGAACGGACTTACTGCTCCAGCTTTGTGTCCCACTTACGGCGGGACTTTTGCTCCATCAGCTTACACAGAAACTTAAAAAAATCAGTAATAAATTATGAGAAAAATGATTTTGTTGACATGCTTTCCCAGAAGGGATTACTTTAAAACTCAAACCCACTAAACTGTATCACTTTACACTGAGGTGTGTGTGTGTTTGCATGTCATGCCGAACACTAACAATATAGTAATTTTAGCTAATCTGATGTGTGATTGTGCTCTCAGGCTTATTACTGCAAGTTTTAGACTTTTCACCTGCCTCTATCTTCTTCTTCATCCATCATGTCTTTCTCTGTCAGAAGAGGAGAGCATGTTGTTTCCTTTTATGTCCCTAAATCGATGCAGAGTCCCTGTGAAGGGTGACAGATTAGCTCCATTTTCATTCAGATAATTTTAGCAGCTGCAGCAGCGGTGGTGGTAATGCTGTCATCTGAAGCCTCTTGTCTCCTGAGAGACACTCAGGCTGGTGCTGGATGTTGCTTTGTTTCAGCCCAGCTGGAGTAACGCTACACAGGCCCGTTTTATTTGATCAACTCTTCTTGGACGTTGTGGATTCTCAAAGACGAAGCTCGCATTTCAGTGAAGAACTGATTGTTGCATAGGTCAACAGGAGTGCAGCAAAGGGGGGGAAAGGGGGATTTTGAAGTCAAAAAAGGGGAACAAGGAGCTGATTGAAGGAAAGTGGTTGTTGACTTCTGATCTACTCAAGATAATTTAACCAAACTTCATACACAAATGCATCATCACTAGATGGCATGTCCCATGCACCTTTTATCAACCCAGTTTCAAGTTCAAGGTCACAAATCAAGGTCAACAGTTATACAAGTTATTTGTTTTTCTGGGTCCTTTCTGTAGATGTATAGTTTGTTAACAGACATATAATGTTCTGTATGCAGTACTCTTTAACTCATGCAACACCTGATGATGAATAACCAGAGTATTCTCACTGTGTTTGAGATGTAAAAACATGAGGTTATTCCTCTTGATTGTTTAGTCCTCCATATACAGTGTTTACCATGGTTAGTTAGTGGCATGAGTCTAACTGTTCATTTGCTCACAATGAGTGAACAAGTGGACAATTTGAACACAGCCATTGTTCTGCCTTCACTTAGACCTTGTTTGGATCTTAGACCTTGGACAAGCTCTCCAGGTCCATCTGGGGAAAGACAGGTGGTTTTAGTTTTTTAGTACTACACTTCTATGTTTTGCAAATCCAAATGTGTCTTTTACCATTCACTTGGCCTGGTTCGCAGCTAAAAATAAAGTGATTGAAATACTTCTCACCATCTTCAAGTCTGTTTTTTTTTTTTTTTGGTCCTAAAATTATATATTTTTTCTTTTTCCCTAAAGGTTGGGAGTCATTTGATCCCCAAAGCAAAAGAATAAACTGGAACATGCAACAAAAATACAAAAACAAGGTGACAAAAGCTATAAAGAAAAAGAGAGTTTGTAAATGAACAATAACATGTCAAAGATAAAATGAGAAGATGCCAGAGATAAAAATGCAATGAAGAAGAAGCAGTAATGAAGTGAAAGGTAAAAAAGAATTACAGAGTGCAGTCTTTACGCTCCAGCTCACATCCAGCAGTACAGACAAGATTTGATGCCAAATCATCATCTAACACCCTCTCCTCCCACTCGCTCTCCGCTGGCTGTTTGAGGACTTAATTACACTGATATTTAGCCTTGTTTGTTTTTGTCATCATTACATTCTGTAACACTGGTTAGCTAATGGAAATACTAACATCATTTTCTTAGGAGATAAAACAGAAAGAAAAGAAAGAAGCTACAGGAAATAAAAGAATGCAAATGACCTCATATAGGACTCAAATCCAGGCACATAAGGAGAAAAAAAAAATCAGGATGAAGCTAAACTTATTTTAAACCAAATAATCCAAAAAGCAGAAAAATTTGACATGACGGCAAACAAACTGATAAACCAATGCAATATGTAGACAAAGGTAAACAGAGTATTCATAGTGGGAGGGATGATGAGTGAATGGCAACAGATGTGCTGGTAGGTGTATGATTGGCGAGTTGGAAGCAGATACGCATGAGAACATTTAGTGCAGACATAGGTTTGTTTCAGGTTTCAAGGTATACCACAGTGTGGAAAAAATCTGGACATTTAAAAAATAAATGACCTAATATATATTTTAAAATGATATCTGTCTGTAAACTTTTCTTTGTCCTGTCCTGTAACTTCTGATTTGATCATGATAATTTAATGAAAGTTGATACACATCTGTATCATCACTAGATGGGAGTGTTACCTACACTTATAATCACTCCAGTTTTATAGTCAAGGTCACAAATCAAGGTCAACATTAAAACAAGGTATTTGCTTCTGATCTGCTCAAGGTAAACGTTTTTTTTTTTTTCATTCAACCTTTATAAAGGTTAGTTTCATTGAGCTATGAGGGCTCATTTACAAGCGAGACCTGTGAACTTGATACACATTTGTACCATATTTTGACAGTGTGATGTGTAATTTTTTCATCACCCCAGCTCCAAAGCCATGGTCACAAATCAAGGTCAAAGGTTATACTAGGTCTTTGCTAGAGTTTGGTCTTTTTTGGTCCTGGCCATTGCTATAAATTGCTATAATTGTTACAGATTGTTATACTTGTTATAGATTGCTATAGATTGTTATAATTGTGATAGCTTGCTGTAGATTGTTATAATTGTTATAGATTGCTATAGATTGTTATAATTGTTATAG
>NC_056502.1:29426641-29469369 GCF_014905685.2 Nematolebias whitei | reverse complement strand
ATAGATTGCTATAGATTGTTATAATTGTTATAGATTGCTTTAGATTGATATAACTGTTATAGATTGCTAGATTGTTATAATTGTTATAGATTGCTATATATTGTTATAATTGTTATAGATTGCTATAGATTGTTATAATTGTGATAGCTTCCTATAGATTTTTATACTTGTTATAGATTGCTATAAATTGTTATAATTGTGATAGCTTGCCGTAGATTGTTATAATTGTTATAGATTGTTATAATTGTTATAAATTGCTATAGATTGTTATAATTGTTATAGCTTGCTATAGATTGTTATAATTGTTATAGCTTGCTATAACGATTGTTATAATTGTTATAAATTGCTATAGATTGTTATAATTGTTATAGCTTGCTATAGATTGTTATAATTGTTATAGTTTGCTATAACGATTGTTATAATTGTTATAGCTTGCTATAGATTGTTATAATTGTTATAGCTTGCTATAACGATTGCTATAATTGTTATAGCTTGCTATAGATTGTCGATGGGCATATAATGTGCCATATATGGTACTCTTGTTAATTAAATTATTTCATGGCAGGAATGAGAAAACAGTTTAAGACACTGGAGGTTTTTGATCTACAACTTTGCATATTGCCTGCAATATTGCCATTTCTGTGCACAAATAAGACAAATCAACTGAAAATATGCATCAGCCTTTAGCATCTGAAGGCTGATGAATAAATCTGATCCCAGCTTGACACCCAGTATTGATGACCTTTTAAAGAGACTTGGTGAGTAAAGTACACAAATATCTTAGATTCAATAAAGTATGTTGGCAGGACCCAAATTGGAATTTAACAGTTTAAATTAATGATGTTTGGCTTTCATAAAACCCTCGTCACTTTCTAAAGACTGATGGGTCATGTTTTAGGAAGTATGGAAGACTTTTTAACAACTTACTAAAAGGATATAGTTTTTGGTAACCAGTCCTTGGAGAAGCACACATCCCACTTTGATGTCCACCATAGCAGACTGACCTGGCCCGGACCTGGCATTCTGCTGGAACATCCGGCAAACTTCTGGCATGGCAAATTGATGTCAACCAGACACAGGCCAGGTCTGGCAATGATGGCACGGTTCACATGAGGCATGCCACATATGGCCCAGACCAATTTTGCTATGTGGGGTGTTGCAGTGTATTTAATATGTTGGACTGAGCATCAGCCCTAAGAAATGTATGAGGGCGTACTGTATCATTGGTTTTGGCGAGGTCAGTCAGACCTCAGATTGAGGAGGAGGATTCTGGTACAGAAAGTTCATTCTGTCTAGCCGAACACTCATCTGTGTCAAACATCCTCATTAGGGAGAACATCTCCAAACAAGTTACAGAGGACTGAAGAGTGTGGCAAAGAGCTCAACGATGCCCAAGGGTGTCTGGATTTTGAGTTGTTTACTATCTGAACAGATGCCTCTGGAGAGAGCCTTGGTTGGGTGTTACAGAAAATGAATGGAAACAAATGAAGCTGCTTGCTGAGTCAGAAGCTTCAAGAAAGCATACATTTATTGACCTACTGATTGTAGGAAAAACTCATTTTCTGCAGAAAAGTGTCATATTACACCTGGTAGAAAGGCATGGTTTGGGCATGACTTATGCACATTTGTGTAATTACTAATTTTGTGCGATTATTAATAAAATCAATGCCTTTTTGCTTGAAACCTAACTGCAAAAGGAAGGCACAAGCCTTGGCCATCTAAATAGAAAGTTGATGCTGCAGTGTGTCAGCATGCCTGTATGCTTACTGTAGGAGCAAGCTGCACAGTGAATTCAGATGTCAGCAGGCAGGTGTCAAACAGGAGGAGTGGAAATACAGCAGCAGCTTAGCTTCAGGGGAGTCGTGTCATTTCTAGCATTTTCTTTGATCATCGCACAGGTATTGCCAAAATAACAGAACAGACTTACCTCGCTCTAACCACAGCTAGTTTAAAACCAGTGCTGCAGTCAGCTGTTTGTCTCAGGTCCCTGTAAATCAAAATACTTGGCTCTTGAGGAAAGGGAAATTAAATGCAGTGAATGTTTCGTTGCTCTGTCTGATATTGGGGGGTCGTTTTGCGCTTTGTCTTTTTTAATCATCTTTATTTTCAGGTTGAGTGGGATGTGCAGGCTCTGACAGCACCTGCAGCAGCTGTTGGTAATACAGCTGATTACTCAGTGTACTTAAGGCTGAGCGAGATCGTGATTCTTCTTCGGACCAACAAACATCACACGATGAACATCAGAGTTTATGCTCAATCATCCAGGTACAAAATCCAGTAATGCTCAGTCAGGTCATCTGGACAGTTTATTTTTTGTGGAAAGACATTTTGTCCTCTATCCGGAGAGCTTCCTCAGTCTGAGGAGTCCCAAGTAACCTGTCTCCCCACTAAGCAGTATACACCTGTAGTGGACCAACCAGTTTGCTGGTGATAAGATGGTTTCTGGGGGCTGTGGACTGGTTGGTCCAGCTGATGAGAAGGCAAGTCTCCCAGTGAGAAAAACAATGCCTCATCTTTAGTAGTTACTTGAAATTCTTGCTTTGCTTCCAACAAAAATTGTAACTGAGCAACCCTGTTTCTTTGCTCAGGAGTAAACCAAGACGGACATCAGACGAACACATCAGGATGGGGAAAACGGACAAACTGAAAGTGTCACACAAAGAATATTTGTGTGTACTATCAGCTCTCAGGAGGGTTTTGAAGACCTGTTTTAACTTTTTTTTTTTTTTTTAACTATATGACTATATGTAATATGACTCCTCTGACATAAGCAGATTCTGGCTCAAAAACACACACGTGTCTCTCAAGGAAACATTATTTTCTGAAAAACAGAACAAACGTTAAACACATTATAATAATTCACGTGATTTAATTATAATGATTGAAAATAATAACATTATTCATCTTCACACCTGTTATAATCAAATAAACAAACTTAATGATTTTGTATTTTCTCTTTCTTAAAAGCATAAAAGAAAAGAGTAAATATAATCAGACTGCAGCTGACTCTGAGTCCAAGGACAGTGAATGTGTGAAAACATCAGACATTATTCAAGTCAAAAGTAGTTTTAAAGAAACTGGTTCAGGGTGAGTCTGGAAGACAACCCAAAGGTCAGAGGTCATTGTCAGGAGAGCGTCTTCATGCAGTGATCCCTCACCTATTGTGGGCGTTTTGTTCCAGAGACCCCTGCGGTATAGGTGAAAATCCACAAAGTAGTGGCATTATATTTATTTTATTTATAAAGTTTTAAGGCTTTAAAACCCCTTCCCACACTCAAGCCTTTCCCACTCTTATTGAGAGAATCTGTTTTACTAATGTTTTGTGTTTAGAGTTTGAGATTCTTGTGCTTTAGTTCTGTTTTCTCGTGCAATCTGTTCAGCCTTCCTACGGTGTTTCCCTCATGTAATCAGCTCTAGCTCCTGCCACTCTCACCTGTTCCTCCTTGTCCTTCCCCAGGTGTTTGTCATTATCTGTCATTAGTTCCTCTGTAAGTTCGGTGTCAGTTTGTTTCTTCCTGGTCCATGGAAATGTGCTCCTAAGCCTGTCCTTCTCTGCCTTCCTCTGTGCCACCCTGTTCCTGTTACCAGTGTAAGTTTTGCTGCCATGTCAGCCTTTTTGTTTAACAGATACTTATAAACACTTCATATGCTCTTAAACACTTTGGTGATGGCAGGCGATAAAGATGACGATGAGATCAATGTACAGGTCTGCGCAGCATATAGTACACTATATATATATATATATATATATATAAACTGGCTTAAAAATCCCGCAATATAGTTAAGCTGCAAGAAGTGAACTGCAACATGGGGAGGGCTGACTGTATATATGTATCGACAACCGTCTTGATTTTTGACGTGGCAAAGCAATTTTTCATACAGACCTTTTCTTATGTCTAAATACAGTGACACACAAAACTGGAAATCTGTAGTTCACTTAATTTTCAAGTTATCATGACCCAGAGTCCCCAGGCTCCGCTTCCTCAGTGGAAGACGTGCCGGTTAATCGAACAAATCATTCTAAATAGACTAATCAGTGCTTTTTGATCACATTCATACACCGATGGAACACATCAGAGGCAATGAGGGGTTCAGTGTCTTGCCCAGGGACACTTCAACATGTGACTGCAAAGTGGTGCAATCTAACCCCCAACTCTCCCATTAGTGGACGACTGCTATATATATATATATATATATATATATATATATATATATATATATATATGAGAGAGAGAGAGAGAGAGAGAGAGAGAGAGAGATTGTGTGAAGGCACACTGTTTTCTAGTTTTTTTAATATTGCTTAAAAATACAGTGCAGTTTCCTCAAATGACTGGATCAAAAATAAGACTCACCTTAGTGTGTGACTGCCTTTACGTTTAAGAAATGTCACTATTGAAAATTGAGTTGCCACATCAAAATCTAAGATGGCCACTTAGATTGCATAAAAGTACAGTTTCCTCAGATGATTGTGGTGGTTGTCAATGGCGACATTGGACGGGGGTGGCCACCCCCTGGTTTCGCCATTTTACCGGGTGGCGGATGAAATTGCTCCCTCCACTAGTCGGGATCCAGCATGTCCTGTGGAAATGTTTTTTTTTTCTTTAGACTTTTTTTCTACTGTGTGCTGCTTAGCCATTTTAGGTCAAGACTTATCTGGCTGGGATTTAAAATGTTCCTTTTTATTAGTGGTGTTTACTGAAGCTCTGTCACTTCCACCACAAGAAATACTCAGAAAAAGCTGCATGCATCTTGTTCTTTCCTTATCCTTTCATTTTGTACTTTGAAAGGCTTACATACTGAAGACCTGTTGTCATGATACATCACAATGTTTGACTGCAGCTGTTTCACAGTACAGTTGACATGAAACCATAGGCCAACAACAGAGACTGAGAGTGAAATGCTGTTATTAGGACCTTGATCTTTTAATTGAGATTTGATTGGGACATCTGCAAATGTGATGTGGTGGCTGATTGTTTTGAACTCATTTTAGTGCAAGGATGTAGTCCAACATTAGAGAGATATAGACTTCAGCTTTAGACTCACACTTACCAAAATGATGCACAATATTTAGTGTATCACTGATTCTCCATTCCTAAGGTCAAATTGTGAAGAATATTTTGTTTCAGGCAGCCAGGCATCAACATCTGTGAACCAGGGATGATCTGAGATAATTTTCAACAGGACATAAAGTGCTCACATTGACACCTATTTTCAGTTCCAAATTACCCAAAGGGTTGTTTGTGGCCATTTGTGGTCTCACGAAAAATGGAGGCTGTTGTTTATGAGGTACACATGGAGGGAAAGAAAAGAACACAGCATGCTATGTCAGATACTTCAAAACTTGTCTGTGCTGAAAATTGAAAATGAACTAAATCAGTTCTGACTGGTTGTTACAGAATCATCCAAGCTGACTGTTGCCTGTGTGGTAACCATTTCTCTGGAGGCTAAAAAGGAGCAATAATAAACAAAAAACATGATAGATAGAGCACATCAGGTATGTCAGTACACACCAAGTCCTCCAGCTTGTCAGAGCAAACTTATTGAAAATAGTCACTTGTAGATTTGGTGGGGATATTTTATGACACTGTCAGTGTCAACCTTCATAAGAAAAGCTGTACATTTTACCACAACAAATGTAAACATTGCTCCTCTACGGTTTAAGAACTGAAACATTTGACAGGTTTTCAGAACTGCTCAAATTTCAATTATATAGTGTTGCTGAAACTCATCAAAACTAAAGCAACGTCCATCCATCCACCCACTCATCCATCCATCCACCCATCCATCCATGCATCTATCCACCCATCCATCTGTCCATCCATCCACCCATTCATCCATCTATCTATCCATCCAGCCACCCATCCAGCCATCTATCCATAGTCCATAACATTCATACATACATCTGTCCATCCATCCACCCATCCGTTCATCCATCCATGCGTCTGTCCATCCAACTACCCACCCACACATCCATCCGTCTATCTATCCATCTATACATACATACATATGTCCATCCATCCATCTGTCAGTTCATGCATGCATGCATGCATACATATTGTATATTCTCACTTCCATATTGTTTAAACTTGTTAGAGTCAAAGGTAGGAAGATAGTCTATCTTAGCAGTCTTTGGGCAAAATGTAGGGTACTACTGACTTGTCTGTCACAAGACCAATCCAAAACAGACCAACCCAATACTGTACAAGACAAAAAAACACCCACACTCATATTCATACTTTAGATCGATTTTTAGAACTGTCACTTAACATATTTTTAGGAGAATAACAATAAAATAATCCATGCATGCTTGGAGAAAACATGTATCCTCCACACATAAAAACCAGAGTGAACTGAGATTAAAAACAGAGATCTTCTTGCTGTGAGGCAACAGAGCTAACCGCTGCACCAGCTGTGCAGCCAGAGACACAAAGTCGATACTATAAATTACAGTTTAGTACCGACTGACAGCATTTCTAAAAGAATAGTAACGATGCAGTAAATGTACAAATTTTGCAGATGCCTCTGCATAAAGGATCCATTTTATGTTTTGAATATCTGCTCCATTCGAGGAACAATCATATACTGTATATATATTTTAAGCTTCAATAACAAAACACAAGACCACAGGACAGTTTAGATAAACCACAAAATGGCTGGTTGCAATTTATTTATTTCAAAAAGTACATGCCTAAAATACCAGCTTAACCTTTCTTCTTTCGAGAGGGTTGCTCTCGTCTCATATTTGCCCTTATGTCTTTTTGATCTTCTCCTGTCCTTGTCTCTTCTCGTTGCTACCCTCCGCTGGGCTTTTCCTCTCCTCCTGTCTCCTCTCCTCCTGTCTCCTTTCCTGTGCTCCTCTCTGCTTTCAGGACTTTCCCCCTCCTCTCAGGTGACAGGGTGATGGATTAAGCCCAAATAAACTCGTTCATCTTTCAATTAGAACCAGTGTTGAGAAAGTGCCAGCTATTATGAAGCTGTCTGTACAACTGGGAAGGAAGTGGTGATGAATAGAAAAAAGTATGGACTAAGTTAGGTTCAGTGATAAGAAAAGTTTTTTATTAAAAGACAGACTGACATACAATGAGAATGGATTATAAAGAACATAGTTCAGAAATGCTGATTAAAGCATGTTGGAAGAGGAAGGGATCTTACCTGTTGTAGATAGCTAACTGGGCCAAGACCAAAGTAAATGTTTCATAGCGGCTTGCGGAAACAATGTTTAGTAAACCTTTATGCCACAATAAATGTTGTAATATACACAGTTTTTGTTCCCTGTCTCATCCGTTCGTCCATCTGTCTATTGTGAGCTTGATAACGTGGGGTAAAAAGGGGGTGGGGGTTACTGATTTCCATTTTGGTGTAAGAAAGTTAGGTCATAATTGAAAATTGGATTGCCACATCTAAATCCAAAATGGCCACATATGATAACCATATGATCTGGATAACTTGAAAAAACAAGGTATCAACTTCCATTTTGGTGTATGGCTTTAACTTTCTATGCTATCATTAGAAAGAATAATTTCCTCAAATGATTGGGGTGTCCCTTGGGTTGGCATAAGGTTCAGTCTGTGGGAGCTGATACCTGAGTGAGCGGCGTGGATTGTTTATTTAAAATAATCAAGCGCGACCTGATCCGAGCCTTTGGTCCAGCCTCTTGGTGATCACTGAGCGGACCAGGCCACCGGGAAATGTCCCAGTGCGCCCATTGACCAGTCCACCCCAGGATGGCTCAGTAACTGTAGCATCAGTCTGTCTGATGTCTTTCGCTCTGCTCTTTTAGAGCATTTAGAGAGTTTAGAACATTGTTAAGAACATTGCAAGAGTGTGGGAGGGGTTTATAAATCCTTAAAATATATATAAATAATAAAATAAACATCCCTACTTCACAGATTTTCACCTATCATGGGGGTGTCTGGAACGTAACCCAAACAATAATTGAGAGACTAGGTTTTGGCTTAGGCTTGTTATGCTGCTATAAGCTTAGATTACTAGCGTTTTCATTGATACTATTTCTGTCTTAACATGTGATTCTTGACCTGCCATTGTGTATCTGTTCCTCCTTCCTGTTCCTCTCAAACTCAGCCGGTCGAAGCAGATGGCCGCTTGTGCTGAGCCTGATTCTGCTGAAGGTTTCTTCCTCATGAGGGAGTTTTTCCTTTACACTGTCGCCTTCATGCTTGTTCAAGATGAGAGTTCTGTGATGGAGTTAAACTCAAAGCAGTCTGCTCCTCACATAAATAATGTTAACTTATTTTTTATACATATGAATGTTTCTGTTCAGTGCCATGAAATCCCTTCATTGTGACTTGTCGTTATATAAATAAACTGAACTGAATTGAATTGACTACTGCTACTGCAGTTCAAAATTCTTTGTGATGAAATGGTTTATAAAATACTGTTTACACAAACCTTTGCAAATCTTTCTGTTTTGGAGTTGTTTAAAAAATGGTACTGATTCATTGGCTCTGTTCAGACTATCGGTTAGCTCATCAACACAGTCAGAGCTAAACTCTATTTCTCTAAACAGAGTTTGTTCAGAAGGCTTTTACAGCAGGCAGGATACTAGTTTCTAGTCTTTCCACAAAACTGTACTTTTAAAGATCTGAATTATTCCTTTAAGATGTCATTGCTGTGCTGCTATAAGAACAGAACTGGGGAGGGGGGGGGGGGGTCTCTTGCTTTCACTTTTACAGCACATTGCCTTTCAATTATCATCTTTTTGTCCTTCTTTTGTTGGTGGTCAATGCTGTGAGTCCAGTGTTTTCTCTTGTTTTTCACTGAATGGTTTAGTCTGATAATTTGATTGTTTAGGAGTGTGTGTGTGTGTGTGTTTATGTGAGAGAGAGAATACATTTGCATATACAAAATTGTACAAAAATCTAAAATACTAGAAACTTTAGTGAGTAATGCATCTTGACAACATGGCACAGACACAAAAAGTGTCTTTAAAAAAAAAAAAAAAAACCTGTAAACTAAGAAGTTTTGCAACAGATGGTGTGGCCCCACATGAGCCCTGACGTTAACATCAAGAACTCGTTCTGGGACCACATTTGACAGAGGACTCAAAGGCTAAAAAAAACCACGCTACATTATCCACAATCAAATCTTCAAGCTGTTCCCAGTACTTCTTTAATAAGTTTCTGTAAATGTGTGTGTATTTTCACTGTATTTCAGCATTTATTTTATTGTGGTGAGGAAACACAGGTTATATATAAACACAGCCTGTTTATATACAGTAATGAGCGTGTGAGGACATAAAAGGAAAAAGTTTCTCTTCTCGAAACCAACACCAAGCAGTCTGCATTTTTTTTTCTTCTTTTTCTGATTTACTTCTTGAAGTAATATTACTTACTGTATGCACACGGGGACGGGTTCTAATGAATTTGAATGAGCGTCTCAATTTATTTTCCATGTTTTATTTATTTTTTCAGGGTTTGTGGAGTAAATTGAATCGACGGCGGTGATGCGTGCGTTAGTCAGGAGCAATATAACGACCTGCTGTTCTGATTATGTTCCTGTTACAGAGCCGTTCATTATTGATTTCATTTCTTTGCACTTCTCCTCCCGCTCATATTTGCATTTGCTTCTTATTGCTTTCTTCTCAGCAGGTCTCTCACTCTTTCACTGCGCTGCTCAATTCTTCCTGCTTCTCCGCTGTCAGCTTTCATTTAAAAGCAGCAAACTGTTATTTACAAAACCAAAAAGATAATGAGGATATAAAACTCCCCAGCTGTATTTTAAATTTAGCACAACATAGCATTTATTTCTGGTCTCACTCTGGCATTGTGGTTTTTGAGGATGCTCAGGTAACATCAATGTTTCCATAAAGAGATAGTTCTGACTTCTTGTAAGGGGTTTCTGTGGAGTAGCCACTATCTTACCAGCAGTAGACAGCAGCCATTGATCTCAATAAGGAGAACTGTTATCTTTAATCAACAAAGTAAATTTGGGTTACAGTAATATGACCAAATTGGCTGGAGATTCTGACAAGATTGTTCCATCGCAATCTAATTGCAAACAGAAACATGAGCTTGGAAATGGAGTGATGAAAAGTGTATGCAACACCAAAGTGATGATGTATATGTGTATGAAGTTTCATGAAATTATCTTGAGCTGGTCAGACGTTATGGGCAGGACAAGAGAAAGTTACCATAATACGTTGACTTTTCGACAGTATAAAACCAGGACTTGTGTCAGAGTTGCTTTAAATCTGAAAGCCGTGAAAAACAATTTGGATAAATTAAATGATTTTTATATGGACCCAGAATTGTCGCTCCAGTGTGAGGTCAGAGTTTTGTTAGAGAGCAGTACAATATCTAGATGTGAAAACAAGGGCTCCTGTTTTTAAACTTAAATTGTACCTTCCTGATTACTGACAGCAAATTATCTTCATACGACTTAGAAAAGAACCTTAAGGTCTATCTCAAAAAGAATATTGTGACAAAGTAAAAAAAAAAAAAATCTCAATCATTTCAGAAAGTGAAACATAGGTTCATTACACATAGAAGGAAATATTTCAAGCCGTTATTTCTTGCCATTTTGTTGATTATGGCTTACAGATAATGAAAAACCAAAAGTCAGTGTCTAAGAAAATTTGAATATTCCACAGCCAGCTTTTGGTACTTTTGTCAGTGTGGGCTGGAGACAAGTCTGACTGGAAAGTGAAATCAGCTTCTCCTAACACTCATCTTCAGAAGGAAGCAGGAAGTCTCTAAAATGACCTGGTAGATGCTGCGTTGACTGTGGACTTCAGAAAACACATTGGACCAACACCAGCAGAGGACATGGACCCAAATCATCATTGACTGTGGAAACTTCACTCTGGACTTCAAGCATCGTTGATTCTGGACCTCTTCACTCTTCCTTCAGACTGGGACCTTGATTTCCTAATGAAATGCAAAATGTACTTTAATCTGAAAAGAGGACATGGAACCAGTGAGCAACAGTCCAGTTGTTTTCCTCCTCAGCAGGTAAGACACTTCTGATGTTGTTTCTGGTTCAGGAGTGGTTTGACTTGAGGAACATAACATTTGTAGCTCACGTCCAGGAGTTAATTAGCTGATCAGGGTGTGACACCAGGAGTTTACAATATTGAACCTCTTCACAATATTCTCATTTTCTGAAGCACTGTTTTTTTAATTGTATTTGTAAGCCATAAACATAAAAAATACAAGAAATAAAAGCTTGAACTATTTCTCTCTATGTGTAATGAATCTATTTAATCTGAGTTTCACTTTCTGAAATGACTGACAATTTATTTTAACTTCTTTGTGGTATTTTGATGTTTTGAGATGCACCTGTATTCAGAATCAAATTTATGACAACTAATATTGTTTTACATATGATAGCTGCACAGACTGAATGGACTGTTGTTTGGTATCCCTTTTGATTGGTTAAATGTTTATTCTTACTAGAAGTTTGGATAATAAATGTCGCTAAAGACACATTTTTATAGTAACAATTTATTTGTCATGAGCTTCTTGCAGACTAATTGTTTTACTTACTGTACTTTGTTAGATTTGTGTCAAAGAAAAGCAACCAAACCAAACACAAAAATGCCTTTAACACAGTCAGATATATAGCCAGTGTGGTACAACCTACAGTGGTAGTAACTGGGAGTCATTCACAATCCATACTACAAGCACAAATAGATGGAGTGACATGTCGTATGTTATCATACTGCATGGGGTTGTGCATAATGTTATTTTCAATGTTTGACAAAAATGACTATGGCTATTTTGTTTTTTTGGCAAATATAATTTAAAACCAGAGTTCAGTTTTCAAAACCAAAATGACTCAAAGGAGTGGATGTGAAAAGGTAAGTATTTTTACTTTTAGAGATCAGGGGTCAACCAGTGATGGAAGCTTCTACAGGAGACAGCGGATGGTGAGTTTGTGTAATCCTGACAATTATGATAATTGTAGCAAAACATGTAATGTTGGGTCTTACTAGCTGAGAGGTGAACAGATAGGATTTTGGGTTTGATGTATGATTCTTTCAGAGAATGGACGAGGTTTCCAATAGGAGGAATGACCCAGGAGGAGATGAAGTTTGGGTAACCAAGAGCCCATGAAAATTCTGCAAAGAAAGACATCAAGGGAGGTTCTCACAACAAGCATTTGATTTGCTGCTTGAATCATTGAGAGGTAATCAACAGTCCAACAAGGATTCATGGTTTCACTCAGCCTTACATAGCAGGAAGTCAATGAACTGTAATTGAAGGCAGCTGAGAGCAGCCTACACCACCACCCACAGGATCTGCAGAGATGTTTAGTGGAGACAGAGAGAGCCAAAACACTAGAATCCCACCAATTTTTTCATCAACATACGATGGTTTTAGACTAAAGTTTTTCAAAAAACACAAACTAATCATATAAATTCTGTTCCAAAACATTTGCCATTAAGTCCAAAAAAGTTCAATCTGGTCCTCTGGAGATTGAACTTTTTTGGAGTTTTCTACCTGGATTATTGAGTATGCATCAGGATATTTGCCATTAATTATTGAAGTCAACTCTGTCAGTTAAATTATCTCATGAACCACTGGATAGATTTTATTAAAACTTTCAAAAAAGCAATAATTGAATGAACATCTACAAGTGATAAACTTTTGGAGTTAAGTCAAATCAAGATGGCTGTCACAACCTATCAACTCAACAGCTACAACTCTGTTCTGTTCCTTGTTTTTGGTTTAATGATCTATCACAATGGGCGGCGGGTGACATGCATTCCTTCAAGTAATGCTTGACCTTTTATAAGATTTAATGTATCACAGAAGCAGCCTATAGCCTCAGTGTGTCTTTTAAAGGAACCACTCTGCCAAAAGATTTGTCTTTGTTCTTCCAAATTATGAGACTGAATCAAACATACGATGTACTGTAGACGCTGAGTGAATGACTGCACATGAACTGGGCTTTTAAGATTTTGGGCTCGGGTTGTGATTTAGGAACAAGAGTCAGGGTGAAATGGGGTAATGATGAGGTACTGGAGCTGAGAGTTCAGCACTGGGTAACTGAGAGTGGGAAGGCATGGGTGGAAGCTGTGGTAAGTTTTTTACACAGTTGTTGAAACTATAAAACTGTGCTGCTTCAGTAAGGTTTTGGATCTTGGTTTTGTAGATACCTAAATTCAATAACAGATAAATGTAACCAGATACAATAAATGCAAAGTCAATAAATTTGAAGAGGGATTTGTTGTTGGGGAATATGACAGAGGAAAAGACTAAATATTTCTGTGATATGGATAACGTGGTGTAGAAGAAAGCTGGAGCTGATTTAGGGTCCATGAATTGAAGGTTTTGGCTCTAGAGTTGTTGTTGTTTTCGTCTCTTATTCGAGCTGCATTAGGAGGCTATTGTTGAAGCTGCTGTGGATGAAGCAGATGGATTACAGATAAGATAAAACGACCAGGATCTGAACTGAGCCGGAACACAAGGGTGCATTTGCCTTTCTGGTCAGTGAACTGGTCCAGGGTTTTATATGTATGGAAGGGATGAGATGAGGGTCAGTTGATGCTGTTTTGGCTGCAAGTGCTTAACACAAAGTTTCTGACAAACACACACAAAAAGTCCTTTTATGCTAAACCACTTATTCTGTTGAGACTTTTGGGAAGATGATTTTATAGATGATAGAGTTCAGAGCCAGAGTTGATCCAGTGACAGAAATCCCATAAAACCATAATAATCTGCTGGAC
The DNA here is from genome assembly GCF_014905685.2 of Nematolebias whitei. Classification (NCBI taxonomy): domain Eukaryota; kingdom Metazoa; phylum Chordata; class Actinopteri; order Cyprinodontiformes; family Rivulidae; genus Nematolebias; species Nematolebias whitei. Next base: position 29,455,679 of record NC_056502.1, on the reverse strand, counting down.
TTTACAGACAGAGTCAGTGACACAGAAATGTGTTTATAAAGGTATTAAAGAAACATGGAGAAAGGAAATGTGGAAACAATGCTCACAAAGTAATATCAGTAACCCATAACATTTTGGATGGTAAGCAACCTTAGCAAACACAAAACTGTCTACAACTCAGATGTTTTTACAGATATTGAGATTAGTTTTGATCATAGCTGAAAAACATCCCTAATTTATTTGTCAAGTGCTAAATGATACAATATATTTACTTAAAACCTCTATGGCATCAAATGTTTATTAGCAAAACAGAAGATTAATTTTAATGAAACATTCAGAAAGATTTCCTTCTTGACAAAACACGTGGTACGACCCTGACGTACATTGTCACATACAACATAGGTATTGATGTATGTCGTACATGAACATTCATTCAAAATTGAATGGCTCCATGGAATGGCTCTATGAAGCAAACCGATCGTCAAGATCCATTTCCTTTCAAAGAGCCATACCCCATCTTTTTGCCAATATTAAGATAAAGCTTGATATGGTAGAAGCTCACAGTAATTCACACCATATTAAGATTTTTCGCAATGTTACTTAATTTTGCACGTGTCACAGTTAATGGAGGATCAGGACCCAAGATGCATGCTAGAACACAAGGATCTTGATAAAACAAATATTTATTTAAACTAAAGAAAAAGATGGCGTGGCAGCGCAATTACAAAACTCTACAGGAAGATACAGTGATGATCAAAACAACGTATATATAAACTTGCTGCTGGTGTATGACCGACAACAACTTCTGGATCTTCATTTTTCTGCCGCCAATGTCGCTTATTTGGACCAATAGGAGCGTACCTCTGGACCACCATGTTCCCTGAGGTCAGTGGACCAGTTGCTCCTCACAGTTCCAGGAACTCGTCTTAAGTGCAGAGGTGACAGGGCCTTCTCTGTAGCAGGACGAAGACTTTGGAACGAGTTACCTCTGCTTGTCAGACAGGCCCCCTCCCTCTCGGTTTTCAAATCCCATTTAAAAACCCTCTACTATTCAATAGCTTTCAACACCAGAGGATCTGTGATGTGAACCTGTACGCTCCACACTGGTTTGTCGTCAAATTTATTATCTGCATCGTTTTTATGTCTATATTTTTGATTTACTTCATTTTGTATATTGCTTGGTGTGGTGTCTGTTGTTCTGTCTGTACGGCACTTTGGTTTGCCTTGTAGCTGTTTTAAGTGCTCTATAAATAAAATGGTATGGTATGTAATGATGAACTGGTGAATGGAGGTGTCAAAGGAATGCATATTTTTACACTCACCATGCTCTGTTATTTTACTTTATTAATGAAGGTATCATAACTTTACCTACTCCCTCTTGTTGGTATTAATTATATTAAAAATGTTTCCGTGATGTTTCCTCTATTATAATCAGTCCCGGTGCGACTGTCAGTAAAAAGATAGCGAAGAGATCATCATTATTATGCTCAAGGTTTGATTGGCATGACAGGCAGAGGGACGTGTTTCCAGAAACTACATGAAGCCAGACTGGGTCAGGACTTCAGATAGGTGAAGGTATTTATAAGTGCGCACTTCTGTGAGTGCTGTCTGTTCTCCAAAGCTTTGTAAATAAATATGAGGAAGTCTACACATGATCATTTAGGAATCTCTTTTTTCCCACAACAGGGGAACCAAGACTAAATACATAGAGCAGGAATAAATGGTAAGTGGAGGCACCTGGGTGATTATAGAATGGGCACAGGTGAGTGGCAGACTGATAAAAAAATACACTGACAGCTAACTAAGGGCAGATGAACAATGGCACAAAGGAAGACAGGGAAATCTGAACAGAAGAAGGTTAAACTCAGGAATCACAAAAACATTAAAGACCAAAAAGGGAAACTAAACCATATATTAGACACAAAGAAAAGTTAAAGAAATGCAGATCATAACAGTGCAGAATGTCCTTTACAAAGTTTGACTAAAATGGCTATATCTCTGAAGCTGAAGGAGTCTTATGAAGCCTGGATACCTGGCAGGTTTCTGGAGGCAGCTGAAGGGTATTGATGGGGCAAGTGGTCTTCAGCCCTGGCTGTTGTTGAGGCAAAGGCCTAGATGTGGGATGAGTTCAATCATGTCTTGGATAGTGATTCTGGATGGTCTCCAAGAAGATTCTGGCAAAACACAAGGCAGCTGAAGCAGGGAAATCAGTGATTTCACAACACTGTGGTGGTGGGGTACTATTGACCTTGACCAATGATGTTGTTTCATGGTGGAGGAAAGACTGTGAACCTTCTCAATCCCAAATTATCATCTTCAAGATTCAAGATTCTTTGTCATTCCACCACATGTGGTACATGTGGGTGGAACAAAATTGTGTAAACAGGGTACCAGTTACATCCAACAAAATTATTAAAATGTAAAAGAAAAACAGTAATGCTTTTCTCAGTAGCTGCCTATCTTATCCTGCCTATCCTGCCTATTAGTGCTGTAGTTGTGTCCCCACAAGAAGTCTTTGAGATTGTAATGAAGCTGGATAATAACAAGGCATGTGGGTCAGATAGGGTATCTGCTGAGCATCTAAAGTATGCAAGCAGGAAACTGTACCCTCTGCTTGCTATATGTTTTACAGGCTTTCTTATTCATGGAGTGTTACCTGACAAATTATTGTCTGTCATTTTAGTTCCGATTGTGAAGGATAAAGCTGGTAAAGTTAACAGTAAGGATAATTATAGGCAGGGCAGCATGGTGGCGCAACTGGTAGAGCTGCTGCCTCTCAGCGAGCAGGTCCTTCGTTCAAACCACGGTCCAGGGGCCTTCTGGGTGGAGTTTGCATGTTCTCTCCGTGCATGCATGGGTTTTCTCCGGGTACTCCGGTTTCCTCCCACAGACCAAAAACATATATATTAGACTAATTGATAACTCTAAATTGTCCCTAGGTGTGAGTGAGCGAGTGAATTGTTGTTTGTCTCGTTTGTGTCTATATGTCCCTGTGATGGACTGGAGACCTGTCCAGGGTGTCCCCCGCCCCTTGCACAATGATACCTGAATGGGCACCAGTGACCCCCGTGACCCAAAAAGGAATAAACGGGTAAAGAAAATGGATGGATGAATGGATGGAATGCTGAGTGCCTAATGACTAATAATTTCTCGAAGCTAAAACTCTGTTGCTAAAGTTAAAACAAACATAATGTAGGCTAAACGTGGCAAAGCAAATCAACAAGGAGCAAAATGGATAATAAAGCTAAAAGAAGCAAAGCAGAAGCTAAAATGAACAAAAACTGATGGTAAAATTAACTTAAAAAATGCTAAAGTTAGAAGTAATAAAGAAGATTCTAAAAGTAGTGAAACAATAACCAAACTTTGCAGACGGAAGCTAAAATTAAGAAAAAAGTCACATAAAGGTAGCAAAACTGTAGCTAAAATTACCAAAATTATAGGTTAAAGCTACAAGTAGATTGGTAGCTAAAAGTGCCAGAACTGTAGTTAAACTGTAAAAGTAGCATAAAAAGACAATAATAGAGCAAAGATCACAAATTAGATTTCAAACTGAACAATGTTTTTGAAAATATTTCAGAGATCTACCTGTATTTCTCTAGTAAATGTAATTGAAATAAAATTTAATGTTTAAAAAGTATAAAAATTACAAAAACTAAACACCATAGTACAGTTTTCTCTATCAAGTTAAACATTGTTAAAATAGCACAAAGTTCTTGAGCCTAAAAAATGCGGGAAGAAAGTAGAATCAGAGAAACAAAAGTGTAAATACTGACCCAAGACTGACACAAATATCCATCTTGGTGCACTTTTATTCCTCTTTGGCTGTAGTTTGGGCTGACTTTGCAGATTATTGTCTGTCCAAGCTGAAGTCTTTCAGAAACAGACGTAGGATCAGCTTCAGTCTGACAGCCTGCTCGTCTTCTGTTACTGGGCAAACACAGCTGGGAGGAAGTGTCACCTCAAGTATCGTACATCATCTTGCTGGCTGCGCAAACACCCACAGATTTATGATCAGTTTTCTGTTTTATTTGCCTAATCTAAGTTACAGACTCTAATCAGAGAGCTCTACTTCTTTTGGTTTGTAAAATAAAAATGTTCTGCTTCCCACCACATTTCTCAAATACAACTGCTTTAGATGTGTCACATTAAAGGACACTTTCTCTTTATGACTTCAAGTCTACCATAATTTTTCAGTACCTGCTCAATCTAAAAGGCAGTCTGCCCTGCTGACTTGGTATTGTTTTGGATCAGTATTTATAATCCAAGCTTTCAAACTCTCAAACTAAGACTCATAAGAATCACACTTTATTCATTAGTGAAATCTGTTCATCTATGTGAAAACAATTGTTGATGATTTTTATGTGTGCATTTATCTAATAAGAAAGCCTTGAGCACAGCCTCAGGTGACTTTGGATGAAATGCCGGCCACTGACTATCAGTTCACTTTAGTCTTGACCTGCATCCTCGCTGTCCTTGGGGGTCTGATCAACCCCTTTGAGTCACCCTGGACAGAGAGACATTTGGCCCATAGCCTTGATCTTGTAAGGTTTCAACTCCCTATCCTGAGCAATGAGAAAACATTAATAGTTCCAGTTATGTTTGAAGCTGATGTAAATTGATAATCAGAATGCCATATCTAGATCTGTGTGTTTAGTTTTTTCTGTATTTGTTTCTGTGTTACTTGCGTTTTAGTTTCTCCTGTCTTCCTGTGTCATTTCTCATCTCGCCCTCCGTCAAACTTTTCACTACTTTTCCTCTGTTTGCTGCCTTCACCTGTTCCCAGTCCTAATCACCCCAGGTATTCGTCATATTATCTCGTCAGTGTCCCTATAAATAATGTCTTAGTCCGTTTGTTCTTCATCCTTGGATTGTGCTTCCCATTGCCATCATGCTCTGTCTTCCTCCATGTTTCTCTGATCTTTTGATTTTTTAAAAGTATTTTTAAAGTTGCTGCCATGTCTTCTTTTCGTTTTTTTTCTTGAGTATTTAAATAAATAATTGTCTTACTTTTACCCTTTTTCCCAGAGCTGCTATGGCTGAGTGGTTAGAGCAGTTGTCCTCCAATGCAAGAGTTGGGGGATCAATTCCACCAGCAGTCACATGCCAAAGTGTCCCTGGGCAAGACACTGAACACCTCATTGCCTCTGATGTGTGTAACATCAGTATATGAATGTGATAAAGCACTGAATATCTTTGTTGAGATCTAGTAGAGTGCTGTATGAATGGGTCAATGAAGACACAGATTGTTGTGTAAAGAGCTTTGAGTATCTTCATTAGATAGAAAGGTGCTACATAAGTACATTCCATACCATATACGTAATATACATAAAACGCCATATACGTGCTCGACGTAATGTTTCTATGCCATTAGTGTTTAGTGTATTTTAGTTTATGTTTTTCTTAGTTCATATCTTACATGTTATTATTGTTTTTCTTTTACATTTTATTGTTGGATGTAACTGGGACCCTGTGTACACAATTTCGCTCCACCCCATGAACCACATGTGGTGTGAACGACAATAAAGAATCTCTGACTCTGATATACCCTCGAGTTCCTCATGTCAGTCTGCACCTGGGTTCAATAACACAGATCATGTTACAGAATGCTTATTTCCAATCTGAGGTCTGAACGGTCCAAATACTTGTGAGCATAAATCTAAACATACTGTAGATTGTATTCAAACATCCTGTTCAAAAAATCCTCCTTTTTTAGATAAAATGGAAAACTGAAACAGATTCCAATCTTGAGCGTGCTTTTTACTGTGACATAGATAATCATTCATAAAGGTTAAGATACAGAGATCAGAAATGATGGAAATTACTTGAGAACAACAACAAAAAAAAAGTTGAACTTGGAGACACTGAAGCCTGTATTCAGAGGACTGAGCATCTTTTGCAGACTCAAATCATGATTTTTTTTAATCTAATTCTCAAAGGCCTTTTAAAGGAAGACATGCTCCTCAAATTGCTCTGCCAACCAAACAAGTCTTTTTGAAATGTTTGTCTACAGTTAAAAGCTGCATCATGATTACATTTAGAGGAAAAACTGCACTGCATAAATTTAGTAAACAAATTTCTGACTGTGTAAAAACTGCAAATGACAAATACCAGAAATGTGCTAAAATTAAAAAGGAAATGAAACAAACATTATTGTAAATAATGTATTCAGCCTTGGCATTCCATTGTTTTAATTAAAAATCTTAAACACCTAACGCTTGGAGTATTTGTTGGGAATGAGTCTTGGCTACTACCATACATATTTTTAACTCTATATCTGTAAAACTGAGTAATAAACCTTTCTGTGTTTGCTGAGGTAATTCAGTGTCATAGTTCCTTATGTTCATCTTTTAGTTTTATTCTCTTTGTGGGTTGTTTATTTTCCTGTCTTTTGAGTTTCTTGTGTTTCACTTGTCATCGTTCAGTCCTCCCCAGTGTTTTCCCCGTCAGCTCCTGCTACTCCCACTCTCACCTGATCTTCGTCTCCCCAGGTGTCATTTGTCCCTCGTTAGTATCCAGTTATATTCAGTCTTCACATAGAGGGTGATTACAGCACAAGTAAAGACCTGCAGCATGAGATACTGCAGATACTGTGTATTAAGCATGTAATAGTATATGTAACTATATACTTGTTCTTGTGACTGTCAGCAATTGCAGATGAGCAATGTTGGGAAAGTGCTGAGTCACCCTTCGAGCACCTGGTGTCATTATACCCTCCAAACTTCCACAGCGTCGTCGCAACCTTGAACAGTGGAAGATGAAGTGAGAAGCTCTGGGAGACTGAGAAAGAGAGAGAGAGAGAGAGAGAGAGAGAGAGAGAGAGAGAGAGAGAGAGAGAGAGAGAGAGAGAGAGAGAGAGAGAGAGAGAGAGAGAGAGAGAGAGAGAGAGAGAGAGAGAGAGAGAGAGAGGAATCCCACCATCTGTCTCAGCAGACAACCTGGCAACACCACCCCAACACCACTGGTCCCTAGAAACACACACTCGCCTCTCAACAGCCGCCTACTCCTGCCTGACAGTAAGGCAGTTTGTAACTTACTTTCCTCCTCTGTCTCAGATCCTTCACATCACCGAGCCTCTATATTTCTAAGTTATGACTTTCACTATCATCTTTTACAGAAACCTGATTGTCTTGCTGTGTGTCTGTTACACTTTGTCTCTTTCATTCTGTTTTGTATTTTTTTCCCCCCTGAAACATACCTCCTCTTTAAATTTGTCAAAGCATAAATATTGCTAGTCGCTTGGGGATGGGAAGAAAAGGAGAAACAAACATAAGAGAAAAATGAACACGCACTGATTTGTAACGTTAAGACCAAGCTGGAGCAAAGGTGTAAATAATTTCAAATAGTTCCTTAGTTCACTCACTGTCACATTACACATTTAACATCTTCTTTGTAGACAAAGACAGCCGTGGTTGAGTAGTTACAGCAGTTGTTCTCCAATGGGAGAGTTGGGGGTTCAATTCCACCAGCAGTCACGTGATGAAGTGTCCCTGGGCAAGACATGGAACCCGTCATTGCCTCAGATGTGTGTTCCATCGGTGTATGAATATGATCTAAAGCAGGGGTGTCAAACTCCAAGCCTGGAGTCCTGCAACTTTTAGATGTGTCTCTGATGCCACACAGCTGAATTATATGACTGAATTAGTTTCTCAGTGCAGTCAAGTTCTCCAAAGTCCTGCTAATGACCTCCTTATTTGATTCAGCTGTGTGACATCAGAGACGCATCTAAAAGTTGCAGGACTCCGGCCCTCGAGGCCTGGAGTTTGACACCTGTGATCTAAAGCATTGATTAGTCTCTACAGATTCAGATCATCTTTGTATAGATATAGTAGAGTGCTGTATGAATGGATAAATGAGGGTACAGGTTGCAGTGTAAAGTGCTTTGAGTATCTTGATAAGATAGAAAGGTGCTATATAAGTAAAGTCCATTTACCATTCTCTGTAGAACACATTCAAACACAGCAGGTTAATCCTCCAAAAACAAGAGATGTAAGTATCAGGATCTCTATTGAGTTGTTCGTTCAGAGACCAGTAGACCTCTGACACAAGCACACAGAAAGTCAATGAAGGCCTAGCATTTCTTGAAGGAAGGCATATCATCTGGCAACTTTAATCTGAGTTTTAAATTATTTATGTACTACCAATGTGATATCTTGCAAGCTCAGTATATTATGGAAATGGCTGTTAGCTACTTCCACACAAAAACTTAGCTTAATAAATGTGAAACTGACCTTCTTGTGTTGGCAGATGTTAATTAGCTGTTGCAAAGTGCTTGGTGGTGGATATAATATGTCCCTCAATTCACCAGGATCTATCAATCTGCACATCCTCAGACAAGCAAAACACTCATCTCAAAAACTACAAACGTTCACTATTCTAATTCCTCAGCAATGTGGAACATTGTTGTACTGTTTGCATCTCCTGAGTGGGTAGAGTGCAGAATGAAACAGTGGGCTAACGTTAACTGGTAGTAGCACAAGCTGCACAGATGCATCACAAAGACAAAAAGAGTCAGTTCTAAAACCCAAGCTTGTGAGAATTTGTTCTGTTTTGTGTTATTTCTTTATATTCTTGTGCTCATGTACTTGTGTTTCCTGCCTCCTCCAGTGTTTCTTCCTTCATGTTACCAGCTCCTGCTTCACCTGTTCCCAATCCCAACCACCCCAGGTGTTCATCATTATGTCTCATTTGTGTCCCTTTAAGTTCAGTTTCTTTGCGTTTCCTGGTTGTCCGTAGATTGTGCTTTCCACAGCCGGAATGTTCTGTTTCCTCCGGGTCTCCATATTTCCACATTTTCATGTAAGTCCTGCTGCCACGTCAGCCTTTTGTTTTTCTTGTTTAATACATTAATTTCTTTTTTTTTTTTTTTTTTTTTTTATCCCTGAGCTCCCCATGTCTGTCTGCACTTGGGTTCCACACTCCCAGAACATGATAAAGCTGATAATTGCACTTACTGACTTAATTACCACAACAGGGTTTTGTGAAGTTGTGACTGAGTGAGATGAGGTGTAGAGTCAGCTGGCCCAGGTCTCTCTTTCTGCTTACTGTCCTATATGCCCTGTTTGACTAAATGGCACTACTAGTGTTCAAAATGTCCCTAAAGATTGGACTGGAAAAGATAGTGGTTATAGTGATGGATGACGTTTTTTGAGTGATACAACCTCTGCCATGTGTGATCACTTGCATCATTAGAATTGTATTGTGTGTGCTCTGTATTTCCTTTCTCCTTCATCTTTCTGCCAGCTTGTATTCCGTGTTTTGAGATGTTAGATTTATAGATGAGTACCCCTCGGAGATGGCACAAGGGGCTGATCAGCACAGATATGAGGAAACACCATCCAGAATCCCAAAGTTACAGTCAATAGACCCAGGCTGTGCAAAGAAGAGTCTGGTGAATGTGGGTGGCAACTGAAACTTTGAGAGATGCTGTGAAATAAATTCAGCTTTAGAAGGAATTGTTTACTTTGGATGGGATATGGTGAAGAGGTTTCCTAAATGTGTTGTTACAATCTTTTGTTAAAACAAGTGGTACCCTAATGTTCTTCATCACTGAGGGATTTGAATATTGAATGTTTATAGTTTTAGAGATGTGTTTTTCTGGACTGGAAATGAACATAGAATGCAAGTTAACCTTAGTGTTTTTGGTGCAAGATATTCAAGTGGGTAGGAGTTATACTGTGGAGAAGAGCAACTGACCAATAATAGTTTTTTTTTTTTTTTTTTTTTTTGGCAGTTTAGAGTGAAAAATCCTGGAGAGTGGAAGGTGCCATTTTATCCTAAAACAGGTGTAATGGCGGAGCCAGGGGGTGGTCATTGGCGGCCTTGGCTACCATAGATTAATCTTGGGTCATTCCAAGGGTAGAGCTGTCATTTCTAACCCAAGCCCTAAGCCCGACCCCACCCAACCTGGATTCGGGGCAGGCCGGGCCATGATAATGTGCTGGATGGGTAATGCCTGCCATACTTCTACCAGCCGCACCCAGCCATTTCACCGCGAGCTGACCAGCTTTGAAATAATTTACTTTATTTCAGACACAATATAAGATCCATATAGAAAACATAAAAAACAGCAAAAACACAATTAAAAAGTTTTTCTATAAAGGCTCAAAAGCCAATGAGTCCATAAAGTAGAAAAGTATCGCACAGAGCTTAGTCCAGGGTTGGTCAGTGTAGCGATGATACAGTTTTCAGATTCAGACAACCTACACATGCATCTATACATGAGGTTACGCAGCACTGCAGGGCAGGTAGGCACACCTGCATCTACAAACATTTTGCTTGCACTGCTCCATCGAGGTACCCTTAGCAGCATCCACACGCCATCATTATATGCCACATTTAGTCTATACATACTGCTCCTTTTATAACGTCCCCACAGGTGAGCGGTATACATAGGAGTGCAGTAGGCCTTAAACAGTTGGATCTTAACTGATTTTGAACACAGTCCAAACCTACGGCTCAGCATGTTAGCTTGTCCTTAGAGCATACGACATTGTCTGTAAATGTCTCTATCATCTGACAGGTCTGCAGTCACATGGTGCCCCAAGTATTTACATTCATTACTGATTTTCAGCTTGTTGCCCGACAGAAAGAAATCAGGGAACATCAACTCGGAGTCCTCTCTTCTCCGCACAATCATGATGCTGCTTTTTTTAGAATTATATTTTATATAAAAGTCTCTTCCATAATCAAGCACACCTGCAGCAGCTCTTGCAGGCCAGCAGTATAAGGACAAAAAAAAAATCACTAAATCATCAGCATACATTAAATGGTTGATGATCCTGTTACCAACCCTACAGCCTGTTCCACAGTCATTTAAGAGCTTTGACAGATTGTCCATGTACACATTAAATAAAAAGGGAGACAGGATGCTACCCTGTCTCACCATTTGAAACTCCGAAGGGATCTGATACAGAGTTTCCCCATTTTACATACATGTGCTGATTAGCATACCAAAAAACAAGAATCCTCACCAAACATTTGGGGACACCTCTGTTATACAACTTGTGAAACAACTTTTCATGGTTCACATAATCAAAGGCCTTTGAGGCATCAATAAAACACATAAAAATGGAGGTGTTGTATCTGTTGTATAGATCTAAAATTTCTTTTAAAGCAAAAATGCACAAGTCTGTTCCATGTTTACGTTTAAAACCAAACTGATTATCAGAGGTCAGCAAAAATCTTTCCAGTTTGTTCAAAACAGTCCTCTCCAATACCTTAGACAAGGTGCTGGCCAGAGCTATAGGCCTATAATAATCCATCCATCCATCCATCCATTATCTTTCCTCGCTTCTTCCATTTTAGGTCACGGGGGTCGCCGGTGCCCATGTCCAGCAATCACTGTGCAAGAGGCGGGGTACACCCTGGACGGGTTGCAAGTCCATCACAGGGCCACATAGAGACAAACGAGACAAAGAGCCATTCACTCTCTCACTCACATCTAGGGACAATTTAGAGTTACCAATCAGCCTAACATGCATGTTTTTGGTCTGTGGGAGGAAACCGGAGTACCCGGAGAAAACCCATGCATGCACGGAGAGAACATGCAAACTCCACCCAGAAAGGCCCCTGGACCGTGGTTTGAACGAAGGACCTGCTCGCTGAGAGGCAGCAGCTCTACCAGTTGCGCCACCATGCTGCCCTGCCTATAATTATCCATCCATCCATCCATTATCTTTTACCCGTTTGTTCCATTTTGGGTCACGGGGGTCGCTGGTGCCCATGTCCAGCAATCACTGTGCGAGGGGCGGGGTACACCCTGGACGGGTCGCAAGTCCATCACAGGGCCACATAGAGACAAACGAGACAAACAACCATTCACTCTCTCACTCACACCTAGGGACAATTTAGAGTTACCAATCAGCCTAAGATGCATGTTTTTGGTCTGTGGGAGGAAACCGGAGTACCTGGAGAAAACCCACGCATGCACGGAGAGAACATGCAAACTCCACCCAGAAAGGCCCCTGGACCGGGGTTTGAACCAGGGACCTGCTCGCTGAGAGGCAGCAGCTCTACCAGTTGCGCCACCATGCTGCCCTGCCTATAATTATCGTTACTGTTAATTCTACCAGCTTTATCCTTCACAATCGGAACTAAAATGACAGACAATAATTTGTCAGGTAACACTCCATGAATAAGAAAGCCTGTAAAACATATAGCAAGCAGAGGGTACAGTTTCCTGCTTGCATACTTTAGATGCTCAGCAGATACCCTATCTGACCCACATGCCTTGTTATTATCCAGCTTCATTACAATCTCAAAGACTTCTTGTGGGGACACAACTACATTTTCATTGCTATCAATATTTCCAACAATAAATGCATTACTTTTAACAGCATTAAAAATATCATGATAATGTTTCTGCCATAGTTCAGTAATCTTCTTTGCTCCGCTCATACCATCAATATGTGTTGGTAAAGACATTTTTTTATCATTCATTCTTTTAATTTCTTTCCAGAAATCTGTAGGGCAGTTACTTTGTAGTTTTCTTGCCAGTGACTCAGCCCTGAGAGAATTCTCATGTCTTTTAATGAAGCATAGGGCATATTTAAAGTTTGAATTAGCTTCCTTCATATTAACAAATAGAGGATCGCATTTGGGTCTACCTGATTCAACCCAGGCTTTGATTGCCCTTCTTGCCTCAGAATGAAACTTCTCAACATACTCCTTCCAGCCTAATTTAGCGTTATACTTCTTAATCTTAGACAGATGTTGACCTGAGATAAGGAGAGAATCCACAATTTTATCATACAGTGAGCACAGTTCGATTCTATGTTGCAGATTCTGACAGTTGATATCATTGCACGTTACAGCAGATTTAGACAGCTCAATGTTACTCAACCTGGTCTCGCTCTGGGTGAGATATGTATGAATGTCCCTTTCTGTTAAAGTGGACCAACTAATTTTTGCTTCATGCATATCACAGTTTACAGATGTAAGAGATGGCACATTGTCCATATTTATAGAGAAGGACAAGGGCACGTGGTCATATGTGGATAACTCATAATTAATTCTCATGGATTTGATGGTGTTATGAGCATTACTGGTGCAAATTCAGTGGTTTAACCAGGAGGTGGTATGCCATGCCTCACTAATTTAAGTGTAGCTGTCCCTTGGCAGAAGTAATTCACTGGAGAGAGAGAGACTATTATCTGAGCAGAAATGCTGTAAATGGTTTGCAAACGTAGACCTTTGGTCTGAGAGATCAGCATTCAAATCACCCACAATGAAAAATATTGATTAACTAAATAACTTGCCTGTTGTTTCCCTAACAGCTGACAAGAACCTGTGTAGCCCAAAAGTTTACAAACTTGTTTTCTGTTTATAAGGTTAACAAAGTGTTGTATTGGTTTAACCTCATTTAAAGTTGATGTGTCTTAAATGATTTTTTTTGATGACTTTTTTAACAGAGTAGATTAAAATAATACTTTATTTAGTTGATAAAAGTTCAGCCATTCCATTTTGATTGGTTCAAATCGACCACCTCTTTCAAATCAGAAGTGTGGTCAGTTGTTTACAAGAGAGGAAGACCCCTCAGAATGAGGGAGAGTGGAGAGAGAGAGTGAAAAGCAATGATGAAGAAGTGATGAAGACCTCCAGAGGAGGATAACCTTTAAGATACGACCTACAGAAGACTTCCAAGGAGAAAATTAGCTTCAACTTTGGGCAAAGTATGATAGAATCCTCTTCAGTGATCCAAACACCTGCAGTTTTCATCAAAGAGTTAACAACAGCTGTCCAGAACTCCAAGAAACTCTCCGGCTGACCATTCAAGCCAGTGACCAAACTCATCATCTTGAGGTCAGGGATGTGAAGGAATTACAACCTTTACATCACAAGACCATCGGCTCATAGAGAGTCAAATATCTGGTAACTTTTGGCAGCCTTTGAAGACGACTCCTGGTAGGAACAGCTGACCTGTACTCTGACAGTTGACTCTGGTGTTCAAGAATTTAGATTTTAACCAACTGAGTATTAATTCAGTTCAGTAATTATTTTTCTTTAAATTTCAGACCAAAATTTAACTATTGAACGATAAAACGTATTTGACAGAAAGCTTTAAGGTCGAGGTGGGATTGCATCAAGGATCAGCTCTGAGCCCCTTCTTGTTTGCTGTGGTGATGGATTGACTTACAGATCAGGTCAGGCAGGAATCCGCGTGGAATATAATGTTTGCCGATGATGTGATCTATGGTGAGAACAGGAAACAGGTGGAAGATAACTTGGAGAGGTGGAGATATGTAGGGCAGCACGGTGGCGCAACTGTTAGAGCTGCTGCCTCTCAGCGAGACGGTTGCCGGTTCAAATCCCGGTCCGGGGGCCTTTCTGGGTGGAGTTTCCATGTTCTCTCTGTGCATGTGTGGGTTTTCTCCGCGTACTCCGGTTTCCTTCCACAGACCAAAAACATGCATGTTAGGCTAATTGGTAACTCTAAATTGTCCCTAGGTGTGAGTGAGAGAGTGAATGTTTGTTTGTCTCGTTTGTCTCTCTGTGTCCCTGTGATGGACTTGCGACCTGTCCAGGGTGTGCCTCGCCCCTTGCACAGTGATTGCTAGAAATGGGCACCGGCGACTACCGTGACCCAAAATAGAAGAAGCGGGTAAAAGATGGATGGAGATATGCACTTGAAAGAAGAGGAATGAAAGTCATCTGTAGTAAGATAGAGTACATGTGTGTGAACAAGAAGGTCAGTGGATCAGTGAGGCTACAAGGAGCAGACGCCACAAAGGTGCAGGAATTAAAGTACTTCGGGTCCACTGTCCAGGAAAATGGAAAGTGTGGTGAAGAGGTGAAAAAGAGAGTCCAGGCAGGATGGAGTGGATGAACAAAAGGGTCAGGAGTGACTTGCGGCTGTGGCTGAGTGGTTAGAGCAGTCGTCCTCCAATGCAAAAGTCGGGGGTTCGAATCCACCAGCAGTCACATGCTGAGGTGTCCCTGGGCAAGACACTGAACCCCTCATAGCCTCTGAATTGTGTCCCATCAGTGTATGAATGGGTTCTAAAGCACTGATTAGTCTCTTTAGAATGATTTGTTCAATTAGCTTTGTAGAGATCTAGTAGAGTGCTGTATGAATGAATAAATGAGGACACAGATTGTAGTGTAAATCACTTTGAGTATCTTGAAATAAGATAGAAAGGCGCTGTATAAGTACAGTCCATTTACTTGCGACAAAAAGGTGTCAGCAAAGGTCAAAGGAAAATTTTTCAAGACAGTTGTTAGATCAGCTTTGCTGTATGGTCTGGAGACAGTGACATTGACAATAAAAAACAGGAGAAAGAACTGGAAGTGGCAGAAATGAAAATGTTGAGGTTCTCTTTAGGAGTGACATAGATGGATACGATTAGGAATGAGATCATCAGAGGTACAATACAGTTTGAACAACTGGGAGATAAAGTTATAGAGGCCAGACTGAGATGGTTTGGACATGTCCAGATGAGGGACAGTGGGTATATTGGTAGAAGGATGTTAGAAATGCAGCTGCCAGGACAAAGCCAAAGAGAAAGATCAAAGAGGAGCTATATGGATGCAGTTAGAGAGGACATGGAGATAGATGGTGTGAGGACAGGATGCAGAGGACAGAGTGAGATGGAGGAGGATGATTCACTGTGGCGACCACTGAAGAGGGAAAAGCCGAAAGAAGAAGAAGTTACATGTATACACATGCATATGCACCTTGATACAATTCTGTCTTGGAGGTCTACAAATAATTTCTTTGTGTTCATGGGTGGGTTTTTGCACTGTGCACAGTCTCTGCTATCTTTAGAATCTTATATAAACAGGTGTATGCCATTCCAAATCATGCCAGATCAGATGAATTTACCTCATGTTTACTCCAAGGATGATCAGTGGAGCACCGTTTTGAGTGTCCTAGCTAAGGCTGTGGATCTTTACGTTATATTTTTGTTTTTTATTTTAAATAAATTTAGAAAACTTTTAAACAAACTTTTTTCACTTTGTCACTGTGAGGTATTGCGAGTAGAATTGTGAGGGGAAAAAAAATTAAATCCATTTTGGAATAAGACTGAAGTGCTGTGAATATTTAAATGGTGCTTAAGATAGGATAAGCAGGTGCTGCGATATCTTGGTCGTCAGTGCCGTGATCTTATAAACCTGAGGTCTGCAGGTTTGAGATCAGGTTGTGCCAGGAAAGACATCCCGCATCAAACAAATAGCCAAATCCTTCATGTGACTATGTTCAGTGTGTGCTGGTGAAGATGTTCACTGTAGTGACCCCAAAAGAAGAGAGCAGCCAAAAGAAACTTACTTACAATAGGATATGCCTTTAATCGCAGGGGAACAATTCACAATATAGCTATATAATAATAGTGTATAATATAAATTACAATAGTATAAACTCCAAAAATAATACTTACAAAAATTTTATTTCACGTATCATTACTTATACAAATAGAACATGAATTTTTTACACAAATCTCTGATACAGTAAATGCATATATGAACATCTGAATTAATCAAATTGTATAAAATAAACTGTAGCTTTGCCTAATAATGTGTTTCTGTCACTGTTTAAACAGTTCTAAAGGATTCAAGTGTATCTTTTTCTGTTCGATATATAAAGCCCAACCGTATAATTTTAGATAAAGGGCTCAGAAGCAGCGCCTCAGTGCTCAGAACAGGCTGGTAATGGGAATCATAGTTTTCTTTTGCTCAGAAATAACCGTTGTGTCTGTATACGCATGCTGGTTTAGTATGTGTATTTGAGAGGAGTAGTGATAGCTGAATGTAAGTGGTGCCTATCAGCTGTGGTTGCTTAGTGAAACCTAGAAAGCTTTGAAAACTCATTTAGCTATACCACTTCAAAGAAAATAAAATGTTATGCAAAAATGCTGTGAGTGGTGGTGACATTTTCTTCCTTTAGGAGAAGTGTATACAAGGCGGGGGGCCTCGTGTGTGAGGGATTGTGTAGCCTTTATACAGAATGTTGGCGTATAGACAAAGTCAAAAAGTGTGTATGCACCAAAATATTCAGATTTATCAAAACGTGCTCATGCAAGTTTCTGCGCACCTTTCCTTCATACACCTTAATTTACATGTAACTGAGAATACATGTGATACAGCCCGTGACACACCTATATTTAAATATATATATATATATATATATATATATAAACTGCATGAGTGATTCTTGTCTCTTCACAATGAAAAAATATGTGCAGATGAAGGAAAATAAGAAACTTGATCCCCCTTTTACAGTACGTGGGAACAAACCAACAACATCATAGGTCTGAAGGACTGTCCACGCATTCACCAGCTTGGACATAACTGTGATCAACTGTATGCAGTTAAGCTCAGCATCAGGGTTGCCAGAAAAACAAATATATTTTTACCCCAGCCTCACTCAGGGTCAAAATACAATCATTTTAAAGCAAAAGAACATCATCATTTTGTTTATCTGGCAACACTGCCTATAACATTTCCAAATGAACAGGCTCCTTTCTGTTTGTTCGCCTCAATAAATAATGAAAAAACACTAATGTTTCCAAAGGTCGTTGGGACTTTAAATCAGATAATATTCCAGGTATTATGGTGTGATAGCAGATCTGTGTGATCCCTGAAACATGCTGCCTTCCAGTTTTTTTGTGGTGATGTCTTCCAGCAGCACCAAAGCTGTCATTGTTCATTATTACGCACCGCCAACACTGTTTTCTTCTCAGTGAGAATGGAAGTTCCTCTTAGATAATTCACATGCGTTTTATGCATGTGAATTTTTTTACGCCTCAACTGTTTGCGTCTCGTAGGTGTGATGTCACTGATGTGTGTTCACGTGACAAACATAAAGAAGACTTTACAGTTTCTATCGTTTGGCTTGAAGCAACAAATGCCCAAACTCATGCGATAACATGCTCGAATGTCCCGCGAGTTTAGAAAACCGAATAGAGACGCATTTTGTTGTATTTAGATGAGTTTCAGTATTTTGTAGTTTGATACTGTTTGCTTAAAAGAATTGCTTGGTGATACGTACGTTCTCACTGCAGGTCAGAAGTTTGACTATATTTACATACACTTTTACTCAACATTAATTTTCATACAAAATACAATGTATGAGTGGTACATGGTGTATACCATGTTTTTGTACGTATTTTCCATTCACTCATGAGGCCCTTAGCGTGGTGTAAATGTCTCTTACTCCTGTAGTGATTGTGCATTTTTGTGTCTACATGTGTATTTGCCAGTGCATGTGCAAGTGTGTGTTTGTGTGTGTGTGCTAGTGTGTAACACTTGGTTTGGACTCAGTGTGTTTGTGGAAATCCTATTTAATGAGATGTGAAATATGAACCAGAACTTAATTTATTTTTTTGTGTGTGTAAGGAGGATACATCATTAGTTCTAAGGTGTGTGTGTGTGTGTGTGTGTGTGTGTGTGTGTGTGTGTGTGTGTTACATATATCTGAACTGCCAGCTTTGAGTCCAGTTTAATTACTCTGTAAAAAAGATTTTTATCAATTTAATTACTCTTATTTGAGGTAGATGTTATATTGGCATTGTTAATACATACAGGAAGTTAAATGCTTATGTGAGTTTGTGTATTAGATTATTTTTTCTTGGAAGTTTAATTATAATTTAATTGTTTTCTGGTAAATGGGATGGCTTCATTGTGAAATCATTAAAGACACTGATGAGATTCAGACACTTCCGCTCTGACAAGTCTTTTCAGTTTATGGGAACTTTGATAGGTGAATTATAATTGAGCACATTGGCCTGGAGAACTTTTATAATTACTTTTTTTTTTTCTTTAAGTGGCTAAAGGGGACAAATCTCCAAGTCTAATTAAAGAAAGAATCTATTCATAATATACTATGAAATATTTATTGTGTCCCAAAGATATGTTTCCTTAATTTCACACATAATTACTTGAGAGCAGCTAACGAGTCTCTTGTTTTTACCTGTCTTCTGTCACAACACAAATTACCTCCAATAGTTTTTGTTGCTGTTAGCTGCTCTTTTTAATCAATTTGCCTGCAATTAGAAAAGAAGCTAATCACTGAAATATCAGTTTTAGTTTCTCCAGTTTTGTAAACATTGTCTCACATTACTGTAGGATTATTTTTCTCTTAAAAATCAACATAAAGCTTAATCACATAAATTATGTTTTGTCATCTTATAGGAAAACATTACGATGGTTGCTTTTTGGTAACAGGATCATCACACATATTCAGATCGATTATACAAAAAGAAAATGACTTACTGGGTTTTATTTGAGTGCTGTCATACAACAAGGTCCATGCTTAATAATCCAGGTATACAATCCAACACTTTTGTTGGATGTTGGATTGTATACCTGTATTATTGAGCATAGACTTTGTTGTTTTCAACCAGTTTGACAAGACTGTCAACAAGGAAGAGGGCTGGCAATGGAGGAGGGGGCGTACCAAAGAGACCATCTTATCACAAGCAGAACTAGTTTGTTCCACTTTGGAGTAAGCTGTTGGGGGAAGAATCAGTTTTGTTGTGTGTTTCTTTGACTGATGAAGCCTTTCGGACTGAAGGCGAAACGTTTCAGCACAAAAAATAAAAATAAACTGTCCAGATGACCTGACTGAAAAGTGTTGTGCTGTCATACAGTTCAGGGATGGCATTTTCTGTGTTGAAGTCTCTCACCAGTATTGTTGTCCCCCGTCCCAGAGCAAAGTGGGGGAATACGAAATACCTTTCATTGGTCTGTCCATGCATGTTGGCATGATAACTTGAAAAACAAGTGAGGTACTGACTTCCATTTTGGTGTTTGTCTACATCTAGGAGTAAAATAGTTTCCTTTAGAAAATTGGGTTGTCACATCAAAATTCAAAATGGCTGCCACCATATATGTATATATGTAAATATGGTGAATTGTATAACTTCAAAAATAATCATGGTGCCAACTTCAATTTTATTGTGTCGCTGCATCTAGGTGCAAGAAAAATCACTATCAAAAAATGGGCTGCCAATAATTGGGGTGGCCTGTGGGGTGGCCTAAGATTAATCTATGGCGACCAAAACAACCATTGGCCAACCCCTGGCTTTACCATTGCGCCTGGCTGTGGATAAAATTGCTCCTTCTACTCATCAAGATCTGTCATTCTGCATCGCCTCCAGCAAGCAAAATAAATAAAAAACCTACCTCTGTTCTTCTACAGTGTAACTTCTAGACACGGATATTTTGCACCAAAAACATTTAGGTTTACTTGCATTCCCTGTTCAATTCCATTCCAGAAAAACACTCATCTGAAAAACTACAAACATTCACTGTTCAAATCACTCAACAATGAGGGGCATTTGTGTGCTTCTTGTTTATCAAGTAATCAGTTCAAACATCTTCCTTTGAAATTGTGAACTTTAATTCCTTTTCTTCAATAATTGCTGACGCAGTGTTGAGTCTGTCACGACCTCTAATTGTTCTGTAAAGGATTTTTAAAGCTGTGCGATTAAATACAATCCCATGACAAAGACTGTATAACATAATGGCTTCTTCTTTTACAGCAGATGTTAAATTCTGATGCTGCAGCCCCCGATGTGTAATATCTTTACATTCAGCAGCGTGGAGAGCAGAGAAAGCAAAAAAACCCTGTTTTTCATGCTTCTTCCTTTAAAGTTAACAAGGGCAGTGCGTGACATATTTTGTGTTAACAAGGGAAATATAATCCCCCACCTCCCTCCCTCCTGCCCCACCTCGAAATCGCCCCTGTCCCGTTAAAAGCCACAAGGGTATGAAGTAGAAGCCATTGCTGTGAGAAATGTGTTAAGCTTGTTGGGTTTAATGGAGCAGGAAGGCAGCAGTGGAAGTAATGGCTGTAGTTGAGCTTGGCTACAGGCCTGTCAGGTACCACAGGGGAGGCGGAGGAAGGTTACATCCTGCAACATTCGCAGCCGCTTATTATTTCACCAATGACATCTGTTCATTTTATATATTGAATACTTTTTTTTATTGTTTTGGTCCAGTTTTTTTATTTTTTTTATTTTTTAGAGTTTTGTGGGGCTGCAGCAACGAGAATCAAAGCAAACTTAAAGGGAAAGTTAAAATCTGGTTGTCTCCCAAAAACATCTAAAGCAGATCATTCACATGCTGTTTTATAAACCTTTACAGTGCTTTCAGTTTTAAATTGCAGTTATTCTGACAGAAATTTTACATTTTTGCCAGAGGTGTCCAATTAGCACAGACAATGCTACAGCTAGCTGCTGCCACGGGTTACAACAAACCACAAGAGTCTATGTAAATAATGATGCAGTAATAAACTGGCAGCATTGTAAAGGTGTAAGTAGCATTTGCACGATGAACTACGACCATATCTATGATATTCCACTTGCTTTTAGACAATGGCAATTCATTTTGGACTTGGTCCTGTTTACTGTAAAGTCACTCTTAGTTCATCAGTGTATTCAGAAATGAACTATTTCACACTTTCCAAAGAACCCCATTTCAAAAGATCTGAACTACTTTTATTAATACTTTACATTTATTACTTATAAGCAAAGGACAACTAATGTGCCTAAGATATTAAATGATTTAAGTAACTGTAGCTCAGTGGTTCATTAATTTAATTCAGTTTATTTAGAACCAAGTCACAACAGAATTGTCTCAGGACACTGTACAAAAACATTCATATACATTAAAAGCCAGTTAGTAAAAGTTATCTTTCTAAGGAAGCCAGCAGATTGAGTTGAATGTTCACTTTGTCGCAGTCTACCATCCTGAGCAAGCACAAAGGCAACAGAAGAAAGGAAAAACTCCCTTTTAACAGGAAGAAACCTCCAGCAGAACAAGGCTCAGGATGAGCGGCCATCTGCTTCGACCAGCTGGGGTTTGAGAGGACAGGAAGGAGAAACAAATACAGAACGGCAGGTCCAGGTGGACTTTCTGTTGGAAGAAAGACAAAAAATGTTAAGAAAATAAATAATTACAAATACAAACAGGTAGAGTAGAGGAATCAAAGACAGGAGCAAAGTGAGGAAATGTGATCAATTTGTCCTCCAGTAGTCCAAGTCTAAAGCAGCATAACTAAGGGATAGCTCAGGAAACCAAGCCATCTCTAACTATAGGATTTATCAAAAAGACTTCAGACTAATCATAAAAGTAGTCAAGGTGTCAGCTTCATGGATAGAAACTGAAAGTTAGTTCCACAAGAGAGGAGCCTGGTAACTGAAAGCTCTGCATTCCATCCTGCTTATGGAAACTCTAGGAACCACAAGTAAACCTGCAGTCTGAGAACAATTTGCTCTGTTAGGAAAATATGTAACAATAATATCTGTAATCTATAAATGGAGCTAGGTTGTTGAGAGCTTTTTTTATGTTAGAAATAAAATTTTGAATTATATTCTGAATTTGACAAGGAGCCAATGGAGAGAAGCTAAAACTTGAGAAATATGATTGCTCCTACCAACTCTTATTAAAACCCTGGCAACAGCACTTTGGATCAACTGAAGACTTTATAAATACGTTTTTGGACACCCAGATAATAAACCATTGCAACAGTCCAGTCTATCAAGATAACACAACACAACAGATGAGGTCAGGCAGGAATCCCCATGGACCGATATTTTCAGATGACATTGTGAACAGTGGTGAGAACGGGGAACAGGTGGAAGAGAGCTTGGAGAGGTGGAAGTATGCACTTGAAAGAGGACTAATGAAAATAATCTGTAGTAAGACAGAGTGCATGTGTGTGAATGAGAAGGAGGCCAGTGGAGCAGTTAGACTACAAGGAGCAGAGGTCACAAAGGTGCAGGACTTCAAGTACTTGGGGGCCACTGTCCAGGAAAATGAGGAGTGTGGTGAAGAGGTGAAAAAGAGAGTCCAGGCAGGATGGAGTGGATGGCGAAAAGTTTCAGGAGTGATTTGTGGCAAAAGGTTTACAGCAAAGGTCAAAGGAAAAGTTTACTAGACAGTGGTGAGACCAGCGATATTATATGGTCTGGAGACAATGGTAGTGACAAAAAGACAGGAGAAACAACTAGAAGTGGCAGAAATGGAGATGTTGAGTTTCTCCTTAGGAGTGACAAGGCTGGATAAGATTAGGAATGAGATCATCAGAGGCACAATACAGGTTGAACAACTGGGAGATAAAGTTAGAGAGTCCAGAATGAGATGGTTTGGACATGTCCAGAGGAGGGAAAGTGGGTATATTGGTAGAAGGATGTTAGAAATGCAGCTGCCAGGAAAAAGACAAAGAGGAGATATATGGATGCAGTTAGAGAGGACATGGAGGTAGATGGAGTGAGGACAGAGGATAAAGTGAGATGAAGGAGGATGACTTGATGTGGAGACCTCTGAAGAGGGAAAAGCTGAAAGAAGAAAAACAGTCCAGCCTAGACATGATAAATGTATGGACATTACTGTTGTGCCTTTATTTTTAGTGAGCAGAACTTTTTTTTATTTTTTATTGTTTAGTTGGTTTATGAAGAGCAGACTGAATAAAAGTTTGACAAAATGAAAATATCTGGCTTTGAATTTAGGTTTAATGTTAGACTATATTGTTTTGCAAGGGGGCTTATGTGTTGTTAGATTTTCAGACTGATACTTTTAGGGCTTGCAATACAACTCTACTCACCGATCGTGGGGCAGACTTGTCATTACAGGCATTATGACAAGATTTTGTTTCAAACAACATAAAATACACCTCTTCCTGCCCTTACCGTCTTCTCTTTTCATTTACCCTTGTTTTCTTCTCTGCCTGCTGACTGCTTCCTTATCGGTCTCTTGTATTTTAGAGGTAAACACATCAATGGTCTGATTACACTGACTTGACAAATGTTCATATGGATGTGATTTTAGGGATTTGCCAAATCCCAATTCTACCTTTATTCCCACTGCACTCCTCACAATGATTATGGATTACGACTTGGCTCTGGTTTCTGCTCTTTTACCCCTGCGTTGTTATCTGGACCCTGCTCTTGGACTTGCCCCCCCCCCCCCCCCCCACACACACACACACACACAAACCACATACTACTGCAGCTGCTCTGCCAGTGACATCATTGCTGACAGGTGAATCTCTCCCTACAACCTGTGAGGACCTGTTAACACAGCTGATCCTGACTTCTCACCCACAGCCAATAATAAAAACTGTTCTTGGTTTTGCACTCCTGTGTCTGGCTATTTTGAATCCAAAAGCCCTGGTTTCTGACACATTCTTCTAAAAAGAGTGATAAAAGACAGGTTGAATTTTTATTCAAATTTTTATCCAACCAAAGCAACACCCTCGTTACTGAGGACGAGGCCCCGATCCCTCAGTCCATCTCCTGCTCCATTCTTCTATCACTCGGGAACGAGACACCCAGATACTTAAACTCCTGTACCTAAGGCACATGTAATTGTACATTTGTACACACATTTTTCATCATTAAAAATAGGTGTATTATGATTTCAGACACTCCTAAAGTAGATCAAACAGTTCTAAGCTCTGCTGTTACATGAACCTCAATCTGAAAATTCCTGGTTTGGACCTGGGGTCTGTGTGGTTTGCATGTTCTCTCCCAAATCAATCAATAAATAAATGGATGGATGGATGGTAAAAGACTTCTGTTCTGAAGCTGTAGAAATTTCTCTGACCATCCAGGAGGCTTTGTCAGTTCTATAATGGGGGCAGGTGTCAAGTCAAGTTAAGTCAAGTCATATTTATTTATAGAGCACAATTTAAAACAGATAGACTGTTATCAAAGTGCTTAACACTAAGGGTAACACTGAGAAATAAAAAGCAGTAAGAATAAACCTTAAAAAATTAAAACAACAGCATTAAAATGAAGACATGGAACAAGATATACTAAATCAACTCACACAGTATGAAACGCTATAGAGAACAGATATGTTTTTAGCAGGGATTTGAACACAGGAAGGGAGGTGGCATGCCTAATGTTGGGGGTTAGGTTGTTCCACAGTTTGGGACCCATGACTGAAAACGCCCGATCTCCTCAGAGCTTCAGTGTGTTTTTGGAACAACCAAAAGCAGCTGATCGGATGATCTCAGAGCCCGAGAGGGAACATATGGTTCCAGTAGCTCAGAGAGGTAGATGGGTGCGAGGCCATTTAGGCACTTATAGGTCAGGAGGAGAATTTTGAAATCAATCCTAGTTCTCACAGGAAGCCAGTGTAGGGAGGACAGAACTGGTGTGATGTGCTCATACCTCGGTGTACCGGTTAAGAGCCGAGCTGCAGCATTCTGGACAAGCTGTAGCCGTGAGATAGAGGCCTGGCTGACCCCAGCATACAGTGAATTACAATAGTCCAGGCAGGTTGAGATGAATGCATGGACTAGTGTCTCAAGGTCGGGTCTAGACAGCACTGGCTTGAGCTTAGCTACCTACCGCAGTTGGAAGAAGCTTCTCTGCAGAACTGAACTGATCTGTTTGTCGAACTTAAAATCCGAGTCAAAAACCACTCCAAGGTTTTTAACAGAGTGCTTCAGATAAGGCTGAAGGGAGTCCAGGTTCACAGGAGAAGAGGCGGCAGCCTCCAGGCAGGCCTGGAATCAGGCCTAATGCTGTATTGTAAGAAAATTGAAATCTGAGACCTCCTTCTCTGTTTAGTTTAGTTGTGGCTAAATGGTTAGAGCAGTCGTCCTCCAATGGGAGAGTTGGGGGTTCGATTCCACCAGCAATCACATGTTGATGTGTCCCTGGGCAAGACGCTGAATGTGTGTCCCATCAATGTATGAAATTCATCTAAAGCACTGATTAGTCACTACAGATTCAGATTAATTTTGTTAAGATATAGTAGAGTGCTGTATGAATGGGTAAATGAGGACACAGATTGTAGTGTAAAGCACTTTGAGTATCTTGATATGATAGAAAGGTGCTATATAAGTACAGTCCATTTACTATTTAAAATGTCTGGAGTCTGTGGAGTTCACAGCTTTATAGACATTCATGAGAGGCCTGGTTGTGGACTTAGATTCAGCTGCATGTTAGACTGGAGCTACTCGTTCTCACAATGGAGGCTCGTCAGGTCCTTCTTTGTCTGCCTGGCTCACAGAGAGATGTTTGGGTCACTTGCATGAAGGTGTGAGTTGAAGTGGAGCTGACCTGGAATCAGGCCTAATGCTGTATTGTAAGAAAATTGAAATCTGAGACCTCCTTCTCTGTTTAAAGTTTTTTTTTTTTTTTTCATTTGATGTAAATGGCTTCCTTCAGCCCCCTCTCAAACCATCTGTCCTCTCTGTGTAACATCTGGACCTGTTGGTCCTCTGTAGAGTGTCCCTAATTCTTGAGGTGTAGGTGGACCACTGAGCCTGGTCCTGAAGTACTCTCTGGTGTTGAGCCATGCGTCTGTGGAGAGGTTGGTTAGTTTCTCCATTATAGATGTCTGAACATTCCTCACTGCACTGACCTGCAGACACCACATGGCTCAGTTTGGGTTTGGGCGTTCTGTCCTTGGGATGGACCAGCCTCTGTCTGACGGTCATGTTGGGCTTAAAATGTTTTACACTTAAATGATCATTCAACTCATTGTTTTAATATATCCATCTTAGACAGTAAACGATCTTATTTCTGTTGTAGCTATGGTAATGCTTGCTGCTTGACACTTTATATGGCTACATCAATCTGTTCTTTCTTTGTTGTGTTTTTCAGTTATTCTTGTGAAGTACAGAGGCAGGCATACTGCTGTCATGCAATCTTGCAAAAGCCATAAAGGACCCTGTCATACAATCCAGCAAATCTATAAGCCCCCGGGCTTGATGTCACACAGTAATATATGTCTAGCTGTGAAAATACTGACATGGAGGCAGGCTGTGTAACTTGCTTTGGCAGGGTGAACAAAGCAGACTGGGGCTGATGTGCTAATAGTCTGGCAAGCGGATATTGTTAGAGGCAAATAGAACAGTTTTCCCAGAACTGACTGATGGACCACAGTGTGGATCTGAACTTCTACAGCTCTTGGGAAAGACAACCATTGTTACATAGTGTTGAGTTAAAGGAACAGTCATTTACTGAGCAAACTAACCTTGTCTCTTCCTGTTTGTGAAAAGAAAGAAAGGAAATCATGAACGTTGTGTCAACATCTTTTATTTCTAGGCCTAGAAATCTCCTTTTATTGAGCTGAGCATGTCCCTTAAAGGTGAAATGAGAAGTGTTTTGAAGCTAACATAAATTGGACAAGCCAATGTCTCCCATCACTGAGGAATTTGAATAGTGAATGTTTGTAGTTTTAGAGATGAGTGTTTTTCTGAACTGGAATTCAACAGGGAATGCAAGTAAACCTTAATGTTTTTGATGCAAAATATGCATGTGGGTAGGAGTTACATTGTGGAGAAGAACAGAGGTAGGGTTAGGGTTAGGGTTAAATCACTGCCCATGATCATCGTGAAGTGTGACGTCATCTGTGTCAAACAAAGGATCCCAAACTAAGAAGTGAATGTCTAATGTGTGAGTACACAAAGTCTGTAGATTAAATGGTTCAGTGCATTGCAATTAATTGTGAAAACTGACTCAAAAGTACAACCGGTGTTTCATTCTTCACCTTCTCAAAAGAGGAGAAACTTTGATCAAATTGGTTAGTGACAGTGTTGTAGCCAAGACCACCTAACCCGAGACCAAGTCGAGACTAAGACCAGAGTGTACCAAGACCGAGACAAGACCAAGACTTTTGGGGTCCGAGACCAAGACCAAGGGAGGGCGAGACTAAGTTGAGACCAAGACCTCAAGTCTGGCAATTTAATGATGGAGCTCAATCTTTTCACAGATTATCTGTCTTATACTATACTGTCACAACATGGTGACAATTTTAACAAATATGTAAAAAACATATGTAACTTTTATAAAAAATATTTTTTATAAGTTACATACTGCAACTTTGTTTGCTTTTGAATGAATGTATCAGCTTTTATAAAATTTCAAAGCTACACATTCAGTGGTTTTGCACAATAATTTTCATGTCATGTGACCCACTGACACAAAACTTATGTTAAACTACTTTACTAGACCTGACAGACAAGACACCCACATTTATTTATCATTTTAAAGCATGTTCTAATTTTACACAATGTATTTGTTCAAAAATCATGGTTTTTGCTCAATAACTAATTAGAAAATGCTTTAAAATGAGAAATAAATGATGGTGTCTTGTGTGTCATGTCTAGTGAAGTAGTTTAACATTATGTGTCAGTGGGTGAAATGATGATGTTAATTTTTGTTTCTGAAGACTGTTTCGTTCAGTAATTTGTTGACAGTTCCTAAGCGAACCATTACGTCTCGTCGGAAGGGCAGACTTAGCACACCTGCCCGAAATCAGACTGCCTGCTTGATTCTGATTGAATGAGAGGAACACACTGCTGAAGCCACAAAGCTCGACTGTCCAACGGCCAACGTAAAACTAACTTAACCACGGTAGAGAATTAAGGCTCCAGCATAGCACAAACAGTTCAGAAACGATTTGAAATGAGAAAAAAAAGCTATTTATTAACTGATTAAGTCGTGCTTTAGATTGATTATTGCTAGTGAATCTATTCGGACCAGAAGTGCAGCCGTGACTGGTTCTGAATGAGGCTTTAAAGCAGACAGACCCTCTCTTCCAGGTACTGCGTACTGGCGCAGAAACTTTTAGTGGTACGCAGTACTGGACCAGACAGGTGTCGTGGTGCGGGAACAGATTATTTCGGGGATACCAAATGTGACACGACACCGGCTTACTTTCACTCCTGGTTGCAAAGTTACGTTCTGTTGTCTGTATTGTTTTATTGATGCAGAACTGTGTGCGAGTGAAAGGGGATGGGCGTGACAGCGGTAACAAAAATGTATTTAACACTGAGTCACATTAGGATTTGTATCAGTACGTTTTGCATCCAATAAAAACAAAGATGTTAACAAATAAACTGGACAATATTCTGGCAATTAAGTGATATTTCCACAGTTGTGGTCTTGACTGCTCTTGAAATAAAATCCTGAGTCCTGAATGTCCGAGACTGAGACAAGACTGTGACCAAATGCAGTCGAGTCCGTGACGAGACCAAGACCATCAAAAAGTGGTCTTGAGACCGATCTCAAGTATTACAACACTAGTTACTGAAGCTCGGACATGAAATTTACAACCCAGATATGGATTACCCGTAATTTATTATACTACATTTATATAT
>NC_056502.1:29407482-29416641 GCF_014905685.2 Nematolebias whitei | reverse complement strand
GCTGATGGTCCTTCTTGAGCATGTGATCAGCTGGTTTTGGTTGTCAGCAGCAAAACTGGTTGATCCACCTTGAGACGGTGCTATTTAAGAGACTGAGCTGAATACAGCACCTCAGACTGAGGAAGTCTCTCGGATGAGAGACGAAACATTTCTACATTTTTTTGTTGATTTGCTTTGTTTTATTTTTTTGAATGTCCAGAGGACCAGATTTAACTTTTTTAGATACTTTAAAGCATACTTTCCTCAAATGACTGGGGTGGTCAGTTTACACCCCCACCCCACACGCATACATATTTGATGGTGGCCATCTTGTGTTTTGACGTGACAATCCAATTTTCAATAGCAACGTTTCTTACGTCTAGATGTAGCCACGCACCAAAATGGAAGATGGTACCTCACTTTTTTCCAAGATATCATGCTCACAACACAGACAGAGGGTATTTCCCATTCATAAAGTAGAGTCACTGGACATCTACAACTGAATAACATTGGAGCCTCTCAATTCAAGATGGCTACCACTTTAATCTAATCCATTTATCCACTTTGGAAAACACAAAATTTCTCAGTTTTACAAATAACGTGCTAGAATTTTATAATGCAAGGCAATGAGCCATGTCAATTTCTTCCCGAAGTGCTAGTTTCATTGGTCTGCTTCTGTCAGTACTAAGCTCTTCATATTTGATGAAGATTGTGTTATTTTATTTACACTGGTTTTTTCATGACATAGCACCAAGCATAGCCCCAGTAGTACTGGTGCTGGTTCAGATGTTCCTGAGCAAACCATTACCCCTAAAAACCTTTTATCAAAAAGATGCACTTCCTGTTTTCTCCCCTTGATGTCTTACTCACTAAACAAAATGTTTAGACAAAAATACGCCATTATCTGAAAATTAAAATAATACATACTCATCTGCGAGCTCAGTCTCACTGACTATAATAGACATCACTTTCACCTTGAACTAGATTGTGTTGTTTTGGTTTATACACATTTCATTTAGAATTTTTTTTATAAACATTGTACTTTTCTGTGTGGCAGCACGGTGGCGCAACTGGTAGAGCTGCTGCCTCTCAGCGAGCAGGTCCCTGGTTCAAACCCCGGTCCAGGGGCCTTTCTGGGTGGAGTTTGCATGTTCTCTCCGTGCATGCGTGGGTTTTCTCCCGGCACTCCGGTTTCCTCCCACAGTCCAAAAACATTCATGTTAGGCTGATTGGTAACTCTAAATTGTCCCTACATGTGAGTGAGAGAGTGAATGTTGTTTGTCTCGTTTGTCTCTGTGTGGCCCTGTGATGGACTTGCGACCCGTCCAGGGTGTACCCCGCCCCTCGCACATTGATTGCTGGACATGGGCACCGGTGACCCCCGTGACCCAAAATGGAATAAGCGGGTAAAGAAAATGGATGGATGGATGGATGTACTTTTCTGTTTCCTCACACAAATCCAGTGATTTATCTGTTTTATGTAATATTAATTTACTCCCAAGCTCTATGAGTCAAGCTTAATAAAAAGATAAAAAGTAACAATTTAGAGGTGATAATCTGGAAATATTTAAATGATTTTTAAATATGGTTTATCACATTGATTATTTTGAATTAAACTGGTATTGTCCCCACTTTGTCCAAATTAAATTTAGGAATAAAAAGACAAGCTGATAAACAGCTGACTACCAGGTGTAGCAGTTTATCTTTAATCCAATCTGATCCTAATTTACTTGTTTTAAACACTGCACCTGTTAAAAACTCTTTGGGGTTTCACTCTAAATTTTTTTGGTTTGATTTAAATTAAACTTGTCCAATTTTTTGGCGAGATTCATGTAAGCCTGTTCGCACACCCCATAATTTAAAGCTGCTCATTTTCTCTTTTAAAAAAACTGGTTTAATTATGCGTCTTTGTCTCTAATGATTAACCAAACCAATTTGCGACGTGACAAACTCAGAATGCAGATTTATTCGTGCTTTATTTGGACTTGAGGAAACCTTTGGATGTTTATTGTACATTTTGTGCGGTGCCAGTTTCTGTGTTTGTATTTCACAAGACTCACAGAGAGACAAACTCTCTCATGCTGTGTGTGGCAATTGGTTGTAATAGTCCATTTACCACTGTAAATCTGCTGTGTGCAAACATACCACTGTGTGTGTGTGTGTGTGTGCGTGTGTGTGTTGATGATATTTTAGCTTGTTTTTCTCCAGAAAACAGTGCAGCTTCTGTATAAGAGCACCATGGTTGTTTTAACCTCTCCTGTTTTCCCAGCTGTATCTGAGCTAAGATCTGAACCTTTTTCCTCGTGTCTTTTCTCTCCGGCTTCGTGTTTGTTGAACATCTGGTGGTCAGTGATGACAGAAACATGTCTGTGAGTCGCAGTGTGGCCTTACTTGCTCCATTTGAAAACTGCTTTGATGATTCCGAACTCTGCGAGCACACAGCGTCAATGGAAACGCTTTGATATTTTGCTCCATCTGTCTGGTTTTGTCTAGTGTTTGTCAATCACAGGACTTCAAAAAAATCTGTCCCTCCTTAGACGAGGGTGTTTTTTTCATGAAGAAATGCAGATATAGAAAACACACACTCCTTAGAAACCTAAAGGCAATTAGTGTGCACTTCGTATGTAATGGCTGTGTTGAAGACACAATAGCAGAGTGAGGATATTGTTTTTATTGTGCTCTTCCCTAAGCACTTATTTTTTGTCCCCAGTCGCGAAGCAAAGAGCGTGAATTGGAAATTCCCTCCATCCATCTGTCCGTGTTGTGAGCATGTTAAGTTGAAAAATATGTGAAGTACCGCCTTTGATTTTGGTGTGTGGCTGCATTTAAGTAAAAGAAAAGAGCCTTTTGAAAATTTGGTCGCCATGTCAAAATCTTATATGGCTGCTGCCATATATGTATACATGTAAACCTTATGAGTTGGATAACTTGAAAAATAAGTAATATGTGGACCTCCATATTAGTGTATGACTGCACCTAGATGTAAGAAAGGTCATTCAAAATTTGGTTACCTTGTCAAGATATGTAAACTGGCCACCCCAATCACAATGCTTTCTAGTTTTTATTGCTTAAAAATATAGTGTCTTCAAATGATTGGGGGAGGGGGGTAATCTACGGTGGCCAAGGTCACCATTGGTCCACCCCTTGGGTCTATCGTAGCACCTGATGGTGGATAAAACTGCTCCCTCCACTCACCAGGATTTGTCATTCTGAGTCGTCTCAGATAAGCAAAAGTAAAATAAAAATACCTCTGTTCTTCTCCACAGTGTAGCTCATACCCACTTGAATATCTTTCAACAAAAACATTAAGGTTTACTTACATTCCTTGTTCAGTTCCTGTCCAGAAAAACACTCAATTAAAAAAAAAAAACTACATGTGTCATTTCTGACGGCTGCTCCTCAAGCCATGCATACAACATTAACACACATGTGTCCTATGTGTGCTAAATGAAGAAAGCTTGTATTTAATTTTATTTGTTCTG
Organism: Nematolebias whitei; assembly: GCF_014905685.2. Classification (NCBI taxonomy): domain Eukaryota; kingdom Metazoa; phylum Chordata; class Actinopteri; order Cyprinodontiformes; family Rivulidae; genus Nematolebias; species Nematolebias whitei. The sequence continues at coordinate 29,413,180 of NC_056502.1, read as the reverse complement.
CTTTGCAGAAACTTTCCTTTGCTTCTTAAATAATCAGTGTGTTCCTCAAAGTCCTCGCAGAACCCCCTCCAAGAGAAGATCCTTTTGTGTTATTCACCTCTGTCCTGCTTTTCTTCTGAACAGAAGTAAGAAGAATCATCTCAGCCTCTCAACCATCCTGCCTGTTCATTTTTCATCTAATACAAGGAACTTTGCTTGTGTCCATTTGACCTTCTGGAATCCACCCTCTCCTCGAGATCTGCAACAGAAAAAAATCAAGTTAGGACTAAAACACATTTCCCCCACACCTCCGAACCCTCCAAATCTCAGCTCATGTTTCCTGTAAATAAAATCACACTGGCTTCCGGTACATATCCCGATTCTTGACATTAAAATTAGGATGTGTATTCAGTGTGTTTTCACCCCCATCATTTTGACTGTCATGTCACTAAACATGGTAATAAGGAGGATTTGCTACGGTAGCTCATAGCTTAAGATGAAAATATTGTGCTCCTCATAATCAACTGTATTATGTAGCTGAGAGTCTATGTTCTCTCTTTGTTTGCAAAGTTCATCATCAGCAGAATCTCAAGATTCTTATGAAAATGTTGGTTCTTGTACTTCTTGTACTTATATTTAATACACAGACATTCATGACCACCCCTTGTTGTTTTGTATTCCACAGATGGTGCTGTTAAATCACTGTTTAACCTTTATTCATCAAACATGTGTACCTCTGCCTGCTTATAATTTCCCTGACTGAACATTCACACCCTAAACATTGAAGCAATAAAGACTGTTTTACTTGCAAGATAACGTTTTCTGCCATCTATGGCAAAAATTATAATAAATCTACCAAACCATCTACCAACTCCAACAGTTTTAAAAATCTACTGTCATTTTGACATTAAAATTGATGTGTCAGCTTTTTAAAATTATATTTACAGACCTGACTAATAAAAAAGCTGATGGAATTGGCCAAAAAGCTCCAGATAGGCCTCATCAGTTCCAGAAATTTTGGGGCTTGTCAACTTTTTGGCAGATTCTGATTCACCTTTTTTTTTTTTTTTACCATGGAGGCCGTTATTTTCATTTACGCTTTATTTATACAGGTAGTCTCATTGAGTCCCAAGAACTCATTTTCAAGAGAGACCTGTTTTTGGGAGCAGATGGTGGCCTTGCTCAGGGGCCCAGAGTGGAGGCAGGTGTGGGCGTTTCACCTTTTCCACCCACATTTTGATCCAACATGCAATAAATGGTGCAAAATGAAAGTAATGTACCTTGACCTTGGCGTTCAGCTTGGTATTGGGTGGTTTCCATAGCTCTTTTTCTATCATCCACACTATCTGTCCTAGTATTCTAGCTATGGTTGCATTTGCTCTTGTGTTTATGTTCAGGAAGGTGCACTACAGTCTGCTTGGAGATGCTCTCGTAGCCTTTAACTTTGGAATTTTCTTCCTGAGCTTCTCAGACTGCTTTCTCCTTTGCTTTCTCAACTCCATGTTCAGTGTGGGGAACACAACAGTACCAAACTACTTAGTGCTTATTTGTTCCCTTAAAATAGACTGAATAGCTAATGAATGCGTGAAGGTCAAACACTTAGTTTGAAACCTGATAATACAATAACTGATAGCCGCTTAAAGAACCAACACCTCTTTTCAGTACTATTTAAGCATATCTTTGTAGAAAAAAAAAACATAATTTCCTTTCACATTTTTATCTCATCTAAAGGCAAGCAAACATAAATCCAACAATCACTTTAAAAGGAAACACTTCACGATTAACGAAACAGTGTTTCAATAAGCTGTAAAGATACGTCTTTCCAAGTCTATCTGTGGCATGAAACTTTATGTTGCATCACCTGCTTCCCTGCATTACTCAGTTTGCTCTGTATCACAGTAAATAGAAAAATAGTCTTTCAGATCTAATCAATTTTCTTTGTGATATACATATGGAAACTAGAAGCAATAATTTATATTTTACTTTGAGCATGTGACATTCTCAATTTGACATTGACAATAAGCGGTAAGCACCCAGGTAGAGTAGTAGAAAATGAATTAAACCAGATATACTTAAAGGACATGTGATTATCCTGGTGTGATTATTATATCAGACCATCCATCCATCCATCTATCTATCCATCCATCCATCCATCCATCCATCTCATTCCATCAACTTCAGATCTTTTTGCAAGTTGTTACATGAGTGGAGAAGGCCCTTTTGCCTAGTTCAGCCCTCACTGAGGGTACACTGCAGGTAATTAAGTCTTGAGAGTGCATGCTGTAGCTGCACTGGGGTATATCCCAGACAGGTCTCCAGTCCATCACTGGGCCACATAGAGCCAAACAAGACAAACAACCATTGACTCTCTCGCTCACACGTAAGGACTATTTAGAGTTACCAATCAGCCTAACATGCATGTTTTTGGTCTGTGGGAGGAAACCAAAAAAAAAAAAAAAAAACGCTTGCATGGAGAAAACATGCAAACTCCACCCAGAAAGGTCCTGACAAGGCAACTGTAGCAGCCAGTTATGGCACTTCTGGTGAACTTCTGACAGGGACATTTCTGCTGGAATAACCATGACATGTGAAGCTGATGGTGTGTTGAGGCTGAAAAAATTAAATTCACATGAACCACTATAATTTTTATGCATTTTAGTTTGGTTTCCACTTTGTTCAGACTTTTTGTTAACTTAACAGTCCAGTTAGATTAAAACTCTGGGCCTGTCTACACTACTTTGGATGTTTATTTTAAACTTCTTTTTTTCTTCTGTCACAAATTTTGACCAAACAACATTGAAATATGCCTTGCCACCAGGTAGCGAGACCATCCACATTATTGATATAATAAACTGTCCACTGATATTTCTGAGGGATTTGAATAGTGAATGTTTTTAGTTTTCGAGATGAGTGTTTTTCTGTATTGTAATTGAACAGGGAATGCAAGTAAACCTAAATGTTTTTGGTGCAAGATATTAAAGTGGGTAGGAGTTACACTGTGGAGAAGAACAAAAGTTTTATTTTCTTTGCTTGTCTGTGGCAGTGCAGAGTGATGGATAATGATGATGATGTCGTCTGCATTGTGTCTGAGGATGGCGACCCTGGCTAGCTTCTGGCATGTGCTCGTATGTGGCTGGCAAATCCGAACTTTGTCTTTAATATTCGGTTGCAGGTCACGCAGTATATCTGGCCCGCACTATTGTAGGTGTAGTTGTAAGAGGGTTTAGGTTGGTTCTTGTGAATTTGTCGTTTGAGGTCTAACTCAGAAAGGTGAGAATTTTCAAAGTTTTAGATGCGATGACCTTTGAATGCCAAATTGATCTTTGAGCAGCCTCCTCCCACTCTTCGGTAGCCAAACTACACGTAGTCAGATTACGTTTGAAGATGTCCTTATAGCGAAGATACTGCCCGCCGGAGTTGCGCCTCCTACTCGAAAACTATGAGTAGAATATGCTCTTGTAATCTACAGGGCTTCCATCAACTGGACGTGACTGCACCATCGCAGTAGTCCACTCATCAGTAGGGCCTCCATGCTATGAGTATTTGAGCAACAAAGAACATTAATATTTGTGACATGATCCTGCCATTTGATGCACAAGATGGAGTATAGGCATTTTATGTAAAACATGTCCAGCCTCCTAATGTCACATTTATACAGGCACCGGGTTTCAGTGGCGTATAAAAGGATTGGCAGTACTATGGCACGGTAAACTGAGAGCTTCTTCTGCAGTGTGATGTCATGAGATTTTCACACGCTTATTTAACTTGCTGAAGGTGGCAGTAGCTCACACTATATGTGCAGGGATTTTGGACACAAGACAGTTGTCATTTCTTATCTGGCAGCCCAGATAACGAAAACTGGTGACTTCTTCCAGGTTTATCCCATCAATGTTCAGCATGTTAGCATCAGGATCACAGCCTCTTGGAGGCTGAATGAAGTGTTAATGGGCACTGTAAGTCATCTTTTATGAAACTCGGCTCCTGTCTACACAAATCTAAACTAAGGTTTTAAAAATCTCCCTGTCACGAATTGGGGTGGATCGGACAAGCAGAGACTCAGAAAAAGGTTTAACAGTTTATTTTTTTTTAAACGGCGGCGTCTGGCAGGAGGTTCTGGTACCGGACCGCTCTGGGGGAGACAGACAGATTAGTGGCTGTAAGCAGAGCAGAGTAAAGCCACTAACCTGTCTCTGGAACCAGTCCGACATGTGGGCCAGGTGGGTCCCGGTACCGGTCCGAACCTCAGAAGCCGATAACATGCGCAAGGGCGCACAGAGCAGCAGCGCGCAGCATGAGCAAGAACAAGCCGTGAGGCTGGATGGGCGAGCTGTGACGCTGAGGGGTTTGGGCAGCAGAACTTTATCCAGGGACAGGCAAGGGTCAAAACCAGAGAAGAATCCAGTCCGGGGGGGGGGGGGGGGGGGGAAAGGGGGGCAGAAGTGGGGGGGGGGAGGGTGAAAAAGAAGGGGGGGGGGGGGGGGGGGGGGGGGGGGGGCAAAAGTGAGAGCGAAAGTCTTGGGCGAAGCTATGGTCAAGAACGATGATATGAAGAGGGAATGCTGGATATCTATGGAAATAATCTATAATTATCTGGCACCGACTGAGGAGAAACAGGGAGCTTAAATAATGAACTGAACAGGTGTTGCTCATGAACGTAGGTTGTGGTAGATGGTGGAGGGGGCGTGGCACAGGGTGACAGGAGCTGAATGAATGAGAGGGGAACTCAAACTAAAGCAGGAAAAAACGTGAATGATCTAAAAACAGGGGCTGGGGTATGGGGGGCAGGGGGTTAAACAGGGGGGGGGGGGGGCAGCGGGGGCTGCTGAGCGTGACATAGCCCCCCACTTTAAGGTCCAGCATCCTGACGGACCACCAAAGAAAAAGAACAAAAAGACCGGGCGGGTGGAGGGGGCACTGGAGGTGGGCAAAAAGGCAGGTTGGAGGTCCGAAGGGACTTCCAGAGATGCCCCAAAACTCTGGTGGACGGCCTGGCCACTGTCCAAAAAGTGGCAAAGTCCAGGTCAGATGGCCGTGTAAGCCTTGCTGGGGCCAGACCAAAGGCAAGACCAGGACCAGTGCCGCACCATGCAGGAGGATCAGAGCTGCAACCCACATGGATGTCTTGTAGACTGCAGCTGACATGGGGGTCCTGGGGGCTGTTGCAGCTGACATGGGGGTCCTGGAGGTAATCTCGGTCGACATGGGAGTCCTGGAGGCTGCTTCGGCTGACAAGGGGGTTCTGGAGGCCATTGCAGCCGACGTGGAGGACCGAGGAACTGGTGCAGCTGACGTGGAGGACCTTGGAACTGGTGCTGCCGACGTGGTGGGCCGAGGAGCTGCTGCAGCCGACGTGGTGGGCCGAGGAGCTGCTGCAGCCGACGTGGAGGGCCGAGGAGCTTCTGCAGCCGACGTGGAGGGCTGAGGAGCCGACGTGGGGGGCAAATCTTCTGCGGTAGTGGAGGGCGCCGGCCCCTCTGGAGACTTGGAGGGCGCCGGCCCCTCTGAAGACTTGGAGGGCGCCAGCCCCTCTGGAGCCTTGGAGAGATGCAAGGGTGCTGCCGCCAACATGGAAGACTGTGGAACTGGCAAGGGGGTCTGAGGGACAGACATGGAGGCCTGCAAGGGTGCTACAGCCAATTTGGAGGCCTGCAGGGGTGCTACAGCCAACTTGGAGGCCTGGAGGGGTGCTAGAGTCAACTTGGAGGCCTGGAGGGGTGCT
>NC_056502.1:29381280-29407472 GCF_014905685.2 Nematolebias whitei | reverse complement strand
CAACTTGGAGGCCTGGAGGGGTGCTGCAGTCAACTTGGAGGCCTGGAACTCAGCTGGAGGTGGTGCAGGGGGAGCCCAAATCACAGCAAGCACAGGGGCCAGGACAGCCGCAAACATGGTGGCCAGCGCTGCCACCTGTGGAATCTGGGGCTCTGCAGCCGCTGGAACCAGGGGCCAAGCCAATGCTGTCATGGGGGTTTTGGAGATTGTAGCAGCTGAAGAGGAGACCTGAACCACTGCAGGTGACGTGGAGGCCTGGGGAGCTGCTGAGGCAGGTGACTTGGAGGCCTGGGGAGCTGCTGGGGCAGGCGACGTGGAGGCCTGGGGAGCTGCTGGGGCAGGCGATGTGGAGGCCTGGGGAGCTGCTGGAGCAGGCGACGTGGAGGCCTGGGGAGCTGCTGGAGCAGGCGACGTGGAGGCCTGGGGAGCTGCTGGGGAGCTGCTGGGGCCGGCGACGTGGAGGCCTGGGGAGCTGCTGGGGAGCTGCTGGGGAGCTGCTGGGGCAGGCGACGTGGAAACCTGGGGAGCTGCTGGGACAGGCGACGTGGAGGCCTGGGGAGCTGTTGGGTCAGGTGGTCTGGGACCCTGTGGGACCACGGCAGCTGGTCTGGGACCCTGTGGGACCACGGCAGCTGGTCTGGGACTCTGTGGGACCACGGCAGCTGGTCTGGGACTCTGTGGGACCATGGCAGCGGGTCTGGGACTCTGTGGGACCACGGCAGCGGGTCTGGGACTCTGTGGGACCACGGCAGCGGGTCTGGGACTCTGTGGGACCACGGCAGCGGGTCTGGGACTCTGTGGGACAGCTGGAAACGTTTGGGGCAAGGGCTCTGAGGGCGGAGGGGTGGGACATCGGGAGGACCGGCGCATTGTGTGCCTACGGCCCTTCTGAGGGTAAGGGACCTGGCAGGGAGGAAACCACATATCGTCGTCTTCGTCCGACTCGTCCTCCTGATCACAAAAGGGGAAAGGGAACTTGGGCCTGTTCATGAGGCGGAGAGCCCAACCCTGGGCTTCTCTCTTTGCCTCACCCAAGAGGACAGGCTGAGCCTGAGGGAAACCACCCGGCTTTATTGCCAGGTGGGTGCCTGTTAATTGGTTCTCCAACTTACCAGAACGCCACCTCCGAGTCTGTGCTGGTTCCATATTTTGGCCAGATAATTCTTTCACGAATTGGGGTGGATCGGACAAGCACAGACTCAGAAAAAGGTTTAACAGTTTTTTAATTTTTTTAAAACGGCGGCGTCTGGCGGGAGGTTCTGGTACCGGACCGCTCTGGGGGAGACAGACAGATTAGTGGCTGTAAGCAGAGCAGAGTAAACAAGAATAAAGCCACTAACCTGTCTCTGGAACCAGTCCAACATGTGGGCCAGGTACCGGTCCGAACCTCAGAAGCCGATAACATGCGCAAGGGCGCACAGAGCAGCAGCGCGCAGCATGAGCAAGAACAAGCCGTGAGGTTGGATGGGCGAGCTGTGATGCTGAGGGGTTTGGGCAGCAGAACTTTATCCAGGGACAGGCAAGGGTCAAAACCAGAGAAGAATCCAGTCCGGGGGGCAAAAGCGAGAGAGAAAAGTCGTGGGCGAAGCTATGGTCAAGAACAATGATATGAAGAGGGAACGCTGGATATCTATGGATATAATCTATAATCATCTGGCACCGACTGAGGAGAAACAGGGAGCTTAAATAGTGAACTGAACAGGTGTTGCTCATGAACGTAGATTGTGCTAGATGGTGGAGGGGGCGTGGCACAGGGTGACAGGAGCTGAATGAATGAGAGGGGAACTCAAAACTAAAGCAGGAAAAAACGTGAATGATCTAAAAACAGGGGCTGTGGTATGAGGAGCAGAGGCTTAAACAGATGGGGGGGGGGGGGGGGGGGGGGCGGGGGGGGCCGCTGATCGTGACACTCCCATTGTTTTTTTTAATTAAAATATTTGCTTTTCTCACCAAATATGCAGGAGCAGCAAATGCAGCAGAAAGTCTCAGCTTTTAAAAACTCCTGGAGTGGTGGGTATTAAGGTAGTTTTCAAGTCTCAAGAACATTTGTACAAAACTGCAATTTTAAATAAAGTGTAATTATTATGGTGTGGGGCAGCACGGTGGCACAACTGGTAGAGCTGCTGCCTCTCAGCGAGCAGGTCTCTGGTTCAAATCCCGGTCCGGGGGCCTTTCTGGGTGGAGTTTGCATGTTCTCTCCGTGCATGCATGGATTTTCTCCGGGTACTCCGGTTTCCTCCCACAGACCAAAAACATGCATGTTAGGCTGATTGGTGACTCTAAATTGTCCCTAGGTGTGAGTGAGAGAGTGAATGGTTGTTTGTCTTTATGTGGCCCTGTGATGAACTTGCGACCCGTCCAGGGTGTACCCCGCCCCTCGCACAGTGATTGCCGGACATGGGCACCGGCGACCCCCGTGACCCAAAATGGAAGAAGCGGGTAAAAGATAATGGATGGATGGATATATATTATGGTGTGATTTTGTGCAGTTAAAAAAAAACATGCCTGTTTTATAAGAAGACAAGTGAATGAGCTCAGTTTATTAGTTGTTTTCGAGGCATTTCAGATAAAGAAGCAAATCTGGGTGAATTCTGGAGCACTGTCCAGGCTTGCCTCCAGGCACAACGTTGCAGTGATGCTGTGTTTCAGGTTGTGACTCAGAGCTGCTTCACACTTCAGAGCGTAGAGAAAACAAGAAAGCGAAAGGGGAAGAAATCCTATTAATCAACTAAAATTTCATTAGGACAATACATACTGCTGTTGTTAAGATTACAACTATCGTGTTTACCCATTTTTCAAATTTAAAGCTGCATTTTTACTCATTTATTTAGACATTTACGTACATACTATGGGTAATATTTTGTGAGAATTTTTTTTTTTTTAATAGCTGTGTTTAATGTAACTCCAGTGGGCATTCAAACAAACAGAATCATCAGTCATTAAAATAATTTGAGAACATTTGAGATGTCTTAATTAAGCCTGTATTGTTAATTTCTGTTTGAATTATTGTCCACAAATTGCCAGTATGTCCGATATTCATATGTCTGAATCAGAATAAGCTTTATTATCATTTTACCGAAATACAGTGAGATTATGTTCGTACAGTCATCCAAAAGATGGGCGGAGTGCACGTTGCTGCTGCTCCTAAGAGCACAGCCCCTTATTTTTTTAGATAGGAAAGGGTGAAAAGGCCATGAAGAGAGGATAGTGGTATTAAAAAAAATATCTCTTCACACATTGTCCTTATCAGGACACAGTTTAAGACATCAAAAAACTCTACCAGCAAGCCCATTTATAGACATATTACATGTGCATTTGACAACAAGATGCTGAGAATTGTCCATGAAGCACTTTCAGATAGTCCATAGTCCTGATAAGTTGTTGGTGTCAGTCAGTACGGCTCTGATAAGCATTCACAGAAGTTCTCGGGGGTGGGCGGGTGTTGCGATAGACAGAGCTTTCTTAGTTTACACATATCCCAGGAGAAATGTGATTAGTAGGCCTGCTTCGAGGCCAAACGGGGGAGTCAGATTCAGATAAGCCACAGTTGTTGATTTTTTTCAGACAGACTGTTATTTCACGTCAGCCTTGAATTCTGCTGGTGGTTTTAATCCAAAATGGCCATATTAGTGGGCATTCCACTGTTCTGTGCTTATTAGCGCCCTCCAAGGTCATCCCCAACATGCTGGCAAGTTCCAGAAACCACAAATGGCCTGTGATTCTCACAAATCATTTCCTTCTTACGGTTTAGCTCGTAAATAAGCTGATTTTGAGTGCTTGAAGCATGAACCAAACCTGTAGACATAGTTGGAAGCTTTGCCATGGCTGAAACTGCTGCTGTTGTCTTCTGTAATAGCCAGTAACATAGGTATCCACCGGTGCCAAAAAGCAGAAACCCTGCTGTTATGATTCCAATATCTTCGGCGTCCTCCTGTGACAATCCATGACGTATCCTGCCGCTTATATCTCAGCGGGGCATGAGGGTTCTCCAGGACCCTGTCGCTTTGTTGAAAAAGATGTATCAGTTGCGTTGAAAGTCCAGCTGACCAGATTCATGACAGTAGTTTATGTTTTGGAAGATGTGTAAATAGGAGCTCCAATACACAAGACAGAGAGCAAAAAAGCAGGAGGAGGACGGGAGAGGGAAGAAATGCATTTGTCTTGCACGAGAGCAAGTGAGGAAAGCATGTCAAGTATCAAATTGAATGTTGTGCATAATTTTATTGCACAGTACACCTCAATATTACCTACTGTTCTTACTTATATATTTGTTTACTTATAAATATCACTTTATTTGGAACAAGTTAAACCGATCGACACCACTAAAGGCTTCATATTCATTATAAAACAGAGTGCAAAGGCAAAACAAAACAAATAACCATTACAACACACTTATCATCAGTAATAAGAGTCATTCTGTATGTGTAGCTGCTATGTGTGCAAGCTGGCAGAGTATCGTGTTTGGGTGAAAAGCTGAACCCATAAGCAGAACCAAAAAACTCCAAAAATCAAAGGAAACTCGAGGGTAATATAAATGACTAATTTATTACCAAAAACAAAAGGCTGATGAAGTAACAAAATATTCACAGGAAGATTCACTAGAAGACTTGAAGGGAAAAGCAAACATGAATGACTTGAACAGCACAATGCACAGACTCAAATGAGGAAAAGGACACAAGCTTTAAAGGGAAACTAATGAGGGAGAAATGACAACACCTGGGGAGAGCCAACAAGGATCAGGTGAGAGTGGGAGGAGCAGGAGCTGAACTGCATGAGGGAAAAAAAACACTAGGGAAGCTGAAAACACAAGTTAAACAAAATACCAGAATCACAGAAATACTAAACAATAACACAAAAGACACAGATCATGAGACAGAACAGTTCAGTGGTTTAGCTCACACACTATTGTTGCTTACAGCAGTAAAACTATAATCCTGGAAAACACAATTCACTTTGTTGGACATCAACCATGGGTTTGGGGAAAATAGTTTTAAAGCCTTGAGTGCAACAATTATACATCTTCATATTATGACTTTGGCTGCAAAAAAATAGACTAAGAACCCAAGAACACTCCAACTATCCATCCACTAGCTTTATGCTTTTACAGTTTCTAGATGTGGGTCAGTGGTGCGGTGTCCAGCAGTCACTCTGCCAGAGGCAGGGACACCTTGGACAGGTCCATCACAAGGACACATACAGACAAATGAGACAAGTATTCACACTCTCATTCACACATAGGGACAATTTAAAGTTACCAATTGACCTAACATGCATGTTCTTAGTTTGTGGGAGGAAACTGGAGTACCTGAAAAAAAACCAACATGCACAGGGAGAACAAACAAACTCAACACAGGAAGGCCAGGGAGCAAATATGAGTTCTATTTTGTATAGGCTTCGCCCTTTAAGGCTATTGCTAGTGGGTTTATCCCTTCGCGTGCAGCGCAGCACTGAAAACTTTTGTCCGTGCCCACCGGCTGTGTGGGCCCCACCCCGGTCCGTTTAAATTACGGTGAGACCGGGCAATCGGCTCCCATTTTTTCTTCAGCCAGCTTGCTAGCACTGTCAGAAGAACGAAGAAGGAAAAGATGTCCAGCTTTGACCGGCACAACTTTTGCTAGGGATGCCTGGGTCTCCGCCACGCCAACCTCCTGCCGTTCCGGTGAGCTCTTCCTCCCCGAGGAGAAGCAGAGACGAGCAGCCTCAAGATAAGTGCCGAGGAGTGTTTTTCCGTGGTGGGCCGCTACATGCTGAACGACGCCATCACCTTTTCTAACGTTTTTTCCTCGCGGTGATTCCCTCGAAAAAGGCGATGTTGGCAGCATCCCTACCATTTTACTCTGAGGACACTATACATCCCAGTTAGTGTTGGTGTGTATTTAACTAAATTATCCACTGCACTTTAATGAAACTTCTAGAACATATTCTTCAGAAGAAATCTTTAATTAACTTTTAGAGTTGATTTGATTCAAAATTACTAACTCGCCTAAAAAAGGCTATGATTTTGTCAGTTTTACAAACATCGTGTAACCTGATTATTTTTACAAGCGGGATTTTTTGTAATGTGAAAAAATTAAAATATTAACACTTTTCAAAATGTTCTTTTAACTCAGAATCTATGTGAATTATATAAACTCAGAAAAAATGTCAAATTTAGCATTCTGTGAGTTGAATTAACACTCCTGTTTTTGCTGTGCACCAAAAATATTAAAGTTTACTTACATTCCCTGTTCAATTCCAGTCAAGAAAAACACTCATCTTCAAAACTACAAACATTCACTATTCAAATCCTTCAGCGACGGGGGACATCGGTGTACCACTTGTTCACTGCAGTGAATCTGTGCAGCCTGCTTGTTCTTGTCACTGTTATGCATGCGCACACATGCACATACACCCACCCACACACACACAGCTGTAGTCAGAGGGCAGATCAGACTTTTCATGCATGGCTCACTGTGCTTATGTAAGAGCACTACTTAAACCTGGTTACATCATCTAACAGGCAGCACTGTGTCAGTGGGTCACTGGGCCACACAGACACTTAACTGTGTTCACCTTCCACATTGGTACCATCACATGTGACTGGAGCTTTGTGAGCACTTGGAGGGGTCATGTAAGCCCACATGTTTGGTTTTAATTAAACATATGTGCAGTGATTAATACTAAATAGATATAACAGGAGGAAATAAGAGTATTAAATCATTGCTACACCTATAATGTGCCAGTAGGGGGGTCTCTCTTTTTCCTGATTGTACTCTTTAAGCTTCCTCTTATAATGTCACACAGCTCCTACCTTTCATTAGTGTCTGTCTTTCTATGTATCTTTAGACAGCAAGTGCACACAAAACCTGAAGGAGGGCAGGACTGTCCACTCCCACTGCTCCATACAGCCATGACAAACAGAGAGGGAGAGACATAACAGAGGGAAGGAGAGAGGCAGAGAGGAGACCGAGGGAGGAGCGAAGCTGCGCCGAAGCCGAGCCCCTCGATGCCTGAGCATGCAGAGTGGAGCAGACTCCGACAGCCTCACAAACACACTCCCCCTCTCAGTTACAGTCACACACACACCACCATCACTACTCTCTCTCACACTCAGTCACAGTGACGGCTGCCAGCCTCAGTGGGAATCGAGCCGTCAGGGAGAGAGAGAGAGCGTGAGAGGAAGCGAGGAACGCCAAGGGGAAGACAAGAAAAGAGAGCAGAGTTGGAGGGGCACCTTGTGGATCGGGAGGGATTTTCTTTTTTCTGAGTCTACGTCTGGATAAGGCTATCTGTTCCTTCCTTGGCGAGATGAGTTTTTAACCAAGGTTTTTCCCCTCTTTTTGCTCAACCTTTACGCCAGGCTCCGGCAATATCTACCTATCTATCCCCGGAGCTTAACAAAAGAGGGAGGGAGTGAGAGGAAAAAAACAAAACAAAAGCAACTACAGCTTCAGCTCCAGACCACCCTCTCTCCTCCAGCTCCACATCCATGTGTGAGTTCATCACTGATTTGACTGTATTTAGAGGATTGAGCAGAGGACAGTGCGTGTTCTTCAGGATTCAGCTGGGCTTCCACTGGGATCAGGGTTTCATCTGGTGTTGGGGTAGAACGAAAGGGACCAAGAAACAGGAAGAGAAGAAGGGAGAAAGACGTTAAAAAGCAAACTGAGGGGCATGTAAAGGGCAGCAAAGAGGAAGTCCAAATTCCAGACTGAAGAGTGTAAAAACCAGGAAGCAAAACACAACCATTTCCTCTCCATCCTACTTCTCTTCCTTTGCCTTTCCCCCTCCGTCACTCCTGCTTTTTTTAATCCCGCTTTTATTGTTTCCCGACTCTTTCCATATATTTTTTCTCCTCACCTCTCACTTCAGCCTCTCCAACCTCTCTCTTCTGCTGCTATAGCATTTTTTTTAACTTGCTGCAGGAGGACAGCTTCAGTAACATCCCCTGCAGGACCAGCAGACAGGCTGGTTTCCCATGTACTATCTGTCCCACAGTCCATCTTCTTTCCTGTCCACTTAACACTTGCAGCAGAGACGAGGAGAGTAGTCTTTCTGCATCTCTTGGAAACGACCCCCCTTTCTTGAAGGATCCAGGCCAGCAGCTGGAAGGGATTGTGCCCCACCTGTGAGCTTCTATCTCCAGCCTCCAGGACCTTCAGTTGGATTCTAGCTACATGGGAAAACGTTTGGAGCAACAGCCAATGTACCCCCACTACACCTACTACTACCCCCACTATCTCCAGACAAAGGTATGGTCTGCAGGATTTACCCATTTTACCCACTCTGCTTGGAAAAGTGCTAAATGCCTTGAACTCATTCTGCAGTTTGTTCACTTGTCAGCTTTTCTCTGTTATCATCAGCATTGAGCCCTTTCTTGTTTGCAGTGGTGATGCACAAGTTGACAGATGAGGCCAGGTAGGAGTCCTTGCACGGACTGTGATGTTTGCAGGTCATGCTCGTCTTAGTGAGAAGAGAGAGCAAGTGAAAGAGAGCCTGGGGAGGTAGAAAGATGAATGAAAAGGATAAAGACTACATATAAGGTTTATAATCATAGTGAGGGAGAATATGCAGATGATTGGTGTGACATCAAACAGTGCTAGTAATAAATGAAGTGAGATGGCCTTCTGAGACAACTTTAAAGTAGGCAGCCAAGTGCTTAAAAGGCAAAACACAGGTGGCTTATGGCACATGTCAAAATTATGCCTCCATTATTTTCATTTATGACCCCCCACATTGAGCGGCATGGTGGCACAGTTGGTAGAGCTGCCGCCTCTCAGCGAAAAGGTTGCTAGATCGAATCCCAGCCAGGGGCCATTCTGGGTGGAGTTTGCATGTTCTGTCCGTGCATGTGTGGGTTTTCTCTGGGTACTTTGGTTTCCTCCCACAGACCAAAAACATGCATGTTGGACTGATTGATAACTCTAAATTGTCCCTAGGTGTGAGTGAGAGAGTGAATGGTTGTTTGTCTTGTTTTTCTCCATTTGTCCCTGTGATGGACTGGAGATCTGTCCAGAGTGTACCCACCTCTCGCACAGTGATTGCTGGATATGGGCACCAGTGACCTCTGCGACCCAAAAATGGAAGAAGTGGGTAAAAGGTGATGGATGGATAGCTGGATGAATGGACCCCCACATTAGCACAGGGTGCCCAGCAACTCTGGGAGTCAGGGAAAACCTGGGAAATAACTTACATTTTTCAGACAGGAAGAGTTTGAGAAAATCCCCCCCAAATCAGGGAAAACTCAGAAAATCTGAAGACTGATCTGCTGAATAAAAGATTATCTTTCTGCGATTCTGACGTATTAATGCTAGTATTCTAGTATTAATGAGTCCATGTTCTGCTTCTATTGTGTACAAAGTACACATGCCCTTACTGGTAGCTGTTAAGTTTCTGATCTTATACAATATAATTATTTATTAGGAATTATTGCCGTATGCATGTACCCTAGGCTACAGTATACTGACTGTAATCTTTGAATATGACTCTGCCCGCTAACTGAGACAGTATGTTCTGAGCATTTTGTGTTACTGAAATATCTTCTAGAATTTCAGAATTTACTCTGGGAATAATCAGAACACTCAGGAATTTTGTTTTCATGAAATGCTGGGAAGCCTGTGACAGCAGCTGGTTGCTAACCGACGCTCTCCTCACTGTTCTATTATAAAACACCCATAATGTGGTAAACGATAAATGGACTGTGCTTATATAGCGCCTTTTTATCTTATTGAGATACCCAAAGTGCTTTACAATACAATCTGCACCCTCATTTACGCATTCATACAGCACTCTACTAGATCTATACAAAGAATAATCAGTGCTTGATCACATTCATACACTGATGGGACATGCATCGGAGGCAATGAGGGGTCCAGCGTCTTTGCCCAGGGACACTTGGGCATGTGACTAGTGGTGGAATCGAACCCCCAACTCTTGCATTGGAGGACGACTGCTCTAACCACTCAGCCACAGCCGCACTTTTTTTTTTTTTTTTGTCCACTGACTCCCTGGTTGAACATCTAGGTTCCCTTGACAGTTTTTCTGTGCTTTGGTTGACACTTCTTTTCCCATTACTTATAGTTCTGTTTTCATATCTAAAAGACAAATATAGATTTGAGGTTGAGAAATATCTGGAGATATATGACTCAAAATGTTGTAATTATGAAAAACATATCAACAAGATATTACCTGATGATTTGTTGCTTAAAAGCATGACGCTTCTGCAAAGAACAGAGTTTTAGGCTTCTATTTAAATGCTAGCTACAGCTTAATGCATCCTTTGTGTCTTGTTAGAAGCACATCAGTTGACATTTTAGTCTTAGCTAAGTCTCCAAAATTCACCAGCCTTCTGCCAAGGAAAAAGCTCAAAGTCCTTGCGTAACAGAACAACGTCCCGTGTTCTGTCTTCAAGGGAGACACTGATGTCACTCAGCTGTTTTGCCATTCATCTGAGTGTTTGACCCTGTCCTCCCCTCTCTGACCCCATCAACTCCCACCAGCTAGAAGTTCAAGTTCGGGGCAGGGGCCCCACATATCCACCAGCCCCCCCCCCCAGTTTATCTATTTTCCATATCATCAGCACGCCTTTCTTCCTCCCCAGCTCATATATGATGTTTCAGCGATGACAGACTGAAGCTTATATTCTGCTCAGCTTAAACAAAATGTTGTACATTAAACCCCTTTTCTGTCCAGATTTATCTGAGTTCTTTAACTTGCACACAGAATGCATAAATGACCCATCTTGATAAATGCATTTCACAAAAGGCTCACACACTGACACACTGATTCTTCCACCACCAAGAGGCAGAAAATGGATTATGAAGGTCTGATTGATTGCTCCTGCATCATCTCAACCGCCATTCCCCTTTTTTGTCTGCTGTGATTCATCAGGATTTTATTTAATTTTTTTACTCTCATGTATGGTAGTAAATGTGAGGAGCTGGCAGTTTTGCTGGAATATTTAGTCAAAGTGTGTCAGTGAGCACGAGAGATGAGAAGAAAGACCATGTAGGAGTCGGATGCTATGAGAATAGAGAGATCAGGTTATTGACTGGACGATGTGGGAAGAGCAGGTGAGAAAATTATTGCTCGACCGTTAAAAATATGTTGAACCGTGACCATCTTAAAACAACAAAGACAGGAGTACTATTCGTTCAACCAGAAGTACATTACAAGTAATGTAGTTTCCTACAGTGTAGATTTTTTTATTTTCTCACGTTTAAACACTGATGGCTTTAAATGCTGTTTGGTTTCAGACCTAAGCACACTAACATAGCTCTGAACATTTGTGTTTACTGAAATAAAGTTTACAATTTGAAGTTCCAAAGCAAACAGGCACCAGTAATTGTCTACAAATACCCACTTTTTTAAAGAAGTTGCAACTTCAGAAAAAAACTTTCTATTCTGGACGATTGTGGTTCCCTACAGAAGATATTTTTACTGATTGTCAGCTGTTTACTGTTCATTGCTTTACTGGGAGAAACAAACTATCACTTTAGGACACCTACTGCAACAAAATAATTTTATACTTATGCTAATTATTAGCCAAATGATCTCATTTGATTGTGGATTTAACTCCACTACAAAGAATGGATAGGAGGAACTAAGATATACACTAACAAAAATAATTAAAAAACAAAACAACACTAATTCATTTTTGAATGACTGTTTATGCACTGCTTTACACATAAATTGTAGCAACCTTTCAGCCTTATACTTATTCCGTATTAATTACGGGATGCAGTTAATCACATTTGCATTTTATATATGAAGCATCACCAGTTCATCCTGGATTACTCACATATGAGAGATGTTAAATGTTTCTAAAAGTTATACTTGTGATGACATAAAGAGAATCATGCAATATTTATAAATAACATAGTCATGGTTTGTGTCCATGTTTGTTTGTTAATATGTTTCTGCTACTGTAAAGTAAAAATTGACTGTGGGAGTCACCCATACACTGTGAAATCAAAATGCATCTGCTTTTATAAAACACAAAAATGGTCACATCTTTATCAGTTTTACAGATCTTGAGTTAAAATTTGCTACAGTTGTGACTATAAGTAATCTTCAACACTTATATTGAATATTGTGCATCATATTTGCTTAAAACTATTAGCTGTTGGCATCAACCTTAACTGTTTGTTAGCAAAATATCTCATGAGTCATGTCACAAATTAACATGACACAGAAAGTAATCATACGGAATCAGCATAAACAAGCACATTATCTTTAGGGTGGTAGTCAAGTCAAATTTATTTATAAAGCACGTTTAAAACAGCAGCTGTTACAAAAGTGCTGAACAATAAGATCAAGGCAGCAATAAAATAAAAATAATAAGATTGTAATTAAAATGATCAAAATGAAAACATAACACGAAAACAATGAAAAACAATGAAATAGTAAATCAATAAATGTGTTAAATGTCAGTGAATACAGGTCAAGGTGTCTTTATTGTCATTCACTTCACGTGTGGTACATGAGGTGGAACGAATCTGTGTACACAGGGTCCCAGTTACAGCCAACAAAAATATAAATTGTAAAGAAAAACAGTAATAGGATCTAAGATATGAACTAAGAAATGCACTAAACTAAAAATACACTAAGCACTAATAGTACAAAACAGTGCACCAAACAACAGCAGCATGAACCTGAGTCTGTGTGAGCAGACGAGGACGCATGAACACAGCAACATGAAATAATCAGCAGCATGAGATCAGCATCATGGATAGTCAGCAGCACATATCAACAATCAAGTGGCATTACAGCGATTTTCACAGTGATTTTTTTCAGTGATTTTTTTCAGTGATTTTTTTCACAGTAATTTTCACAGTGATTTTTTTCAGTGATTTTTTTCACAGTGATTTTTTTCACAGTAATTTTCACAGTGATAATCTTGACTAGAAATTCATGAATCTAACAGCCTCAGGGTAGAAGCTGTTCCTCAGCCTGGTGGTTCTGCACTTAATGCATGTGTGTTTTTAGGATAGATTTAAAAACAGGGAGTGAAGTGATCTGTCTAATGTTGATGGGCAGATTGTTCCAAAGTTTAGGGTACATGACTGAAAAAGCCTGATCTCTGAGCTTCAGCCTGGTTTTTAGTACAACCAAAAGCAGCTGGTCAGATGATCTCAGCGCCCGAGAAGGAACACGTGGTTGAAGTAGGTCAGAGAGGTACGGAGGTGCAAGGCCATTAATGCACTTAAATTTCAACAGGTGAATCTTAAAATCAGTTCTGACACGCACAGGGAGCCAGTGAAGTGAGGATAAAACTGTCAATAGCCGAGCTGCAGCATTATGGTAGTAGCTGAGCATCTTCTGCATAACACACTTTAAAAACTAACATCTCATGAGATCTTGCACAAAATTGCACTTGAACTCATTTACAAGGTTTGACCAAAACAACAACTTTGTCATTTCTTAGGATAGTTTTGTGTTAAAACAGGCATGAAAGGCAGCGCGCAACATTCATTCCTTCAAGGAATACAAGACCTTCATTCTCTGTATTGTTTTTTGTGCTTTTAGATTTACTGATTCAGATTTGTAATGATCCTAAATTTGATTCTTGTTTATTTTTCCATTTTTAATGAAGCTGAAAATGGCTGTGAAACACAACACCAGCTGCACACTCACGTGCAAGTTAGATTACCTTGGTCTTTTGACGTGTGTCTGTCATGCAGTTTTATGTGTACAGATGTCTCCATCTTGCTCCGCTCCCTTGTTCTGCGATTTATCTCCATCAGTTCAAGGTCATCTAATTTATCTCAAGTATCTGCAACAGGCATCTGGCCCCGACCATCACTTCATTTCTTACACTCCATCCATCCCTCAATCCCCCATCATCCCACCAGCCCTCTCTCTGCTGTCAAGGTCAAATTAAATTGGATCCTTCCAACACGACTCGATGCTCTCAGCTGAGCGTGTGTTTGTATGTGTGTGTTTGCAAACGCATTCACGGGCAAATAAAACTTGGCTTCTGTCTGTCGGTTCTGTTGCCGTGACTGCACACGAAACAGCAACTTTGTGCAACAATTCATGTGTGAGACTGAATTTATTTGCGAGGATAAAGTGCAGGCGTGTCTTGTGCGAGGGGATGTGTATAGGTTCTCGAAGTCCAAGAAGAACAATCCTACCTGTGTGTGTGTTTGTATCTGAGGCCCCTCAGCTCAAACATCTGTGTGAATATTGACAGTGGCCTTTAGTTCCATCTGTCTGTGTTGCTCTCACTTCAAACAGAAGAGTCTTGAGGTGTTTCTTAGAAACAGAAAAAGACCAAACTATGTATTTGGTGTTTCGTCTTTCTCCAGAGTGAAGTAAAACTAAACCCATTTCTCTCCTTTCTGTGGCTCGCTGATGTGTTCATGCGACCAAACTTCATTCCAGACGGTGGAGGTTCACCTTGCGAACAAATAAAGCAGAAGTTTATGTGCAGACCACCTTCACAGCCTTACCATATCAGTCGATAAACACGCATCCTCACACTCAAACACACAATGCACCACCTTCACACGGGCGCTGTTAGGAAACGACTGGCTTAAGCTAACAACGATAAGCCAGCCAGATGACGGAGTGTGTAGAAGGGTGGCTGTCAAACACAAGTTTGCTCTTGCTCTGCCGACCTTCATAATGGTCTTTATGTTCAGTGTACATTAGCGAGGCGTGGAAGGGAACGGCATGTCCTCTTCTGTGAGCTAATGTTTCCTAATCATGACTGTAAGAGGGTAGGAGGGGGATCAGAGGAGGGCTGAGACTCACAAGCTGCTGCAGGATTTGTTTAAATGCAGGGGTGGAAGTAACAAATTACTAATACTCACATTACTGTAATTAAGTCGTTTTTTGGGGTACTTGTACTTTTATGAGTATTTCTTTCAAGTGTGTATTTTTACTCATACTTAAGTACAATTTAGACTACATACGTCAAACTCAAGGCCTGAGGGCCAAATGTGGCCCTCGTTGACATCTTATCTGGCCGCCTAGATGTTATGTTAAACGTGAAATACTTTTATTACTGGATTTTTTTTCAGTAATCTTTGATTATGGTGTCCAAAGTGCAACAGAGAACGTCAAATGAGACCAATCAAACTCTTTTTGAGGAACCAGCAAACAAGAAAAGATGTTGGATCTCTTGACTTGAGTTAATGTAGTTTCTGAAACTGGCCCTTAGTTTGAAAAATGTTTTAATTTTGGCCTCCTTTTGTAAGTGAGTCTGACACCCCTGATTTAGACCATTTAATCTACTTCACTACTTTCAAAATCAGAAGTTGCTACTGAGTACGGCTTCAATTTGAAATAATATTCAAACCATTCATCTGCATCTTTGTAGCCAGTAAGGCTCTTAGATTTTGAATGTGCCATTTACCTACGATGTAAGCAAAGGACAACTCTGAAGAATAGAGAGTCATTTATGGAATGAAGATTTGGAGAAAAAGCCAAAATGAAGACAGAGGACAACAACAGAGAACATGACGAGGTAAAGGCTGAGGACGAGTGCCCGTGGCCGTATCTGGAGGAAGTTTTCATGTTTTCATGCTTCATGGTGAAAAGTAGACGAAGTCCAGATACAAACTTTGTTTGATCTCTACGGTGATAGGAGCTTACAAGACTTCAGCATCTAATCTCAAAAAACATATTGCAGTATACGAGGTTTTACAGCTACTTGTATGATATTGTTTTTTTTAATGTTTGTATGTGTGGGTTATTAGTTTGTCTAAGTATGCAAAGATCTTAGATCTTGTCACTGCTCTCAGTTTAACTGGTACTAAAATAAGACGGAGCTTCTGAGAGTCTGAGAAATGAGCTTTGAATGTAGCTGTTATATAGAGTAAATCAAACTGAATGACTTCTATTAACAAAACATAATTTGGTTAAAACGTAATTAATACTAGGAGTAGTTTTTGAGGAGTACGTTGTACTTTTACTTAAGTATTTTTATAACACCAGTATTTTTACTTGCAATTAAGTACATTTTAAGCAGTGTAACAGTACTTGTACTTGAGTACAAATTTTCAGTACTCTTTCCACCTTTGTTCAAATGTGTTCAAGGGGGTACAAGGGATGTTTAGGATTTTCACTCACATGAGAATATTTTTGATGTGCCCCAATCAGAAGTACTTACTGAGTGAAAACAATATTTGCAAACATTGCAGACAGTGAATTATCATTCTGGAGCCGGTGACAGCGCAGAACAAAACATTGTGGCTTGGTATTGTTGCTGTATTTGTTGTCTGTCTGTTTGATTGTTGTTTCGTGGTCAGGGTGGAATGTGTCACCACGGCACATTTTCAAGCAGTGACGAAAAAATCTAAAAACTTGGGGTTATGTAGTCAAAAAAGTGGAATTCATTGTTATTTCTATGACTTTCAAAAAGAAGAACACCTCCTGGCTCTTCTGTACATTTGAGTTTTGCCAAATTGAAGTTTTTCTTCCTTAAACCCCAATAAATCTATTCACGATGCCAGTAAATGTGTTAAACTTTGAATAAAGAAAAAAATGCCAAAATTAGATCTAATAGGTTAAATAAAATGAAGGTGAATCATGTAACTAATTTCAAATCACAAGGTATTTTAGGTTACTCGACCTTCGTGTGCACAGCATCATTTAAAGCAGACGTGGGCAACATATGGCCTGTGGGCCAAAAGTGGTCCTTGGACAATCTCTATCCGGCCCTCAATATTCTTAATCGAAAAGAAAACAACTTTTAAATAAGCTGATGAAAACCTGCATTTTATCAGAAACTTAAATCTAAATTAAACATCTTGGACAAATACAGGACATCAAAAACTTTTGGATTAAGAAGAGCCAAAACCTTTTTCCTGAAGTTGTTGTGTTTCCAGAACGAGAGTGAACCTTACAGACTTCAAAAAACAAGAATATGTTTTATTTTTTTATTTACGCTAACATATATACTTTTTCAAGACCCAGTTACAAAGAATATTTCTTATATTCCTAGAGTACTGAGGAGACATTTTTATCAGCATGCCAACTTTGCTACAACAAGATAAATCCTGAAACAAGTGTTCCAGATTATCTTAACATCCTGAGACCCTGGGTCCTCTTATGAGGACATTGATCTAGTGAGCAGTGGTTCCCAACCATGGTCCTCGTGGAACACTCTCCTGCATGTTTTAGCTTATTTTTCTGCTCCAACACACCTGTAAATGTAATTACTTCTTCAAGTTCTGCAGAAGCCTGCTAATCACTCATTCATTCAGATTGTGCGTCAAAGCAGGGAAACAACTAAAATATGGAGAATGGTGTTCCTCAAGGCTCAGTATTGGGAACCATTGTTTTAGAGAACTGCTCATCATACAAAGTTAAACTTTTGTTTTTAGAGTACCAGTACTGATAATTTGGACCTCCTGACCCCAATTTGCAAACAAAAATATAAAATGCAAAAGTAAACCTACTATCCTCGTATGTGGACATCATTTTTTCTAAAACTACTTCCTGGACCATGACAGAGTCCAGGTGTTTAACTTACTAGGTCCTACTAATCCTTTGTACCTATTAGAGAAAGAGAACATGCACACCAAACAAAAGCTTGGGTCTCAGGAGGTTAAATAATTATTTTTTACTATTTCTCTATGTGGCCCTTAAAGTTGCTTTAATTACATTGATTTGGCCCTCTGGCAAAAAATGTTGCCCACGTCTGATTTAAAGCATCAGAATCAGTTTTTATAAAACCTTTTGAAAGAAGAACCATGACACTAAAAATCTTTTTCAAAGAGAGTTCAAAACTAAAATAAGTATCATATGACTCAAAGGAACACAGATGAATGTCACTTTACAACAAATCAAAACGGACATATAAATAAACTGACTTTTATTTTGTTGTGTTCCACCAACATGTGAAAAAAAATAAAGCTATGTTGGAAAATAACCCATTCATTACTGACTACTGTCCCTTGTCTGGACTTATGCTGAACTTGTGACTTCAGATACTCCATGTCTTAGAACTGTAGCGTTCCTCAAGATCTAATCAGTTTTTCGTATCAACATTATTTGAGAATATAAGTTTATAAAATCCATCCTCTGGTTTGTGAGATATACAAGCCCAGACAAGCGTCACCATGATCACCCACTTCTCATCAATCAAACGCCACAAGTTAAAAAATAGAAAAATCACGGTTGGTCTAATCTCTTTTTGCAACTCTACATCTCTGATCCAGGACTTGTTTTCGTTCCTGCATGACCCCACAAGTGATTTCACATCTCTGTGTGCCAGCGTTCATTTGCACCAGCGTGTACATAGCACCTCTTAATGTTGTAGAGCGTTTGTCGAGTGTTTGAATCTTTTTAGCCTCTGATGATGATTGGCTGTGGATCTCTGATGATAATCACCAAGAGCAAGATGAGAGTGTCTAACAGAGAGAAAGTCGCATTATCAACCAGCCGATCATTAGTTTGCTGCAGATCAGTGTGCTAATACGCTCAGCGGCTCACGAGGAGCTTTAATTAAGGTAATGAGGAACAGCATTCAGCTGATATCAAAGTAATGACACATGAGGACACGCCTGGACATCTAAATAGAATATTGTGTCCCTTCAAAAATGAGCTTTTCACATTCAATTACTCTCCATTATGCACCCGATAAATGTGGTCAGTGGTGGGCTTGGCTCTGAAGAGGGTGGGGGGCAAAGAGGGACACATAAGATGAAAATCTGAACGTGTAAACACAAGGACAGCGAGAAGAAATTTATTAACTCATCGTCTAATCTTCCGTTTCATCTTAACCCCGTTTCGTTCCTCGACTCTTTCCAAGCCTGTGTTCTCTCTCTCTTTTCAAACATAAAGTGCTTTGCCTTAGCAGAACGAGTCACTATGAATTATGCAGCGCACATCACACACACACACACACACACACACACACACACACACACACACACACACACACACACACACACACACACACACACGCATACTAGTGTGTGTTCAGTGTGCAAAGTAAACAGAGGATAAAGGGTTTATGGCCCAGCATGCATTCTGCTCATGCCCTGTTCCTCCTCACACATCTGCCTGTCTGCATCAGTTGCAGTTTTACAGCCGATGGTATTAGCATGTGCTCGTTGTTTAAAGACCCGTGCTTTCTGTTTGGATCCCGGCTCTGATCTCGGTGGCACCGTGTGCCAGTTTCGGCGCACGAGAATGGTCTTGTGTTGTTTTCTTTTACCGCCCTACCCCAACACTCACCCTGCCTTTTCTCTGCTCCCCTGTCTGTCTCCCACTGTGTTCTGGGCTCTTTTTTCCTTCTCTCCTACCATCTGTTCATTTTGCCTGTAGGTTTTTTTTAACTACCTAAAAGGGACTCTCCCAGCCGCCCATATATGCCCATCTATCATTCTCTGTGGGCTGTTCTATTCTCGTGCACGTACAGTAGCGGATGTTGATCATTTTCTCACTATGCTGAATAGGTTAGCATGTGCACATTACATTCACCCGTGCAAGTCTGCTAACATCAAAATATTTGTTGGGAGGAAAAAAAACAGATAAAGAGAAAATATGGTTTGTCGAGTGAGACATGTCCACAAAGGGAACTGATGGTTTTAGCCAAAATAATTCAAAAGAGAAGGAAAAAAAATGAGAGATAATGTTCTGAAGGGAAATAAAGAGCGATGCAGAGAGAGAGGCTGAAGTTGCAGGCTTGGTCAGGGAATAATGGTGCTGCTGCATTTTTAATAGTTGGCCACTTTGTAGCGACCCTTGCCTAATGGATTCTCTGCCTCTTAAAAGCTCCTGTCAAAGCCCTTAACCTCAAACAGTTATACTATGGAAATTACTGAGTACTGCAACACTTCCTCTTGTTCTGTCCAACAATCCAGTACCGCCAATACATTGTACTGCCAGCTAGTACACATGTGTATTGGCTTAAAACTAAATCTGTTTCTAGTAAACAGCAACTTGACACAAATGACTAAAAACGTTCTCACCTTTTTTTTTAGACGGGCAACTTTCAGGCCTTCAATGTGTGACTTTTAAGAAACAGTGTTACCAGTAAAAGGTATACTTTATATATATTTCTTTTTAAAAAAAATGCTTGGGAGCAATTATGTAAGTGAAGCAAAAACTTACAGGAACCAGAAAGCTGAAGTTGGATCAGATGGTTCTAGTACAAGTTTTACGTCCTGAACCCTCTGTGTAAAATAACTGGACATTACCCTAATTTGCATTAAAAAAAACATCCCACCTCTATTTTTTTTTGCCTGACTAGTATATTGTCAAATATTCAGTTTTCTAACATGTTCAGCTGCAATAGTTTATTTCATGCTTAAAAGTGACTATAATTGTGCAGGAGGGAATAGACGGGACTTAAAGTTTCCAAAAATACAGATGGCAGCTTTTATGAAACGGTTCCTGCTGGCTTCAATTCCCAACAACAAGGGAACGCAGAGACACTTAGTCCACCGGTATAACACGTCTATATTTTGGGAAATCTCAAAACTTAGAATAAAAAACAATCTCAGCTCCTGGGGCTGAGTAAATTTAAAAATTGGTGATTTGTTCAGCTTTGCAGAGGAAACATACATCACACATCCGGCTCAGAGAAGAAGAAATCCCACATCTGCGCCTTCATCTATGTTTTTTTTCTTTCCCCAAATATGCAGCATTCACTGTACAGGGAAAAACAGAAGTCTGAACTCGTTTACTCCTGATTTGTATTTGAGCCATTAACTGTAAAATATAAAGAAATTGAGGTACTTTGATTTTTAATTTCTTGGCTTAAAAAATCCTTGTTTTACATTTTTTTAAAGATTTAATGCTAAAATTTACTTTTTATTTCCAACTTATTGTCAAACTTCTAACTTTTTCATGTCAGTGACGGCGCCATGAGCACAAAAGCATTATATAACATAAAAAATTACACAATTCATACACAGTAATAAATAGTAAACCTGGTCTTAATAAGCAATCATTCTTACATTTAGCCTCTAAAACGTCCGATAAAAAATAGTTTAAGCAACATTAAAGCCAAGGCCTAAAGCTGAGCCGTGACTGAGCTGTAGTTGAGAGAAACGTAATTATTTAGGAATAAATCTTCCTGTTAAGGTGCTAGCCTGAGTTCAGTTATGCGTCGTCAGACTGGGTGCTGTAAGCTCTTTTATGTGAAATGCTTCAAATGGTTTATAAATGAAATGTTTGATACAGATCCTACAGAAGAAAGGGTTGCAGAGGATTTGAATGTCTCCCAACACCCCCCTGATATCCTCAACACACAGAAAAGATCACTGAAAAAGAAGGCTGAAAAGGGAGGTGCTACACTGTAATCCTTTTGTACTTCCAAAGTGTAACTACAGATAATTTATTAAGATCTCAGGACACAAAAACAAGTTAAAAAAAATGTCCGTGTCTCCTTGAGGTGCATGAAAAACAGAATTGGTGGAACCAGAATAGAAAAAGTCCCAAACCTCTAGCTCTTAGCTGAGTTTGAACCGTGCATTAAGTACATTTTTATTGAACTCCACCTGACACTGAAAGCTTTGTGAATAAGAAACAAATAAAGCGCGCTGTCATTTAGACATAAATAATTTTAACACTGTTAAAAGTCTGTACAGCTTTATTCAGAGAGGACAAAACTGCAAGATATTTGCCCGACATTCTGCACACGTTGGGGCAATAAAGCGAACGACGCGTCATCTGGTCAAGTTCAATTGCTGCAGCGCATCCATTCAGGTGTCTCAGGATGTATTTTTGTGTCAAACTGTTTGTGTTTGATTTTCTCAAGACTCAAAAAATTGTTTAATTATAGCATCAGTCATGCATTTGTGTTGGCTGGTTGCATGTAGCCAAAGCTGTATGTTGTGACTACTGTGTTGAAAGTGATGGGAAAACATCTTAAATTAGTTTTTAATTGTCTATAAATGCAATTCTAAATCTCAATTCTTTGAATTAAAGCTTCTCAGATGAGAAGCGAAACGTCTTCAGTTGCAAATAAAGTCCAGCTGTTTTTGTCTTGAACCTTTTGAATCTATAAATGCAACACATATAACATATTACACAAATAACATGGTTTCATGCAACGTATGTCTTATTAAGTGTTGTTCCCTCTTTAAAACCCACTGTAGTTTAGTCGTAGTTTACAAGAAGTCTGCGCAGCTGCAGTTTGTGCTGCTCTTTAAGTTGTTTTATTCATCCGTGAAGCTAAAATGGAACAGTTTTTCTGGTTATTTCATCGTTCAGCTCAAACTAAAAGAAAAGCAAAGCAAACGTACTGATGTTTGACAGCTGCAGCTTTATACTGTAACTCCATATAACTCCAACTTCCAGCGTGCTGTCTGTCATTCTCAGTCACAGATTTGTTTGTTTGAAATGTTACGCGAGCAAATTGTTAGTGTGGGAGTCTTTGTGCAGCAATGCTGATAAAACCAATATGTTCCTTTGTCAAACTGTTTGTGCAAAATCTAAACATGAGGAATAAATAAATAAGACCTCACATATCAGCAAACATGATAAAAAACATCTACATTTGTCAGTACTCTGGACTTACAAGTAAATTTTATTTTGCATATTTATGTTGTGATCCATTATTTATAATTAGTTGCATTTTTGTGTCTAAGTTTCATTAAAACAAACTTATATTTTCTGTAGATTTTTAACAGCATGATTTTTTGGGCTGCATTTTTAAAATATGATAATTTATCCTAACAAAACCACTTTAATGGTTAAAATGAAAGTCTACAACTCAGAAGTGTGATTTGTGTGCATGCAAGCTGTGTGATAAATCTCTGATGCCATCATTGTTTTCAGCTTTAGGATTTTGTCTGTTTCTCATTGTTTGAACTCCCTGCAGGCGGGGACAGAGCGGATTTTTAGGGGTTTTGCACTGATGAGCACATGAACCCCACACCAGGGAGCAGAGAGATAATAAAGACTGTCTGGAGGGATTTCCCCCCAAATGTTGTCTTCATTTGATGATGTTGCTTCTTTATCACTCACCACTCTCTTTATTTCTTCTTCTTGTCTTCTTTAACAGGACTTTTCCTGAGTCAAGACAGAAAAGGACAGACATGTTTGTACTCTGTTACAGCGCAAAAACAGGGAGTTGAAAATGTCCTCTGTCTGTTCATGCATGTTGTGAGCACGATAACTTGAAAAATAATTGAAGTACTGACTTCCTTTCTGGTGTGTGACTGCATCTAAGCATTTGACAGGTTCCTTTTAAAAATCGGGTTACCATGTCAGAATCCAAGATGGCCACCACGTATATAGGACCAACATCTCAACTATTTTGAGGATACTATGCTTTCTAGTTTTTATTTTGCTTACAAGTATAGTTTCCTCAAGTGATTGGGGTGGCTGAAGATTAACCTGCAGTGGCCAAGGCCACCTTTAGCCCCCCTCTGGCTCTGCCATTGTACCTGGTGTTGGATGCAGTTGCTCCCTCCATTCGCCAGGATCTGTCACTCTGCGTTGCCTTGGACAAAAACAACGAAAACTACCGCTGTTCTTCTCCACAATGTAAACCCCTATCCACTTTAATATTTTGCACCAAAAACATTAAGGTTTATTTACATTCTCTGCTGGATTTGAGTCCAGAAAAACACTCATCTCGAAACTCCAAACTTTCACTATCCTTCAGCCACAGGGGCTATTTATTTATAAAAAAGCATTTACTGTCAAGGTTTGACCAAATTAGTTTTAACTCCATCAGTTCATTTCAAATCATGCCAAGCAGCGGGCGACATGCATTCCTGGAAGGAATAGTGTTTTTGTGTACTCCTTTGAGCCGTCAGTGATTTCTTCTTTGTTGATTTCTGCTCCTCAGCTCCTGCCCCACCCTCTCTCAGATGTATCTGCTCTGTTCATCAACCCCTATCAATATATTCTGTTTTCATTCCACATTCAGTCTGGCATTGCGTTGTGCCTTTCACCACACCCGCTTCTCCTTGTGCCTCCTTGTGCCTTCCTGTGATTTATCTTTATATTGTGTAAGATTATAGCCATTTTGTTTTCTTTAAATGAACCTTTCAGTATTCTTTCGCAGCTCCTTGTGTCAGTCTGCATGCCTGGGGCCAAATTCCTACAAACCGGGACAAGAATTTGATGGTGAACAAAATTCACCACCAATAAAAACAAATCAATACAAACAATAAAAAACAATGACTACAAAGTTCTCATTTGTCCACAACTACTTGTGTGTCCTTCAGTCTTCAGTCAGCTTTTTTATTGCTTTGCAGAAAGAAAAAAGTTTTATCTTATCTTGACAGACATGGGCCTTTTCAGTAACAAATAATAATAAATAATCAGAAAAAACTCAATTTCAAAATTCAAAATAAACAATCTAGTTTTTTTAACACATTATTGCGAGTCATGCTTCAGTTTTTTTGTGAGAAGAGCTCATCTCCTCTGAGTTCAGCAACTACAGTCAATATAATTTACTGCCTTCCTGGTATTTATACCAGCACTCACAAGAAGTAAAACTATAATAAAATAGCCATTACATGCTACTATAATTTGCATGTTATTTTACTGACGTAGTGAATCAAATTTTCACTCATGGTTACAGGTGAAAATGCACTTTGCTTTAATTTTACAGCCAGCTTTAGTAAAATAAGAATCCAGTGGCTCATTTTTAAATCTCACATGTTCCAGCAATCAGGAAAACATACATTTGGTGGGATTTGCACTAAAAGAAAGATGTGCATTGTTTAATTCAGCTTAACTCTTAGCACTAAAAAAGTCCTCATTCCACTGGGGAAACCAATTTATCATGACCAAACTGATAATTTAACGTGTCAGACCCCTCAGATGTTCAATACCTGTTTGCTTAAACTATTTTTTATCTCCTTAAAATGTACTTGTTAAAAGAAGAGTTGTTGCATACATTAATTATTTCTGTTAAAATTTACCAATAGAAATATGACTTTCCTTGACTTATGTCAATTAAGCTACAGCAGAAGCAGATTTTGCTTACATCTTAGTGTGTCACCAAAATGGCAGCTTTTTGCAGAACAGCTCAGAATCAAAGTTTCATCCTGCCTCTGCAATGGCAAACCACCACCTTCCAACATCAGTAGAGAGGAGAGGGACGCACTCACCACTCTTAGCAAGGACAAAAACATCATCATTCTCCCAGCAGACAAAGGAAGGTGCACAGTGATTTTGAACCAGAAAGACTATCATGAGAAAGTTATGACACTCCTTAGTGACGTAAACACTTATGAACCTCTGAAAAGAGATCCAGGAATTGGTTACAAGAAGAAGTTAATAGATGTCCTGCTCCAAATTTTTCAGGCAAAGGCTATTGACCGTTTTCTGTACCACAGACTGTACCCAGGGGAGGCCACACCTAGTCTGTATGGTTTACCTAAAATCCACAAACAAGGTGTACCTTTAAGACCAATCGTTAGCATGATTAACTCTGTCACTTACAATGTTTCCAAATATCTGGCGTCTGTACTCATTCCTTTAGTTGGCAGCTCAGTACACCACATACAGAACACCATGGACTTTGTGGATAAGGTGAGGGATGTCATCATGGAGACTGATGAAACAATGGTCTCTTTTGATGTTACATCACTCTTTACGTGCATTCCTGTTGATGATGCAGTAGAGGTGGTCAGTTTAAAATTAAAATCAGACACCACTCTGAGCAGCAGGATCACACTTTCCACAGAACAACTGTGTCAACTCTTGAAACTGTGCCTGCAGTCAAACTACTTCACATATGGGGAGCAATATTATAGGCAGAAACATGGGTGTGCTATGGGGTCTCCAGTTTCTCCTATTGTTGCCAACCTGTACATGGAGGAGGTAGAAAAGAGAGCCTTGACGTCCTTTTCAGGGACACCACCAAGTCATTGGTTCAGGTATGTTGATGACACCTGGGTTAAAATTAAATCTCAGGAAGTTCAAAATTTCACTGATCACATCATCTCTGTGGATAAATACATCAAGTTCACATGAGAAGATGTAAAATATGACAGGTTGGCTTTCTTGGACTGTGAGGTCTCAGTCTCTGATAGAGGACATTTGCAAAGTGAGGTTCACCGCAAACCCACCCACACAGAACAGTATTTGCAGTTTGACTCCCATCACCTTTTGGAGCACAAGTTAGGAGTTGAATGACCTTGAGGCCTGGAGTTTGACACCCCTGCTCTAGAGCAATGTGGATATCCTAACTGGGCCTTCCTGAAAGCAGAGAAGAAACCCAAACAGGACTCCAGTCAGCCATCAGGTGAAAAGGAGGAACCCAGACCCAGACCAGTGGTCATTCC
>NC_056502.1:29353065-29376280 GCF_014905685.2 Nematolebias whitei | reverse complement strand
TTGGGATTTGTTGACGCCATGAAATTTGGAAACAACAGATTTTTCCCTTAAGATGATACATTCTCTCAGTTTAAACTTTTGATCTGTGATTTGTGTTCTATTCTGAATACATATTAGATGTTGCCATCTCCACATCATTGCATTCAGTTTTTATTCACAATTTGTTTAGTGTCCCAACTTTTTTGGAATCCGGTTTGTATATACAGTATATATATGTGTGTGTGTGTTTGTATATATAAATATATTTGTGTATATATATATATATACACACAGTGGTATATATTGGTATACAGTGGTGGCGCAGAGGTTAGAGAAGGTGGACCTGTGATCGGAAGATCGCCAGTTCAAGCCCTGGTACTGACAACATAAAAAATGTGGGTGGGATAGGTGAAGCACCCACACCTGTCCCCACCCTCATTCGTCCCACTCTGGGCCCTTGAGCAAGGCCCTTAACCCCCACCATCTGCTCCTCCTAGTGTCCTAGATAGTAGCTCTCTGCTCCACACAGAGGGCTGTGGTAGCTCGGTGGTCTGTGGTTGTGTCAGGAAGGACATCCGGTGTAAAAAATAACTACCAAGTCTTCGTGTGACTTAGTTTGCTGTGGCGACCCCTTAACGCAGGGAGCAGCCGCAAGAAGAAAAAAATAAAAATAAATTATATTTATATACAGTATATATACAATTTTGACAAGGCAACCCAATTATTTATAGGGACCTTTCTTACGTGTCGATGTAGCCATTTACCAAAATGCAAGTTGGTAACTATTTGTTCAAATACTGTAATTTACAGTCTATAAGCCACCACTTTTTTCACACACTTTGAACACCATGGCTTATTCAATGCTGCGGCTAATTCATGGATTTTCTTTTTATTTGGATGGGCTAACGAGCTTCATGCCGCCAAAACATTTAGCCTCGTCACACCCGAGCACTCACATAGCTGCTCTGTACATGTCTCCCTTGGGGGTGGGTCCTGGTGACTCAATGAGACTACCTGTATAGTAAAGGTTAAAAAAATCTGACCAATGAAATTACCGATCAGGTCACAGTCGAACCAATGAAATGGGGAGGGGGGAAGAGAATGGGGAGGGGGATTCCCTTGCATGTGCAGAGCAACTTTTGCTCTCTGGAGCAGGAGGACAGCTTGCGTAGGAGGAATATGAAAATAGCGATCAATGACTTCCTGGTGGGTTACTGTATTTTTTTTTAACCAGCCATGTTACTGGCACTGTTCAGAAGAAAATATTTACTGTACGTATTTGTGTATGTTACCGGTATGTATTGTAGCATTCTGCTGTGCTTGACTGTTGGTCACATGGCCTCAGGGATGGAGTTGGGTAAAATTTATGTTCATTGTTAATCATTTCAGTTAGCTGTTTAGCATTGTTCTTTTAGTGATTAGTCTGTTCTTGTTAGCCTAGTTTATGTGTTCATTATGCGTTAGTTTGTGTTAGGCCGTTCAGTAGAGTAACCATGAGAGAGAGAGGTTGTTGTTATGAAGACCTGTGGGGTTCACTCTGTTTGCATGTGTTGAACTGTAAAGTCTATAAGACGCCCTCTGCTGGTTGATTCTGGATCTACAATGAAAGTTGCATATCTCTCAATGTCTGTGTGCTGCTATTCATGCTACAATGTGAACACACGTGCGGCTTATAGACAAGTGCGGCCTATTTATGTACAAAATTATTATTATTTTATTTGGTGTGTGCGGCTTATATTCAGGTGCGCTCAATAGTCCAGAAATTGTGGTACTCACAACATTTACGCCTAGACAGATGGAGTGTCTATTCAGTTCCTCCTCTTTGTTTCTTTGGGGACACAAAAAGGACAAGGTGTTTGACATCTACTTGTTTTAGCTCGCGCATATATTTTCCGCTGATCTTTTGCTAATATTTAACAAGCAGCTGAAGCAGTCTTTCAGTTGCGGCTTAAGGTTTATCGTTAAAGTTTACAAAAATATAAAACTTTCAAAGGTCCTGTAAACGGTTTGGATCACAGACAGTGTAGTTGTTTTCATGACCAACTTCAAACAAAATATACAATACTAGCATGTTTTACTTTTGCTGAAATATTGTCAGGGACAACCTCATTATCCTGCTCCATGTAATACAGCAGCAATTTAGCATTTCCATTGATTTTTGCTTTCGAGATGAATAATTAAGACCTTGTTAGGCAGCTTCTTTATGCATGTCTTTATGTGCATGAGCTCAGTCATCTGACTGTACAAGAAGAGCATTGAATTTACAAGCTTTTTTTTATTATGTATGTGCATGTCTGTCCTTGTGGATGGTAGAACATGCACTTTGTATTTTGTTTTATGCAGCACACACTAATGAGCATGCAGATGTACTTTAGGAGGACTTCTCAAAGCCTGACATTGTTTTGGACTCTGCATAATTGTGTCTGTAGGTGTTTCTGAGAGTTCCTGCTGTCATTTGTGCTATTTTCGGGGTTGACCCATGACTTTTGGTGGCTGACTCATTCTGACGCTGTTAGAGCTGGCCATGCAGCGCCGCATGAAAATACTCAGCACCACAATGTTTTCATCGTGTCTGCTGAGCCAGTTATATCCAAGTGCTGCAGTAACGATTTGTGTCAATCCAGTCTGCCTGTTCGTAAAATATCTTATGAACAGATTTTATTGAAACAAACAGAAAATAATGATTGGATGAAGAGTACATCTACAACTCATTAACATTTGGATGAAGACCTACTACGCTCTCTACAACCGATTGGACCAAATATAATGAGGCTGAGTTACTGCAAATTTGAAAAACCTCTAACGTGAACACATTCATGGATCTCCTACACTTTCACCACTCAGCAAATAGTTTTCTTTTAATATTTCCATCTCAATCAGATGCTCTCCTGTGTCTTTAACCATGCTAGATGTCAGTACACTTGGGTTTGCACCTGCTCAACACTGTCATGGCTCTCAGTCTGCATCATGCTGCAGCTACAAGCTAAAACATGCTAGCACAATCGTGTGACGATCTTGTAGTTAAGGAGTTAAGTTGGCATGATTAGCACTGCTTCAAATTCTCAATAATCATCTCATATTGTGCTCCGTGCTACCACAGTAATAAAACTCACATCCTCACTACAGATGTTTTATAGAAGCTCAAAACCTTTTGTGACACTCTTCTGCAAAGATCCTCCATTTTCGGACTGCTTTTGTTTTTTCGTAGTAAGGACATTTTAGGTGTCGTGTTAAACGTTTAGTCTGGCAAGATCTTTAAGTGTGTTTTTGTTCTTTATACATTTAAACTAAAACAATTCTGTTGGAAGAGGTAAAAGACCAACCTGCAGTCCCAAAGAAGGTGCCTTTTCTGGACAGGCTTTTCTATTACCGCTTCGCTAAAATGTAAAACGAAGCACCGGTGGGCTAATATGAAAATGGCAAATGGAGAGATATAGAAAACAATATGTAGCTGAAAGAAATTAAATTATTTTCTGATATGATAAACATGGGATCAAAAAAATGCATTTATAATGCATTTCAATAGGTCTTTTTAATTTATTTAAGGAATGCTAAAGTGAAGGGGAATTTACAGGAGCATTTAAAAAGATTAAAAAAACAAAGATTTTTAGAATTTATCAGGAATGGTCATATTTATTCACAACAACCCCATAAAAAATAAAAATAACAAACATAAATGTGTGACTTCTTTCTGGGAAAACAAACAAAAACAACAAGGGTTAATAAAAATTTCCCGGCAGCAGCACAGGAAACAATATTTCACATTCCTTCGTACATTTGAAGATTTAAATTTGTTTCACTTAAACCAAGTTTGTTTTACCTGCGACATAATCCGTCTTTATTCAGCCCATCGTCATCCTCCCTCAGCTGTCTGAAATCCACCGTCTTCTTTCAGACGACATCAGTCCAGTGTTGTTTAAATGAAATATTTACTGACATGTTTTTGGTTTGCAGCTGGAGATGAGACCATTGCTCTGAACATTTGTGAACTTTTCAGAACCAGCTGCTGTAGTTACAGAGTACTCGTTGTCCTGTTGGTTTTTTGTTTTTGTATAATTAAAATGCAACGTGGATACACGTCCGTACCTTTTCATAAACCTGAATTAAATAAATATATGTGTCAAGCTTTGAAGCTCTTTGAAAAGGTTGCAAAAAATCCAATCTAAGCAAAAGACATATTTTGAAGAATTACTCACCAACCCCCCCCCCCCCCCCCCCCCACACACACACACACACACACACACTCACACACACACACAGCAGCTGTCACCTGCTGTATCAGATGCAGTGGAAGCTCTGGGTGTAACAGGAGGGACGTTCGGAGCACCACTGTGACAGAAAATACTAACTGTAGCACTCTTACCAATACCAACCCTGGAATTATCCTCTCAGCAGAAGTCTCCCTGAGTCCTCCCTGTCTATCTCAAGAAGAAAT
Source organism: Nematolebias whitei (assembly GCF_014905685.2). Taxonomy (NCBI): domain Eukaryota; kingdom Metazoa; phylum Chordata; class Actinopteri; order Cyprinodontiformes; family Rivulidae; genus Nematolebias; species Nematolebias whitei. Next base: position 29,371,866 of record NC_056502.1, on the reverse strand, counting down.
CATCGATGTGAGGGGCACTCAGCCACTGCTGAGCGAATCCCACCTTCATGCAGGGCGTGCAGAAACTGTAGATCATTGTGAGTTTGCTAGCAGTAGCCTGGTGGTATTGTTTTTTATCATGAAGAAACAGTTTCTCATGCAGGCTGCATGCAAAAGGAGGGAGATCATCTAATTGAATGAGTGTGATTGTTTTTATTTGTCTCTTTTTTACATCACTAATCATAACAGATTTTATTGAAACTCTAAGAAAGGAATCATCTACATCTCTAATTTTTGGACAGAAATCAATTCACGTTGGCCATCCATATAACATAATTTAACAAACATAATTCAGCCAATTTTTACAGATATTGAGCTGAATTTTGGTTCGTTTTTGGGAGTAGCTGAAAGTCATCCTCATCCCATACTCTGAGCACAAATTGCATTCAACTCTGTCTCCAGAGGACAGATTTTAATGAAAGTTGCAGAGAATATCCACTAGATGCAAAGTTCAACTTATTAAATATTGGAGCCAACAAGATTCAAAATGGCAGTCACTGCTAGAGCTCAGATGGACAACCTGTCACCAGCCGCGCGCGTCCGCTGACTTGCCAGTTGAAATGGACATGCGACCTGTCCAGGGTGTACCCCACCTTTTGCCCAGGGACTGCTGGACATGGGCACCAACGACCCCCACTGCTTGAAAAGGAAGAAGCGGGTAAAGATAACGGATGGATCAATCAGCTGATCACCGGCTGCGCGCGTCTCTGCACCTGCTGTCATCTGCAGTGAAGGAAGTAGCAGCATCTACAAAAGCCAAAACGAGAAGCGTTCAGTTAAAATAGCCTTGTTTTATATTTTTCCATATGATTTTGCTCTAAAAATAGTTTTATTCATCTGTATAATAGCCTATTTTTACAGTTGATTTTTAAGGCTATTCGTTTTGGATGTTAATATCCATTTGGTGACTTGTTAATAAAAAGAAAACTTATAGTTTCCTTTTGTTACGTTTTTAAAACTATCATGTCAAACTGCTTTGCTTACAAAAACAGTAAAAGCTTAATTTAAAACAAAGTTGAGTTTTTGGGGGGCGGGGTTCGACCCTCTAATTACCAGTAATCTGTTGGGTCAGGGTAGGGCTCGGAAAAAACCCCAAAAACTACAGGCTTGGCCCGGTCAGGGCCGGATTTATTAGGCCCGAATGCAACTCTAGTCACGGCTACTAAACCTTCGGCTCTTTCCCTCTACTCTTTCACTGGTTATGAACTACACTTTGAAGTGGTGGCAGCTGAGAATCATTCCTAACACAGACTCCAAGCGCTGCAAGATGTTTGTTTAAAACTTGCATGCTTGTTGGCGGACACTGTGCATTCGGTCTAAAAATGATAAATCAGCTTCTGAGAGTGCATAAAAAATGCATGACAGGAGAAGTTCAGATTATTACAGATTAAAGGTCTGTGATGAATCCATATTAATGCAGTGTTCATACTTTCACTAGTGTACTGCTGTGAGCACAAAAATGTCCTTTGTGACATTGTGTATATTACACAGCAGCACTTGTGTTTTAGCCTATAGCTCGATTCATATCTCAGTGTTCCTACAGCGCAGAGGAGGGTGTTGGCTTCACTGTGAGGAAATGGGTGATTTGTATTTGTGAAACAAATACTGGTGCATGAAACTGAAAGCACCACAGCAGAGGGAAAATGGAGCAAATGATCCAAAGAATGGCTCTCACTGAGAGAGAACAAGCAAAGATGGGGATAAAAAATAAAGCCATGAAGCCAGAAACTAATTTACCTTCTAAATTATTATAAAAAGAGAGGTGTGTTTTTAGAAGCACAGGCTTCACCTCCTCATTCACATGGGACCAGCAGAGTCAGCTGCCTTTGAGCAGAGAAAACTTTTACTTACACAATGTCACTTTCCCATCTCCACAGTATTCAGTGAACAAATTCCCCTCCTGTGGAAAAGAATGTATTGTCAGAGGAATACCACCGCAGCACTACAAAGGACTTCTTTCCCTTTTTAAGTCAAGATGGCAGACAGGAAATTGAATGACAGTCAGAGTTTAAAAAGCAGCGTACAATAGACAATATGGACTTCCCCACAGTCAATCAGAGCCACGACGTCTAAATAAACTCCAGATTGAGTGAGAAACCCAGACAGAAGGGAAGTGGGGCTGACAGAAGTGTGGAGTGGAGAAACAGAGACAAAGCGGTGGAGACAGACTTTTTGTTTTCTTCCAAAGTGCAGCCACAAGCTGTTGGTTTCACGCTGCCAGCCTAGCTCAACTTCTCTGCAATAGATAAGTGTGTGTGTGTGTGTCTGTGTGTGGTGTGTGTAGAACAACAACATTGAGATGTAAAAAGAGGATTTATCTATAAAGAAACCTGGATACAGAATGAGAAGAGGATGGAAATGTGTTTTTATTGGTGCAAGGATATGAGTTTATGTACAAATACACTGCAGCAATGGCTTGTAATGGTTTCTCCATATTCACTTGAACGCATCATGTGTTCACATACAGATATCACAGGTTCCCACTTCCTGTATCTCCTACTGTCTTTGTCTTCGTCCCCCCGCCGTGGAGCGAAGAGGGGGAACGGGAAAGGCTATGTCCATCTGTGTATTCATGTTGTGAGCACGATAACTAGAAAAATAAATGAGGTTCTGATTTATATTTTGGTGTGTAGCCAGATAAAAAAGGTCACTATGAAAAGTTGGGTTGCAACACCTAAATCCAAGATGGCCACCAACCTATATATGTATGTGTATAAATGTGTGTGGGGGGTGTAAACCAGCTACCCCAATCATTTGAGGAAACTACATTCTAGGTTTTATATTGCCTAAAATTAAAGGCCACCATTAGCCACCCTCTGACTCCACCATTGCACCTGATCGTGGGTCAAATTTCAAATTAAACCAATTTAATGTAAACAAATTTAACACAACGTGCAACTGTCTGACACATGAGAGAGGTAACGAATTGCAGAACACTCACAGTGTAACCAATTTAGTGACTTTGGCTACTTCCAGCTGTGTTTCAGGCCCTTCTAGTGACTTTTTTTTTTAAAGCAACTAACAACAAGTCTAGTCTAGTGACTTTTTCTGGTGTTAGAGCTTCGTGGGCTTCTCCCCCTGTCCCAAAGCCCTGACAGTCCTCCAGCAGCCCCCCCCCCCCCCCCCCCCCCCCCCCCCCCCCCCCCCTGTGTTTCCCTACCCCCCCCCCCCCACACACACACACACATGTTTGTATACATGCCTGACTCTACTGACTGATCCATGGTGGGATGGAAATGTAATTTTTTATGTCTAAAACCAATGATTTCTTTCTGAACGTCTTTTTTTGGGTCACTTTGGCCGGTCAGAAACCCAGATGAAGGAGGAGTGTTGGAACTGTGACAAGATTCCATAGAAGAAAGTATATATATGTAGTTATAAACTTACTGCGGTGCACTGTCTGGTGCACAGCAGAGCACAATTGTATTTATTTGGATTTAAATTCTATGACAAATATCTGCTTAGATAGTTGGAATTGTAGTTTTTTTTTTTTCTCAACGTGTGTAAAAATGTCCCTGCGTTGTGATTCTAATAAAACAGGAAACGTGGTTTTTATGGCGAGTGTTTTCAGTGCGATGCCTCGGACTAGCAAAATATAAACCTCCCTCTGTTCTTCTCCGTAGTGTAACTCCTCCCACTTGAGTTTCTTACCACAAAAACATTTAGGTTTACCTACATTACCAGTTTAATTCTAGTCCAGAAAAACATTTGTCTTGAAAACTACAAACATTTATTATTCAAATCCTTCACGGCCGGGAACGTCAACGTGCCATTAGTTTCATTTGAACTTCCACAGAGAATAATCCTTCTTGTAGCTGATTTGCTGTGAGTTGACACCAGGTCTGGATTAAAGCCTAGTTCACTTTGGACTGCAGGAACTCCTGGACTACTTCTTATTCATCTCGTTTTGGAAATCTAATTCTCAGGGTCCAAAACAACCCAAACTGAAATGTGACACCGCAGGAGTTCTTGGTAAACCGCTGCCGCCACATGCTGTCACGCATCGTCTCTGATTAAGGAAGAAAATATAAAATAAAACATGTGAGGAATGTTTGATTCACAGATTTAATGCAGCCGTTGTGACGGATTAAAGGTTTTTCTTAGTGGCAGCGCAGGGGACATCATTATGTTTGCTGCACACTGCAGGTTTGACACTTTGGGGGGCCGGATCGACTATACCCTTAGTAAAAGCACCCCCCCCCCCCACCACCATTCATCTCCTAATGTTTACAAAGTGTAAAATAAATGTTTTTTTCTTCTACAAAATCATTCAAGTGAGGAATAAACAAATACTCAGCAATTTCCATTCTTACTTCAGCTGATGTTTTGCCCATTTCAGCTGAAGCATTTAAAACCGAGCTCAAAAGTGGGCGGATGTTTTTTTTTTCTCCAAATAACCACATAAAGAAATAGGACTGATGAGGTGGGCTGAGCTCACATCTGCCAAGCATGAATTTAATAATGAGCTATAAATATAGTTTTAATTAGATACCATGAGAAGATATTGTAACACTCATAAATGAGTTTGAAGGACATTTAATAGCTGAAGAACTGTTTAATGATATGAAGTCATTGCTTTTGTCACTTTCATTATTTTGAACCAGTAAGCCATTCATGTTTTTCTAAATATTGCTTCCTGTATTACATGTAGGCCAAGTTGTGAATAATATTTATGTGATTTTAATTGTTGCACAACAGCTGCGACACCTGAGTCCTGTAGAAGCAGACTAGATGCAACAGCTCTGTGAGGTCACAGATATTTTCTGTTCTAATATGTGCTCAGAGTAAAAAACTCAGATTTAATTTAGTATGTAAAACCCTCCAAACACATTCACTGTTAGCATCTAGATCATTTCTGTTAGCACATTAGACGCTGCACACATCCTCACTGTAATGTAAAACAATTGGGGTTCTGTGGCTATCTCGTATTGATAACGACTCACCTTTTATATTATTATTTTTATTCAAATTGCATTGAAGCCCGGGGTCTGGAAAAGGCTAATTCAATTTACAAGCTGTCATCTTTGTCTGCGCTAAGCCAAGCCATAAATCATCAAAGTTTAATCCAGAAAGCTTCCATTGCTGCCTCCGCTAACAGCAGATTACAAGTGAAGCGAGCCAAATATTTATCTCCTTAACAACCATACCTGGGGAATGACATCTTGTCATTTTGATTTGCTCTAAGATTTCCTTTCAGAGCGTGACAGCGAACGTGAGGCGGTGAGAAGTGTCACGCCCGGATCCAGGAGACGGCCTTGGCAGGCCTGATGCTGCTGTTTTGGCTGACAGGGTTCTACCTGGAGGGAACGTTCTGCTGTTGCTGCTTCACTGAAGCCAATTTAGCTGCAGCCCAGCTGCTGGGAGGCTCCCCGAGGTGTGTGTGTGTGTGTGTGTGTGTTTCAGGATTAGCCACGGCACCAATTAAGGCCTCACACTGGTTTTTAAAGGATGAATTATTAACAGCAGAAGTGACCTCTCTGGTGGCCTTTCTTCTCTCCTCTGTTATTCTCTTGTTCTCTCCTTTTTTCTCCAACCTTCATCCACCTTTGTCAAACATGCATTCCTTTCATCTTCTCCTCCTCCACGTTTCTTTTATTGTACTTCTTGTTTTATTTACCCGTTTGCTTCCTTGAACAACGTGTAAACGATTACAGAATTAAAACCTGTACTTCAGAGTTGGGGTGGCACGGTGGCTCAGTTGGTAGAGCTGCTGCCTCTCAGCGAATAGGTTGCCGGTTCAACCCCCAGCCCAGGATCTTTCTGGGTGGAGTCTATTCTCTCTGTGCATGCGTGGGTTTTCTCCGGGTCCTCCGGTTTCCTCCCACAGACCAAAAACATGCATGTTAGGCTGATTGGTAACTCTAAATTGTCTCTAGGTGTGAGTGAGAGAGTGAACGATTGTTTGTCTTTATGTGTCCCTGTGATGGACTGGAGACCTGTCCAGGGCGTCCCCCACCTATTGCACAGTGATAGCTGGACATGGGCACCAGTGACTCTACGACCTGAAAAGGAAGAAGCAGCTAAAGATAATGGATGGATTTATTTCATTGCAGAATTTGGTGGCAATGTTTTAAACAATTAATATCTTACCTGTTATAGATAACTATTTGAATAACCTCAGTAAGGAGAAATAAAGTTTAATGCAAATCTAAAAAAACCTCTCATCACAAAAACTTTATATCAATTCATGTAAATGCATTTATAAACCTTTACATCATGGTCAGTTTTGCATTACATTGTTTTTCCAGTATAAATACTACAATATCCCACAGGTTGCATCTAAAATCGTACAGAAAGCTGCTGCAGCTGTTTGCTCTCGCAAATAAACACAGAATTTATTTAAAGTAATTAACTGCCGCTGCTTTGAATTGATAAGTGCCGCTCCACTCGGCTCCTCTCCTCTCAGTTCTTCTCGGGTGTGGGGGATATGTCACCACTGTGGAGGCTGTCCTGTTTCTCCCTCTGTGGGCGGGATCTTCAATGCAAAGTGGGCGGGTTCACAACATGTCATTGTGTTCGAGCCACTTTACCCTTTGTGGTCCTTAATCGCCCCAAAATTGGACTTAAAATTTTGTTAGCTTATCTTGACACTGTTTATAAGTCCGGGTGTAGCCATGTTGAACCATTATTTCTCTGTAAATGTGTTCATTTCTTGTAGCGCCATCCATCAACACGATGAGGAAGTGGAGGTTCAGCTGTAGTTGTTTTGCTGGGTGGGTCATCCAGTGATGGGTGCTGTCTGCTTACATCAAAACTGTCCCCTCAGTACAGCCCACTTGGAACATCAAACAAGGCGGTCCCATAAACTGAGCAGAGTAGTCGTGGGTGCCAGCATTGGGCGGACCCTTAACTGGTGTGGTGTGGACTGATGAGAGTTGAAACAGTGGAAAAGTGCCATAAAAGTTTAAAAAATTGCATAAATTGCTATGAAAACATACAAACTGGAGTTGTTTTAAGGTTGCATCCACAGGTTAGCTCGTCAGTTCTGTCAAAAATAATCAACTTCTTTCTCCAAATTCAGTTTCTCCAAAAAGCTTTTTACAACAAACCATTTTCATTGTTCATAACTTTTCCACAGAACCTCCATTTACAAGATCTGAACTCAGTTGTCTCATTCTTTCACATCTTTCTCTCTTTTGGATCTGCTGTTGTATCGATGCCTTCAGGATACGAACAGACTTGATGGTTGCTGTTTGGTTTCAAGCTGCATCGTCCTTTTTCTCCCTGTGTTCAATAACAAAAGCATGTTAGCCAGTAATGGATACTTTTAACCTTTCCCATATAATTTCATCAGTGCCTTAAATCAATCACTGTGTTTGTTGTTATGATCACATTTCAGTTGTTTTGGTTTTTATAAACGAGAAAAACACATCTTTGTCTCATCTGCTGAACATAAATGTTGCTCAAAAGGAAAAACTAGTTGATGTAAATATATATATATATATATATATATATATATATATATATATATATATACATATATACACATAGTATATATACATTGTTTAACAATATGCTGGTTGTTTATTTTTGTCATTTGACTTTAGGATGGCACATGAAGCAAAACATTATTTTATCGGTGTGTTGATGTATACAGTAATTTAATATCTCCTGTGTATAATTATCGGCCTTAACTCCCACTTCATCTGCAGATGTGATAGCAGTTTCTCTTTGGACCTTTCTCTCTGCATTTCTGTCTAATCTTTCACCCGAGAAATTATATAAAAATAAAAAAAAAACACAATTTGACAGAGTTCTACCTTTGTTCTGAGACCCTTTTATGGATTTTCCCTCCAGATACCCCCCCGCTCATCATCTGATCTCAGTCAGGGAGCTTGGATTCCACTCAGTATGTTCTTACACTCTGATCTCCTCCTGCCTTCTTCTGTTCTTCCCTTCTCCTTTCTCCTCTCATTCCCCGAATTTTTGACCCCCTTTGATTTTATGAAGGAATTTAATTAGATCAGCGAGAGTGAAACAGGAGGACAACTGAGGAAGAGAGTGGGGGAAGGTGGCTGAGTAATAAAGAATGGTCAGTGTTTAATTTGACTGTGTTTAAATCAGACCTGGTCAGTCTGATGGAGCGAGAGATGGATTGGACCTTGTTACTACATTAGCAAAGGCCGGATCGATTTACTGCTGCATTGATGCTGCAGCACGGCTTCACCTAAAATTACCACTAACACCAGACGTGCTCAAAGAATCATCCTATTATTCAACAAACAAACAAAAGAAAACTTCCTCTGTTCTTCTCCACAGAGAAACTCCTGTCCACTTCATTATCTTGCACCAAAATCATTTAGGTCATATGGAAAACTTCCCTCAGCGATGGGGCCATTGGCAAACCATTTGCATTCTTCTGAAATTGCATATCTTCTTTATTTCTCACCAAATTTGAACAAAATTGTTATTATTGTCTTTGTCATTTTTAGACGCAACCAGTAAAATGGGTTTTAATCTAATTTTGGAACTTTGCTACATATTTAAATAACAGAACTAACAAGTATTTAAACAAAGAAAATACTCCATTTGCTACATGAAACCCCCCACCACCAGTTTTGTGACTAAACAGACACCGTACATGCAGTATTATCAGTAACCAGTATTTGTACTTTTTTTTAAATTATTTTTAAAAACGTATTTTGAGAAAAGTCGGAAAGTTAAAAAAAAAACAAAAGCAATTTAATTCTGTAACTCAATAAAATATTGAACAAAAAAATAACAATATAGTTTGTGTGTTTATACCAAGAAATCTTGTTGTTTTTAGACAATTTCAACAAATCCTGATTTTGTTGCCAATAAGATCCCACTGTTTGAAGATTATGATTAGCATCCTGTTGTATGTTGTGTGTGAAAATATATTTGCATGCATCTGTGTGCGTCCATGTGCTTGTTTGTTTGTTTGTTGTGTTGACAAATAATCGCATGCCAGATTTTAATAAAACTTTCTGAAAGTAATCATTAGATATACCATAATTTCCAGACTATTGAGCACACCTGAATATAAACCACACCCACTAAAAACACAAAACAAGTACACACAGTATATAAGCCATGGGTGTCCACGTTCTAACACGAGATATTTGCACAGAAAGATTTTTTTAAACTTTTAATTAAATACGTACTGGTAATGTACACAAGTAGGTACAGTAAATGTGTTTTTCTGAACAGTGCCTGTAACACGGCTGGTTAAATAAAAAATACAGTAGCCTACCAGGAAACGCCATTGAAGGCTATCTTCATCTTCCTCCTGTGCACTGTGCCCTATAGCTTGTACTGTCCTCTTCATCATGCAGCAGCTTTAGAAACCCGGTGGTGATAGTGGATTTTTTTACACTGCTCCAGTGTCAGGATCCACTGACAGACTTGAGCAAAAGTTGCTCTTCACATGTGGCCAGTTTGGTGAACGATTTCTCACCGCCAGTCATCCAAGCCCCCCCACTGAGCTCGGAGTGCCACTTTAAATGCACGATTCACATTTATTTTGAGTGGCTGCAAATACTTTGTTGGTACAACAGGGAGGGGAGTAGAGAATGAGGGGTTACTCGCCCCGCCCCCTCCCCACTGTGGCCTGTTTGGTAATTTCATATGTCAGATTTTTTTTTAAACCTTTATTTATACAGGTTGTCTCATTGAGTCCCATGAAAGACATGTATTTGGCAGCCATGTGAGCACCCGGGTGTAATGAGACTAAATGTTTTGGCGTCATGAAACTTGTTAACCCATCATAAAAAATAAAAAAAATCCATAAATTTGCTGCAGCATTGTGTAAGCTGCTGTGTTCAAAGCGTGTGAAAAGAGTAGCGGCTTATAGTCTGGAAATTACAGAACATCTAAAACTGATTAACTTTTAAAGTCATCTTAATTTAAGATGGCTGCCACAGCTAACCAGCTTAAGCAAACACAAAAATGACTATAACGTAGTTAATTTTACAGATATTGACCTAAAATTTGGTATAGTAGTAGAATAGATTCATCTTCAACACATGAGCTACTTTATCTTCCAACATCTACTGTCATAAACAAGGTTTGACCAAAACAGCATTAATGGCGTCCCTTATTAGATACAACAGTTTAATGCAAGAGAGAAAATATTTGTTGCAGTTGTTTGTTTATGTATTATGCACCTGTTTGGTCCACAAAAACAAAAAGAAAAGAAAACCACTACCCATATTAATATAAACTTCTGACATAGCTAAACAATCTACTTCTCATAGAACAGCTCCTTTTGTGATGTACGTTTAGCGTAAATTATTGATTGTCTCCTGAGAGCTGGGAGCAATTGTTAAAAAATAAATGAATTACAAAAATGAAGAAGAGGGGCAAGCCCCTGCATTTATATAAAAAAATAATAATAATTAAAAGTTAGTCATTCACTCTTCCAGAGAAAAGTGTCAGACATTGTTTTGTCTACAAATAAGAAAAAATGTGCAAAATTCAACGACTGCTGTTAAAAGTTTGGTTTAAAACAGTTCAGCAGAAAGTGCTTCACATCAAACATGACTTAAAGTCATTACCTTTATCAATAAAACTTGGTCTTGGATAGAAACCAAGGTCTGATGTATTTATTTATTTAATTGATTTATTTATTTAAGCCACTGAAAAGAGTATTGGATGCTGGTCATGCTCAGACATCCTGAGTGAGTGGGATGCTGTTCATGTCGTTTTAAGGACTTTCAGTGTTTCATCTGTTGGGACGTTTGTCTTTGTCTGTCTTTCTCTTGAACAAGCTGTGTTTTTGACATATACAGTGCAGCAGGGAGAACTGTGACCTCATAAAAATAGTGCAAATTGCTCACACCTGCTGAACTTGACAAGTGTTTTTACACCGACAGGTTGCTTTTCGCTCAGTGAATAAAAAGCTGAGACAGAGTAGATAACGGGGCAAAGGATGCACAAAACCTGAAACTAAATCAGCTTCTGCGTGGTTTTAAAGCATTTTCATCTCTGTGTTCTGAAAAGGAACAAATGGGACACAATATGAACAGCAGTATTAACAAATTGAAAGTTATTTCAAGTGGAAAAGACTTCACTGTGATTCAGTGATTTGGGATCTTTTCACCTGATTTCATGGCACATCTGCTTTTTGCTGAACAGGTTTTTTTTAATGGTGTATTGTGCGCTTTGACTTCTTAGAGTCATTTTAATTGATTCACTAATGAGTCTACGATTGTTTCCTCTTCAAAATACGATTCACAGACACATGCCAATTCCTATTGTTCAGTTTCTAGTCTGTGCAATCACACACACACATACACACCCACAGCAAATTGTATCTTTTCTGCTCCCCATTGTTGCCTTGAGAAAATATTATTCTGTCTGAATACCTATTCTATAGTCTCCATTCTTTGACCCGACGCTATATAAGCATTCTGTCTTTTTTATGGTGTCTTATTCTCATGGTAATTTGACTGCCTGAGAGCACTGCCACAGAATTGTTCTTTCTTTCTTTCTTATTCCACAAAAATATGGTAAAAAGTCATTCCTGGGATTTAAAAAAAAGTAAAGAAAAGAGGAAGACGCTCCTCAGTGGGTTTCTGTTGTCAAGTCTGCACTATCCTGTCTGCCCCCTGTTCATATGCAAATGAGCCGGAGCTTGATTGTTTCCTCATATTTTAATCTCCTGCGTGGTGGTTCAGGGGATGGGGAGGTGGGCAGCAGATTTGGTTTGAGGAGCAGATGAGAGGAAAGGGAAACAGATGATGGACAGGGAAAAAGAGGCGAGGACAGAGGGTGTTTGCTGCTGCAGGGGGGGAAGTTAAAGACACGAGGTGGAAAGCCAAACGTCGAACTAGAACAGTGAAGACCTGAGACCAGAGAGGACCAGATGAGATTACTACAATGCAACGAGACGCGATAGAAGAGCTGATGGATGATGAGCAGCAGATACTTTCCAGTATAAGACACTCACAGCTTATTAAATGTTACAGAAATGTTTTAATAAAGCTTAGCTTGAAATTTAAAAGGGGTCACTGCAGAGCAATGACTTCTCCGAGCCACACGTCACTTTCAGACCAATCACCGTTCACTGGCTGCTGCTCGTGCAGGTCCTCCTGTGCTGAACACTGAATGAGAGGAGGAGCTAAATAGAGCTCTTTGAACAAACTCACGTTGCGTTTGCATAAATATACATATTAATAGAGCTTTGTGGAAGCCCCCCCCCATCCCCTCCCCCCTTCAGTTTTTGCAACTTGTATTCTAGAGGTCATGCATTTTGCAGGGAAGAATGTAGTTTTTTTTTCTTTATGAAATCGACTCAGAAAGGAGGAGATAAAATCATCTGAGTGGGTTCTGGAGTACAATCTAGAGGAATGTGTTTCTTGGACACTACTCAGAGTTTTTCTGGTATGAGCCTCTTCTGCGGTTGGAGTTGTTTGTTGCTGTGATTGTTGCATATATATATATATATATATATGTATATATATATGTATATATATATATATATATATATATATATATATATATATATATATATAAAGATCCCACATGCAAGAGCACAATAGGCTTCAGTTTGGGGCAAACAAAACCTTTTTTTTTGATGGAATTTGTTCCCAGGGGGACCTTTAATGTTCAAAAAAAAAAAAAAAAAAAGAAAAGAAAGAAAAATAATGAAAGAAGAGAAAAAAATTGTACAAAAAGAGAACTCAGCAACCAAACGAAAAATCTTTTTATAAAGCCTTTATTTGTTAATTTTGAAAACTCAGCCTATCCCGTTTATATTTTGTTCAATCAGAGTCAGAGTCAGAGTTTCTTTATTGTCATTCGCACCTCATGTGGTACATGTGGTGGAGCGAAATTATGTACACGGGGTCCCAGTTACATCCAACAATAAAATGTCTAAGAAAAACAGTAATAACATCTAAGATATGAACTAAGAAAAACATCAACTAAATATACACTAAGCACTCATAACATAAAAACATTGAACATCAGCACAAACATGAACATGAGTCTGTGAGCAGATGTGCACGCATGAACACATCAACATTAAAACAGATCAGCAGCAACATGAAACAGATCAGCAGCAACATGATATGGTTTTTCACAGTGATTATTCTAGTCAGAGATTCATGAGTCTAACAGCCTCAGGGTAGAAGCTGTTCCTCAGTCTAGTGGTTCTACACTTAATGCTCCTTAACCTCCTTCCTGAGGGGAGTGGGGCAAAAAGTGTGTGTGCTGGGTGAGTGGGGTCCTTCATGATGCAGGTGGCCCTCTTCCTGCATCTAGAGGTGTAGATGTCTGTGATGGTGGGGAGGCTGATTCCAACAGATTTCTGTGCAGCCTTCACCACTTTCTGCAAAGATTTTCTTTCTGCAGCTGTGCAGCCTCCATGCCACACATTGATGCTCGAGCACAGGATGCTCTCCACTGCACACCTGTAGAAGGAGGTGAGGACTGAGCTTCCCAGACCAGCTCGCCTCAGCCGTCTGAGGAAGTAGAGTCTCTGATGAGCTTTCTTGATCAGGCTGGTGGTGTTGTTGTTCCAGCTGAGGTTGTCATTCATGTGTACACCCAAGTACTTGTAGCTGGAGACCACTTCCACTGCAGATCCTCTTATGTTCAGGGGGGTGTAGGTGTTTTTGTTCCTTCTGAAGTCCACAATCATCTCCTTTGTCTTCTTCACATTGATGTGAAGGTTATTCTCTTTGCACCAGCTCTCCAGGTGTTCCACCTCTTGCCTGTAGCTGGACTCATCATTGTTTGTGATGCATCCCACCACCGCTGTATCATCTGCAAACTTTACAATGTGACAGCCTGGATGGGTAGCTGCACAATCATACGTGAGCAGAGTAAACAGGAGGGGGCTCAACACACATCCCTGAGGATGTGTGTTGAGCAAGACCTTCAAATCCAAGACCTAGTTGTAACTGTTTATAAGTGCCTAAAGTTCTGACAGAGCAGAAAAAATCCTCTAACATCAACTTTTGTTCACATATTTAACCTTTTTTCCTTCGGATTGGCTTTTACTTTACAGTTGTCTAAATCCTGGTTCATTGTATGAAACCAGCCTGCGTCTCTTCACCTCCATCATATTTATACTTCTGAAACCATTCATTTAGTTTCCAATGGTTTAACAAAGTCAAACAGAACCTTTTCTATGTTAATGGAAAAAGTAAAATGCCATAATTATATCCATAATCAAACACTTGCTGGGTAATTTGATAAAGCCACTGAACTAATTATTAGACCAGTTTTTAAGTTTCTGCAACATTTATTATTATTTGACATATTTAGCATCAACAGGTGCTCCAGTTTCCTCCCACAGACATAAAACATGCATGTTAGGCTGATTGGTAACTCTAAATTGTCTCTAGGTGTGAGTGAGAGAGTGAATGGTTGTTTGTCTCAATGTGTCCCTGTGATGGACTGGAGACCTGTCCAGAGTGCCCCCGCCTCTCACACAGTGATAGCTGGACATGGACACCAGTGATCCCCGCGACCTGAAAAGGAAGAAGCAGGTAAAGATGATGGATGGATGGATGGATGGATGTAACACAAGACTAGGTAAGACCCCCTTCACAGTGGGTCATGGGCCCCAAAACCTAAAAAAACATGGCTGATTTATGGCTAAAAACCTTCAGCATGAAGACAGTCATGGTGCTGCTCCTCTTTTAGTACTCATTAAAATGTTAGTTCTTGGTTATTTGCACATTCATAATATGCGCTCCTGCACCATCTCTTGTTCTACACATTAGAAGCATGCTCCCTTATCAGTCATATTACTGAACCTGATATACCCACTATGTTCTGGCCACGTCTTTCAGACTGCAAGAGCAAACCTCACGTATATAGCAAACTATATATGAATATTTCTGTTCAGTGCCCTGTGACGACTTCTGTTGTGACTTGGCACTATATATACTGAATTAAATCTGATGAACCAGATCCTACAAAAACATTTATATTTAAAAGTCCATATTTTTCTTCATCATTTGATGTATTTGCACTCACTGTGTCTGCTTTGATTGTTCACTTTTTTAGATATGTGGTTTTGTTTCTTGTATACAGATTTTATTTGAGTGATTTAAAGTGTAATGCTGGTTTTGTGATTTGTACATCTGTGGGTTAGCATAAAGTTGAACTAAAGGCTCTTCATGAAACAAATTTGAGGGAAATATTCCTGAGAGATCCGATAATTTTGTCTTTTTATGATTTTTTCAGCTGAGTTAACTTTAATGAACAGATTATTTAATAAAGTCAAAGTGAAAACAGGATTTCATGATAAAGCCGGCACCGTTTATTTATTTTTATTCTTCACTGATAAAATAAAAACCCATTATGTTTTAAACATGAAATGTTTTTTAAAAAAAATTTCCACCCTTCGTCCGGGTTCTCCCGCCTGCCAGGGCTCAGAATCCGGCCTTTGTGAACACGCGAGGCCGGGGTCCTCGCATGCTTCAACGGGTCGTATGATCATATGATCTCATATGATCCTTCACAGTGACTAGCTTGCTCTGAATTTTCTCATCGGTCACCAAACACAAAAAAACGCCTTGACTTCAGCATTAAACACGGTGTTGTCATTATTGTTTTTAAAATCTTAAAAATAGATCCAGCCGCTGCTCCGAGTTCTGAGTAATTGCAAATGGCTGATCGGTCAAGAGTTTCTGAGAGAGATCCAGTGACTCCTCCTCCCGACCAATTAGTTACCGACAGCGTTCTGACGTCACGTTTAGGTGCCGACTCAGCTCGAACGGTCCCACCAGAGAAGCAGGGACAAAAAAGGGGCCGAATCAGGTAAACAGTACTAGTGGCATAGCGCTCAAACCGTGGCGAGCTGAGCAGAGTTGGGGCTGAGTAGGAGTGGTGGAAAAGGGGCATAACATGAAAATCAACCTTGTTGTGTATTCTGCATTCAATGTGGCTAATAAATTCTAAGGAGCACAAAGAAAGCCATGAACCACGACACAAGTGTATTTTATGTAGCTTCAATGCATTTAGATCAGTACATTAAGAACCTCCGAACACTTTAACAAAAAACAACTTCCAAGTTTTTGCAAAATGTAACTTGTCTCAGTTTATTGGGGAAAAAAAAAAAACCGATGAGTGTAACAAAAACATATTGCTCCAGAAAGATATTATGTGCCCACATAAACATGCACACACAGAATACAAAACAACGAAGAGCTGTTGTGGAAGCTCACATTGGCGCTTTATTTAAAAAAATTCCCGTAACCTCAACACGAACATTCGCTCTGCCTCGATCCCTAGAGCCGCAGCTGACCGGGCTTATTCCAATTCAGATCAGTCTCAAGTTAAACAGCCTGCTCGTACTCACATTCAGCCTACGTCTCACCTCTTTCTGACCTTCTAACTAAAACATCCACAGGAATGCGTGGAGAGTTCAGCCACCTACCACAGCCCCTCTCCATCACCTCCTTATCTCTCAGCAGGTCACTGAGCACTGAGTCCAAACTGGATGTCCTCCAGGGATGGTTGTGCAACGTGTTTATGACATCCCGGCTGTGTGTTGATGTTGTTGTTGCTGATGTTAACAAGAGCAACAAAGAGGTGGAAGGCTGGAACACGCCGTTCCACTGGGGGAGCGGTGTAGTCGACCTGATCTTCTGAGGGAGCAACGAGGAAGGGTTCGTTTGAGAGGGAGGAGGAGAGAGAAGTGCTGCGCAACAGAGGAATGAAAAATGAAATATATGGAAAATGTAACAACGAGAAGATTAACCTAAAACAACAAACCTCAGCACAAAAACAATAATAGGGTTGTTGCCAAACCAGCTCTGAAGTACAGAACTTTGTGGCCATATGACAAACAATTTTGTTCATTGCAAGAATTTACAGAGATTAAAAAAAAATATATGATTCATAGAATATGCTTTACATTTGAACTTTTACATAAATGTAGAAGGCGGGATGTATTATGGTCTAGTCTCTGTCCATCTGTACATCTTTATGTCTTACCCATACCGTATACACTTTTAATACACCACCTTTAAGGTCAAGGTCACATATCAAGGTCAAATGTTACTCTAGGTCTTTGCTTGTTCAGACTTTGCTGTATAACAGTTTGTTAACGGACCTATAATGTGCCATTTGTGGTACTCTTCTTTAAAGATGCTGCAGTCTCATGTTAGTTAGATTTAACCATCTCATATTTTATTTTAGGAGGCATGCTTTCTGCGTGTTATTTAATATTTTTCCATTCTGACTAACCTTGCAGCGATCTGAAATCTGGGCTCATAAAACAACCTGATAAAGCATTACATTCACTTATTTATTCATTTTACAAACTGCAGTGCTCCAGCAGGTTCCCAGAACCTTAAACTACAGAATATTATTTAATATGGTCATTAGTCCTGCGGGTTTGGTCCACTTAGACACAGACAGATTGTAGTAACACCACGGATCTGAAGAAACCAGTTTACAAAAACCTCTGGCTTCTATTAAGCAGAATAATAGTACCGGTACTTAGCACCTGTTACTATTTTCAGTACCCTTGGCTCTGTGGTTCTAACCGGAACGAAGAGGTACAAAAACGTGACATCAGAACACTGTCGGTCACTGATTGGTCGGGGGCGGAGTCAAGGGCGGAGTCACTGGATCCTTCAGAAACTTTTCAAAACAATAATCCGCCATTTGCAATTTCTCAGACTGGAGCAGCGGCTGGACTTATTTTAAAGATTTTAAAAACAATACTGACAACATCTTGGTCTAATGTTGATGTGCTGGCATTTTTTGTGCTTGGTGGCTGACAACATAATTCAGAGCAAGCTGGATGGCGCTCTGCTGGTGTATCCCGATCCTCCCTACGGCGCCTCGGAGCGCCAGGCCGGGCATGGCGTCATCTCCCTGGCTCCAAGTTCAGCTGGTCACTGCGGAAGATCCTTCGATGTGCCGACTCGGAGGCTCGGGTTCCGGATACCAGCCTTGTGTGCTCAGAGCTCCGCAGGTCACTGCGAAGCTGGAGATGGGGACTCGCAGATGGCTGTTGCGAAACCCCGGCCACGCGTAATCATGAAGGCTGAATCCCGATCCCACCCGGCAGCAGACTGGACAGTCTGGGACGGACGGTGGAAGCAATTTTTAAATAAAATAATATTTTGTTTTTATACAAAAAATGTTTTAAAAAATTGCTGAAGCGATTTAAAAATGATTTTTTTTTTTTTTACACGTAAAATGTTTTTTTAAATCGCTTCCACCTTTCGTCGCAGACCCGTCTTTGTCCGCCTGTCTGCGCGGGTCGGACCTTCATGATTACGCACGGCTGGAGTCTTGGAACGGCCTCTGCGAGTGACCAGCTGAGCTGGAGCTGGGAGGATGAGTCTGCCCGTCCTGGCTCCAGAGGAGAGGATCATGTGACTGCCGGCAGTGTCGTGTGAGACCAGCAGAGCTGGTCATAAAAAAATAATATATATTTTAGCGTTTAAGATAAAAAAATAATAAAATAAATGGTGCCAGCTTCATGATGAAATCCTGTTTTCACTTTAATGACTGTTAACTCAGCTGAAAATCATAGAAAGACACAAAACTATTAAATCTCAGAAATATTTCCCTCAAACATGTTTAAAGAAGAGACGACCTTCAGTTCAACTTTATTTTAACTCACAAATGTACAAATCACAAAACAAGAACTTTAAAGCAAAGCTAAAAATAAAATGTTTATATGTGAACAAGAAAGAAAACCACACATTTAAAATGAACATTAAAAGTAGACATTGAGTGCAAATACATCAAATGATGATGAAAACCTATAAAAATTTAAATCTAATGTTTTTGTAGAATCTGGTTCATTAGAGCTTTAATTTA
>NC_056502.1:29347690-29352965 GCF_014905685.2 Nematolebias whitei | reverse complement strand
ATATATATATATATATATATATATGTATATATATGTATATGTATATGTATATATATATATATATATATATATTTATACACATGTACATACACACATACATGCATACATACATACACACAACTTCAAAATTACATAAATTCTCAACCTGTACTGAAAACAGTTTCTGCGTCTCAGCGCCACCAGCTGGTGAGAGGTGGTGACGTCAATTTGAACCCCGCCCACTGGAACCGGTACTGAAAGCATAATGGAAACACAACCTGGACTGTGCCGAGTAGAGTAGAGCCGCACACAACCTGGACTGTGCCGAGTAGAGTAGAGCCGTGCTGTACCGGTACTACAGGTACTAATGGAAAAGGGGCATAAGAGAAGGATTACACGTCAGATCTGGTTTACAAACTAGTTTTTGTATCTTAAATATTAGAAAAGGTTTCAGAAAACACACTTGGGTCTGCAACTGTTCTTTAGAAAACCAGTTCAAAGGCAGCAGGTGTGTTTTAGCTAATAGTGCCAACATTTAGGTGTTAAAATGTAAATATAACAAACAACTGAAAAAGACAATAACTTTCATTTTTAAGACAGCCACAAAGATATAAACAGCTGTTGTTCCATAAATATCTTTTTATTTTTTTTAAATCTTCATATAACTTGATGCGTAACTATTTTTCCATTTTTTACTGACAGGAACACACTAAGATAAGTTTGTCAATCAAAACAATCAGATGTTTTAAATTATTATCTACTACTTCTGTTGGGACAGCACGGTGGCACAACTGGTGGAGCTGCTGCCTCTCAGCGAGCAGGTCCCGGGTTCAAATCCCGGTCCGGGGAATGTGAATGATTATTTGTCTAGTTTGTTTCTATGTGTCCCTTTGATGGACTGGAGACCTGTCCAGGGTGTCCCCCACCTCTCGCACAGTGATCGCTGGACATGAGCACCGGTGAACCCCGTGACCCAAAATGGAAGAAGCGGGTAAAAGATAATTAATGGATTCCTGTTGGGCAACCAATCCAGTGATTAGTTTGAGAGCTGGATCATTTCTAATCCTCATCATTATCCATTCTATATCTTATTGTATTCAGTATACGTTGCTTCAAGATTTTACTTTCCAAGTGTCAGAATGAGATGGCACCCTCTTTAACTCGTGTTAAATTACAGGTTCACACAGAGGTCGTAAAGTGCTGAGTCAGGCTTTAAACTGTAAACAAAACATGCATGATGTAAAAAAAAAGGTAAGATTTTCTTCTGTTTGCACCTCCTGTCCACACAGAGTTTTAGGTTAAAAAAGTTTGTTAAAAACGCTCTCTAGAGTTTAAATGTTTTTAAAACAATATTTTTGTGTGTATGAATTAAAAACTGTTATAATGCAAATTGTTTTACACTATCGCTTTGTGTCCTCGAAACAAAACAACATAGTTGTTTTGCATGTTTCTCCACACCTTTGTTCACACTGAAACACACATTTTCCAAAACACTTTTTTACTTTTTTGTTTTTCTACTAAACACATTACCATTTCTACCAATATCCTGATGCATACTCAATAATCCAGGTAGAAAAATCTAAAAAAGTTAAATCTGGTCCTCTGGACATTCAAAAAAAACAAAACAAAGCAAATCAACAAAAAAATGTAGAAACATTTCGTCTCTCATCCGAGAGACTTCCTCAGTCTGAGGAGCTGTATTGGTATTTCTACCAATACCTTCATTTACACCGAATCACCAAAAAGTATCCAAAGTATCCAAAAGGCTGTAGTTGTATGCCAGGCATGTGTGTGGCGCTGTAACTCTGCCACAGACAGGAAAATATACCAAAACAGGAAATAATGTGTGGAGCACAGAAAGCTTACAGACTAGGTAATACCAGATGGCTAGGCCTCAGACCGACGAAGCCTCTTGGATGAGGGGCGAAACGTTTATTTTTAACAAGAAAACGAAGTCCAGATGACATGATTCAACCTTTTTTGTTGTTCTTACAGACTAGGTGTAAAATATGAAAACAACCAAAAGATGAGGCCCTCAGGTCATGGATACAATAAAAAAAAAGTTGTGGATAAGATAAAAAAGTAAAAAAAATAAATAAAAAAAAGAACTTGACTTCTGTTCTGAAGCTGAAGATGTTTCTCTGACCACCCGGGAGGCTTTATCAGTTCAAAAATGTCTGGAGTGTGTGCAGTTCACAGCTTTATAAAACTGCATGAGAGGCCTGGTTGATGACTTATGGTGCTTTGCCCTAGTCTCAACTCTCATCAGTTTCTCCCCACACCACCAGTTAAGGGCCTGCCCTGCCAGTATGCATATTTCCATTTGTAATAAATGTTTATTTATTATTACATTATTTTAACAAAAATCCTAAAATGTCCAAACAACTCCACTAGGTGGCAATAACATCCCTATAACAATAAATTAATCAACAGAATTAGTGTACCCCGCCTCTTGCACAGTGATAGCTAGATATGGGCATCAGCAAGGGCATCAGAAGCATCCGTAATGTCGGGGTGGGGGGTGGGGGGGACAACGTGATGATGTGTTTAGGTGTGTGTGTGTGCGCGCGTGTGCGTGTGTAAAAAAAAGTATACTCTAGTGAACAAAAAAGCAGCATTTCACCTAGATTTCCTTTAATTCTACACATTTAAAACATGTTTCTCACCAAGTTTGTGTAAATTCAGCTGTGGGTTTTAAATACATTTTAACTTTAATACACTTTAATACTGAGCCTCAGGTTGGCACTATTTGTGCTTATAGAGAAATAAAAAAAGCATCACCACTAGACTTTTTTTTACTTGTGTTCAACACGACTCATCTAAATGACGTTTCTCATGAAGCTTGAGGACAATAAGGTGTGGGGGTTTAAAGACATTTCAACTTTAATGCAGCTGAACACACAGCGTCTCTTACACCTGCAGCGTCTTACAGAGTCACAGTTACTGCGAAGAGAACATGCTACAGACGTAGCGCTCCTCTCAAACACCCTCCTAACTATGTATATATGTTTATGATCAACCCCCTCCGGTCAACAACTTCCCGCACTAAGCTGCTAAACTGGCGAGCGAGCAACACAATAGGTACCTTCATCTCCTCCACCTGTGCGCGCTTTTTGCCGAGGCAGGAGACTCAGAGAGTTGGAGGTAACCAGGAAAACCTGGAGTGGAGTTTTAGTAGCTTGAGTATTCTCCTATTAATCAAGTGGAATGGATTTGTTCACAATGAGAAAAAGAAACTGTGCCGACTGAACTAATGTTTCATAGTAAAAGTGTGTGTGTGTGTGTGTGTGTGTGTGTGTGTGTGTGGGGGGGGGGGGGGGTCCAAATGAACATTTTTTTAATGTGTGTGTGTGGTTTGGGGGACATGTCCCCTTCACATATAATGGTTGTGATGCCCATGGGCACCAGTGACCCATTCATCTATCCATCCATTATCTTTTTACCCGCTTCTTCCATTTTGGGTCACGGGGGTCGCCGGTGCCTATGTCCAGCAATCACTGTGCGAGGGGCGAGTACACCCTAGACAGGTCGCAAGTCCATCACAAGGACACATAGAGACAAATGAGACAAACAACCATTCACTCTCTCACTCACACCTAGGGACAATTTAGAGTTACCAGTGACCCCTGCGACCCAAAAAAGGAAAAAGTGGGTAAAGTTGATGGGTGGATGGAATTAGTAATGTAGAAGCAGTCTAAGTTTGCTTTAGAAACTCTCACACTTTATTGAAAAAAATGCATAAGAATGATTAGATTATTCACAATACAATAAAATCTGGTTTTAACCCTTTAATGCACAACATATGCACACACCTTCTAATGCACAAGGGTCAAAAATGACCTGAATTCATTTTCCAGGTTATTTCATGCTGACTGAGTTTTTCCTTGCTCTATCGTTTGAAATCAATTCATTTTATGATTGAATATTCCAAGTATTCTTTAAATATCTTGTTTTTAATTACCACAGATCATTAATTTATTTTTTAAATGTCCTACTTTATGATCAAAAACACTTTTTATATTACTACACATGGGTCATCAAAGTGTGATTTCAAATTAAATGTCTTAATACTATAATAAAAATAGTTTCAAGTAATTACTTTAGCAGTGAATGGGGCCAAACAATTATTTATTTAATATTTGCAACGTTTGTCATTTTGTCACACATACCTCCTGATAACTGATAACAGCTACTGAACTGAACTTTATCTGTGGTTTAACTGTAAACTGGTGAAATGTGACCAAACAAAATAAAACACAGTTGAACACATCACTCGAACACAAACTGCCATCTCAGTTTTTACATGCCTCACAAATGATCACTAAGTGTTTGTACTCCTTGCACACAGGCCTGGTGCACTGGGAACACCAGCTGCTGGCTTTTCTGTCTTTTGCAACTGGGCAGATCGTGCACCTCTTCCTCTTCCTTTGGCCCTCCTGTCTGTGTCCTCTTGTAGCTGGGAGGTGGTTGTGTTTTTTTTTTACCTACACTTTCCCATTGCCTCAATAATATGCTTGTGGAGTTTGGGTGATGTCCTCCATGCACCTCTTCATATGTGGCATGACAAGCTCTTTGCCCAGATCCTTGATAAATGGCCGGAGTGCATTACTCACACCACCCATATGATCAGGGTGTTGTGCACTGAAGTTGGTGTAGGCACTGAGTGGCAACATCCAGCATATTGTACCAGAGAACCATGGGTCACCTCCTTGTTCTTCACAGACATGTGTAGTTGCTAACCATTTGATCCATTGTGTCCACTCCTTTCATTTTATGTAGTACTGGATCACTTCTGATTTCTTCTTCTGACGCTGTTATCCACTGCTTTGTCATCATGCACGGTGCTCAGCAGGACAGCAGCCTTTCTCTTCTTCTGCACATAGCTCACCATGGTCATGTTGCCATGAAATCCAAATTCAGAGCTATGAAGTTCCTCTGATTTAGATTGCGTCATGATGGTGGTATGTCAGGCTTATTCTGGCGAAGAGTCCCAACCAATGATCAGGTTGTTGTTGAGGAGCTTCTCAGCCAGAGGGACACTGGTGAGAAAGATGTTCAAATGCTGTAGTAAATGCACACGGGTCGTTTCTGACCCATGTGTGTAAACTTGATGTAGAATTACAAAAGCTGTGCTTGTTCATAACTTAAGAAAGGAAAAATAAAAAAACGATGATTTGTGCTAAACAAAAACAAGATATTTACTGCATATTTGGAAAAGTAAATGATAAAATGTATTTATTTGAAAAGTATTTGTAGTGAGACACGTGAGGTACGTGTCACTTGTTGTATGACAAAT
>NC_056502.1:29337225-29347590 GCF_014905685.2 Nematolebias whitei | reverse complement strand
ACAGGGTTGGCGTCACAATTTATACCATAATTGTAGTAGTCCCTCGTTTATCGCAGGGGATCCGTACCCTGAAGCCCTGTGCGGAGGTCAATTTTTGCAACTTTCACACTGTGTCCCGTATAGGACACAGTACGAGATTTAATTTTTTTTACACCTCCACTCCCCCTTGTGTTTCTTGTAGTGAACTAGGCCTCCGACCAAAACCTGTCTCTGAAGACCTTCATGGGACAGGAACTGTTATTCATTGATTTGAATCCAGAAACAAATTAGCTCATCAAGAGACTGTTAATTGTATCCTGAATTAATCAATTGAAAGAACACTCTTCTTTTTATATTATCGTTACTATTTTACAATATCTTGATAATCAAAAGTGTGTTTAGTTCATATCATTTCTAATGTTGAAGTGAACCACTCATTTTAAATCAACTGTGAAACAGTATTAATGATTTTTAAACCTCATTTAAATTAGAAATCAAGTTAAATGTCTATTTACAAAGTAATTATGCATTTTGATCTTCTGTCTGAATGAGGAGTAGTGATGTTGGTCGAAAGTCAGAAAACAAGTTATTAGAACAAACTGTCTTGTTTTAAACCTAGCAGACGGTAAAAAGAAACAACTGGCATCTGCGTTTGTCTCACTTCGCCATAACATTTCTCTGTCTGTACTAAACGTTCCTAAACATTCCTGCACCCTCTCTTGACTTTTAATAACCCTCTGACATCACTAGAACCACCCCCTGTTGGTTGTTTCAACCAATCAGGAAGTACTAAGTGACTGGAAGTGAGGACTCTTTAAAAGTCAACACTTCCTGGAACTATTCAGTCTTTGATCTGAGTCTTCTCGACTCCTCAGTCTTTGACCGGAGTCTTCTTGGGTCTTTCGTGGAGTCTTCTGGGAGTATTTCACTTCTGAGTGGGATCTCTGATGGAGTTACAGCGCCTCGCTGTGAACTTACCCGGGCGTAACGCCTACAACTTCGAAGGGAGCTTGTTCTGTTTGACGGAGTAAACCACACGACTTCTGACAATGACCAGCCACTTTAACCGGAGACGCTGGAAAGGTAGCGTTGAAATGGACCCGGTACCAGAGCTGATTCATCTTCTGTGAAGGTAACGAGTCGTCGCGCACTAAGTGTACCGGAGGTTTGAGCTGGTGTTGAAAGAAGCGTGCTAATTCTGGTCAACAAAACATACATCTTTCCTTCATCCATCTTCCTCTAAATCTCTCCTCTTGTAAATCTTTTTGCCAGTAAATCAATCTAGATGCCTTCAGAAATGTTCTGTTGTCTTGTTAGTAAAGCGTGCCAAGTTTTATTAATCAGAACCAGATCAGCAAATCTATGTGTACATGTTTGATGTTAAATTTTGATTCTGTTAAATAAATGACCTCATTTATTCTGATGGGTCAAACAAAATGGCGTCTCATGTCACTGATTAAACAATGAACACAGTTATCTTGGTCACATGGCATTAATTTAACTCGAAAAAGAAAGAACCCATTGTATTTACATTTTTAGTAGTGAAGCGACAGTTAAGCTGTCCCCCACATTTCACTACATTCTTTTTCCTTATCTGAAATAAGGGCTGCGCCTCTCGAGGCCAGTGGCCTCAGTCACCTCCGTCTCTCCATGTCTGTTTGTTATATTTCTCTTGGATGGGCTGAAAAGAAATGCAATTTTGTTGTACTTCGGTGCAATGACAATAAAGCTGATTCTGATTTGTCTCATCTAAACAGCAACACTTTTGTAATGCAAGTATTAATAATACCATGTAGAAATGATTTTTTAAAGATATTTATGATAAACTAGAAACACCTGAAACTGACTCTCAAGAGAACTTTGAGAGTTTGGGGTAAAAAATTAAAGTTAAACAGAAACACACATCTTTGTTGTAATCTGGGACATAAATATTTGTCTTTTAGCGTTAATATTTATTTATAAAAACTAAAGCGGCAGAATCAGCCTCTCTCACTGTGAGAGACACTCAACAGACTGTGCGCTCCAGCAGCGGTGCACGTCTCTTTAAGTCTCTCTCTCTGACTTAGAGTTTGGTCACGTGTGCAGGTCGCACGTATGTACGATGAAGATGATGCTCAGAACACATTAATATTTAATACAAAGTTAGATTTTAGATACAAAAGTCCCGGGAGGTCGGGGGCATGGTGTGGGAGGAGGGGGTGGAGGTGATGGTGTATCAGTTCTGGTATCTCCCCCGGCTGCAGTGAATTGGTCACCTGTGAACACAAACGTTTAATATGTAGACATTTAATAAATTATTACATGTCACCACCTTCATGAAGGGGTGGGCAGTTTGATTAGGGTAGCGGGGTGTCCTCCTTGGTTTGCTGCAGGTGAGCTTTCACCTACAGTTTCTCTCTGCTGCTCACACCCCGCCTCACTGTGAACCAGACAGCATGACCCACCCTGCTCTGCTCTGATTGAGTCAAACTGTGGCTCTGGTTCTCTTTAAAGCTGCATCACTTTAATTCCTGTATGATCACTAGATTGTTTGGCTTTTACAAGACCACAACAGAACACACGTTTTTGTCCTCATTTTTACTGATGACAAAAATCTGTACTGGCCACATCCAAAATGATGGAGAACTTTAATCCATAAGGATGCCTCTTAGCAACTACACTGATATTTTTTATTTATTTATTTTTCCCCCATTTTACAAGCTTTCGCAACAAAATACGACGTTTCTGCAACGTGATGTTAGTAAGTACTTGTGCAATGAGTATTTAAATCTAGAATTAGATGCAATATATAATTAAATTAAATTCAGTTTATTTATATAGTGCCCAGTCACAACAGAAATCTTACGGCACTGAACAGAAACATTCATATATATAAAAATAAGTTAACACTATTTATCTGAGGAGCAGACTGCTTGGAATTTAACTCCATCACAGACTCAGCAGTGTAAAGGAAAAACTCCATGAGGAAGAAACCTTTAGCAGAACCAGGCTCAGGACAAGCGGCCATCTGCTTCGACCGGCTGGGTTTGAGAGGAACAGATACACAATGGCAGCTCAAGAATCATGTTAAGATAGAAGTAGAATCAAATAAAAACTATTAAATTTTACCAATTAATTTAAGGAAATTAGGTCAATTTGTCCTCTAGTAGTCTAAGCCTATAGCAGCATAACAAGCCAACCCTAACTATAGGATTTATCAAAAAGAAAAGTCTTAAGCCCAGTCTTAAAACTGGACAATGTGTCAGACTCACGGACAGAAACTGGAAGTTGGTTCCACAAGAGAGGAGCCTGATAACTGAAAGATCTTCCTCCCAGTCTGCTTTTAGAAACTCTAGGAACCGCAAGTAAGCCTGCAGTTTGAGAGCTCTGTTGGGAAAATATGGAACAATAAGATCTCAAATATAAGATCGAGCTAGGTTGTTGAGAGAAGTATTTGGACACCCAGATAATAAACCATTGCAATAGTCCAGTTTAGACATGACAAATGCATGAACCAGTTTTTCATCATCCTTTTTAGAGGTTTCTAATTTTAGCGACATTACGCAGGTGGAAGAAGGCAGTTCTAGTAACATTTTTAATGTGGGCATTAAAAGCCATGTCCTGATCAAAAATAACACCTAACATTAGAGCTGGAGGCCAGATTAATGCCATCCAAGGAGGGCAAAAGACGCTCAGGTCCAAAAACCGAAACCTCAGTCTTGTCTGTATTCAAAAGCAGAAAAATTTAGGGTCATCCAGGTTTTTATGTCTTTAAGACATGTTTGTAGTCTAAATAACTGCATATATATACTGTATTTAAAGCATACTAAGATTCATTTTAATACAAAGCAAGGCTAAAGGACAGGATGCATGCAGTTGGGCCATGCCTGAAATAATGTAAGCTGATTGCAAACCAACGTTTTTTGTTTTAAACTTCCTCTCAGTAAAGGCATCATGTCAGCAATTTCTAATCATACATATCATTAATGACTAAGCTCAAAGTGCATTTCAATGCTCTCTTCTGATGTAAAACGAGGAAGGAAAAAAACGGTTCTGACAAAAGTTTTCCACCAAATCCTTTGCGGCATTTGCACCCAAAATTCAGGCAGACTGCAGTAAGTTGATCACCACATTTCAGAGGTGAGGTTAAGGCCTCCAGCAGTGCATTTGCAACCTGCAAGGGCAGTCTTAATGAATAGTGAGATACATGATAAATGTGGCCATATGGTGAAGCCGGCTGGCCAAGACAGGGGCGCTAGCAAGCTCAGTCACACACAGACTCACACACACCTCTCTTGTTTCATTCTGCTGCTAGGGAAGAGGACTCATCAAACTGCATAAGTCAAGACAGCAGCAGGTAGGGGTTAATGACCTGCAGGTCCTTTAGATGGAGTGTGATGACCAGCTGTGAAATCACAACAACACTTCCTGTCAGAAAAAGTTACACTGAAAGAACTCAAGCTGATTCTGCTCGAGCAAGACTGTCACTTTACTAGAACTGGTAAATCAGAATCACTTAAAGTAATCCGGTTCACTAGTCACTCAAGTCATTCACGCTGTACCACCCCACCCCCATGCCATACAGTATATAGGGCACTGGATATGCTTATTCATAGGTTGTTGTTTTTTAGTTTTACACACCAATAAACAGATGATGGAACAAAAATAATCAAAAGATCTGACTCGTCTTGAGTTCGTAGCATTTCTGGTGATTTATTACCTTGGTGCAGCGACCCGACTCTCCTAAGTCTGCAGCATTTCCAGTTAACTATTAACCTGGAACAATGAGCCAAACTGTCTGAGTTTACAGCATTTTTGGTGATTCTGCTCTTTTCAGTAAGTTCACTAACTCAAGGACTTAGTGGCTCCTACATGTGTCCAGTTAACCACTGTTTTTGTCTGTCCAGACAGGTCTCACTTGTAAATGAGTCTTCGAGGCTCAATGTGATTTATCTGTTTAAATAAAGGTTGAATGAATGAAAACTATGCCAGAAGACATGGAGAATCTGGGTTAATTAAGAATTCGGATTTGTGAGTGCTGATTCAGTGTGCGGATTTGGATCAGTGAGTCAGGAAACAATATATGTTATGTGCATTATATATCATGTGCATTTAAACCAATATTACTACCTGTGAAATACTTATTTTTACTAATTCATCCTACTTGCACTGTCATATTCTACCATGTTGTCATTTACTATATTTTTTTTAGACCTTGTAAATATTATGTCTTTTTCACTTTTTGGTACTTTACTTTGTAATTTTATTGCATGCTTTAGTATTTCTTGTTTTTTTCTTAACGAGTGAAATTTGTTCTTCTTATCCTGAACATTTCATTGCATTTTTGACCTTGTGTTAACCTGCATATGACAAATAAACAACAGTAACCGACGGAATGTACAGATAACAATGGTTGACTTTCAAGCCATGTATAAGTCTGACCCATGAAGGTGTAGTGGACGTCCTCACCTGTGTTCGTGGTCCCCCATGACCACAGGGGGGTGATGTTAGTCCATGCACATGACCTTCCGTCCGCAGGACATAAGGGTGACAATGCCACGCTGAAAGCATTAAAACAGATTGCTTATTGGCCTGGAATGAAAAAGGATGTCAAGGACTACATAAAAGGGTGCCTGATCTGTGGCCAGTTTCAACCATCCAGACCACTTCACAGAGCACCACTGCATAGTAGAGGCATTGCATTTCCATGGTCGGACCTCCAGATTGACTGGGTCGGACCACTCACTAAGACCTCTAGAGGAAATAAATATTTTCTCACGGTAACCTGCGCGTTTACCAAATGGGTAGAATGTCTACCAGCCCCTAATGACACAGCACAAACCACTGCTATGTTATTAATGAATCATGTATTTTCAAGGTTTGGACTTCCCCTCAGGGTGAACTCAGACCAAGGTACACACTTCACAGGTGAAGTAATGAAGGAACTGTGGAAGACGCTAGGCGTCAAAGCCAACTTCCATATTGGCTACCACCCACAGGCTTCAGGCCAGGTTGAGAGAGCAAACAGGACTGTGGTGAGTATTTTGAAAAGATACGTAGCCGCAAACCACAAGGACTGGGACGTGAAACTCCCTCTGGTCCTCATGGCCATAAGGGCCACTCCACACACGTCGACTGGCATCGCTCCTTTCGAGATGATGACGGGTCGACAAATGACTCTCCCTCTGCACCTGTTGTACCAACCAGGCGATGCTGCCATGGCAACAGCCTACACCACACAACAATACATGAAAGACTTGGAAAGACACCTTAAGAACACTTTTGCTTTCGCACAGAAAAACCTGGAAAAATCAGCTGAAGGACGCAAAGCGTACTACGACCAAAAGGCCTCTCACGAGGAACTCCAAGTGGGAGACAGGGTCTGGTACTACACGTTTGCACCCAAAACTGGGAGAAGAGAGTCCGGGACCGGAACTCTCGCCCGTAAGCTGATGCCCAGATGGACTGGACCCCATCTGATAATCGACAAAGTGTCTCCAATTATCTACCAGATAAAAATCAGTAAAGGCCAAAAAGAGCCAACTGTTAAATGGGTACATCGAAACCAGGTTAAACAACACAAGGCGTGCAATAACTCCTCAGGAGACAAAGATCTCACAAAATCTGACCTCGTGGGAATAAGGGTCATCCAAGCAGAAGATAACTAATGGATAAGAAACTTAACCATAGTTTAAATTCACAGGACCTACCCTTGACCGCCACGAAGCTAAGACCTATCTCTTTGTGTTTCCATAGGACAATGATGATACCACTACTGGTAATCTTCACCCTCTTGGGTGCCACCCAAGAAAACAAAGCCCTCGTACAAGCGGTAAATGAGTTAGCCCTTAAGGTTGAAGCGGATTACGCTGTCGCACACCTAATGGATAGGATTTTTGCTGACATGCTTAGAGATATCAGTTCGTCGGTAGATACACTAGCCACCGGTAGGATCCCACCGTATCTAGTCTCTCTACAGATGGTGAACGACATCCTCAGCTCCGCTACGCACGAAAAAGTTACGCAAACACAGGCACACCTGGCTTACACTCTCGGTAGCGCAATCCCAATCTACGTCAATCACAAAACATTTGAAATGGCGTTCATTATCAACCTACCGATAATTCCCTCAAACGGCATATATAGACTCAGGGACGTCGTAAATGTTGGCAATTGGCACGGCGAAAACCATGTTCAAATTGACACACCAAGGATGGTTGCGTACCACGACGACAACCCCTCAGTTTACCTAGCTCCAAACCTGCAGATGTGTGTTCTCACTCGGGAGATACACTATCTGTGCCCGAGCAAACCGTTTATGTGGAATAAAACCGCGGGCATATGCGGATTAACACCTATTCCGGAAAATTCTAAGTGCTCAACGACCGTAACGCCTCGACACCTGGCTAAAGATGCAAAAGCGGAAATAATTGGCTCTCGTTGGCTAGTGAACGCTCCTCAAAGAAAGGCGATCATAGCCTACGATCAACCCGGGGCAAATAGACCTTTGGCGTTACCGGACAAAACGATGTGGATCAGTGTTCCCCAGGGAACAACCATACACATTGGTGATTTGACGCTCTATCACCTCGATCCGGAACGATGGGACGCGACTCTGGATGACTCAGAGTACCTGGGAAATATGTCTATAGACATAGATCCAGAGACTCTGGGAAGGATCCGTTTTGAAGGCACCCAAGTCGTCGACGTGGAACCAATAAACCGAGTTCTCAAGTCCCTCAGGTCCACAACTCAGAACCCGATCCAACCAATTACCTATGCGTGGTCGAGCGCGGACACATTAATCATAGCCCTGCTAATGACGATAACCCTCGTATTGTGTGGGATACTCGCATCCCTGTTCCGGGGCCAAACGTCACTCCGAGTCGACGTGGATCGCCATGCAGCGCACCTCGATATGATTATGCCTCGCGTAAGCGGGTCCGCAAAGAAGCCACTCACACGGGACAGCGCGACTGAAACTGACAACCAGGGTGAGGAGAAGCAGTGAAACGATGTTTCTAGATGCTTAGTCACTACTCTTGTCGGTGTTGAAACGTTGTTTAGTTGATTTTGGTTGTTTCTGTGGTAAGAATGTATCTTGTGTGTAAGTTAAGTTAGAGACTAAGAGGCCTTTAACCATGCCAACATGCAGTTCATTCGCTAAATTGCAATCCTTGCGGAGTCAATGTATATTATTGTTACCTTAAGTACCATAATCTACATTGATCTCACATCGCTTAAGCCGAACCTACTCGAACAATTCTATTCGGGGGGGATAGATAATTCTTTTTGATAAGTCTCGCCATAGACTTCCAAAACATTTATGGGGAAACCAAACACCCAATCTCAAGTCGTTCGTCTAAAAGACAACAGACATTTGAACCAAACTATATTTTGCCATGTAAAGCTAACTTAACCCAAGTTAGAAATGGAAAAGTAGTTTGGAACCCTTTTCTATAGGCTTAAACCCCTGTAGTTACCCCTTTTCAGCATGCTCCACCCCTTAACTGGTAGTCGTAGCTGTTCCCAACCATAATAGCTTACACACCAGGTGCATATAGTTTAAGGCCTTATGTAAAATCCCCTTCATAAGCCCACCTTAAACCACATAATTGCATGACACATTGAACCAGAACGGCACAGGCTGGACGTCGCTGGAGACAACCTTCGCTGGAGGCGATCTGCAATCCTGACGTTGGTCTCCACTCTTCATCCAGTGGCCGCTTCTTCAGTTCAACCCAAGGGTACCCCTCTGTATGCTGATTAATCAACACTTCCAATCGTTGTGGATTTACCATTGTGGATTATATGACTTTTTCCAGTGGATTACAGACTCTGTTTTCAAGGGGTTAAAGCATTGCCACAATGGAATTATCGAGACGATATGGAATTATAATCAACACAATGGGATTACCAAGAACATTGTGGAATTACCTTGACTTTTGTTTTCCTTGCTGGATTACTTTTGACTTTTGTTTCTTTGCTGGATTACATCAAGCTTCAAGGACAATCGAAGGCGTAAGTCCACGGTTGGAATTCATCTCCATGGACAGGCGATGATTTCCAAAGGGGGGACTGTAGTGGACTAGGCCTATGTCAAAACTGAGTCTTAGGTCAAAACTCTTGACCTTTAGGACCTTGTGGGACAGGAACTGTCATTTCATTCATTTGAACTCAGAAATACAGGTTCACCCATCCTGAGACTTTCTTTCTTGAAGATTCAAGTGAAAAGAACACTCTCTTTTTATTATCATTACTATTTTACAAATATTGATAATCAAAGTGTCTTAGTTCAAACCATTTTAGATGTTGCAGTGCACTAATCAATTTTATTAACTGAGTAATGATTTTTATTCTCATGTCAAAGCTGTTACAGAATAAGTATGCATTTTCTGATTTCTGCCTTTGAGTGAGCAAGTGTGCGTTTCCAAGGTTGGAGTCAAACGAAAAACAAGTTGTTGAACGAACTGTCATGTTTTTTAGAATCCTCTCAGACGTAAATAGAGAAGTTTTAGCACCTGTTTCTGAAACGCGCCAAAACAAAACTCTCTCTGTCTGTGAGAACATTTCTGATCTGTTTCATAACAATTCTCGCTGTCTCTAACCTCTTACTTCACAAAACACACCCCGTCTGGTCGTTTCTGACCAATGAACAAATCCCAAAAGTGAACCGGGAAAGAGTCTTTAAAATGTCAGTACTTCCTGGTCTAGTCAGTTCTGCTAAGTCTGGTATGGTGCTGGAACCGTTCTGGGACAGCTCTGATGGAGTTTTTCCAGTTCTGATGGAGTGCTGTTGGAGTTCCTGACATGACAACAAAGCTCTTCCGAGTTCCATGGGATTATAACATTTTCCACTGAGGTGAATATGTGTCGAACAGAGCCTCGCCATTACTTCGGACGAGTAACAGCCAACCTACTGAGACGCTGAAAGGGTGCGTTAAACGGAATCTCACCTGAGACATCTCCAGGTAAAGGAGCCGATTTCATCACCTAAGTGTACTGTAAGGAAAAGCTGAAGAAAGCCGGAGAGTGTCGATTCTGGTGAACACTTACTTTCCCTCACACACCATCTTACTCCCTCTAAACTTCTTTCCATCTTTAAACTTTTCTATCAAGTAGAAATTCTTCCAGATATTTTAGAAATGTCTGTGTAAAAATGCTCACCCACATTCATGTGGGTAAAAGATCATAGTTGTACAGTTTTCATAAATGTCAAATTAATGTAAATGTTTGATGTTAAATTTTGATTCTGTAAATAAATGACCGCATTCATTTTGATGGGTCAAACATAAATGACGTCTCACGTTTGCATTTCCTTAAATTCAATGCACGTTTTATTCAGTCCAGAAAAATGAGGAATCCGTGTTAAATGATGAATATATCCCAGCATCTGTTCATCTACAC
>NC_056502.1:29330312-29337125 GCF_014905685.2 Nematolebias whitei | reverse complement strand
GTCCATTTTACAAATACTGATCACCGAATACTGATTCAATGTGATAGTATGCTGAGAGTCATTCACCACAACTACTTGAGAGTTGCATGATATCTTGTAATAGTACGTGAAATCGTTCATGAGGTTTTTTTTTTTCTAATTGGCTCTAATTTTATAATTTTTCAACAAAAAATATTTTAGCTTAAAACTAACATAAAAAGCAGCTGGCAACATACATTTGTTCAAGTCAGCATGTAGTACTCCAAGTGTTCATGACTGAAAATTCAAGATGGACATTGACCTGACATTAAGGAAGTATTGATACACTCTAAATGCACCTGTTATAAGAAATGAATACCCCATGTGAAAGGATTGAATATG
Organism: Nematolebias whitei; assembly: GCF_014905685.2. Taxonomy (NCBI): domain Eukaryota; kingdom Metazoa; phylum Chordata; class Actinopteri; order Cyprinodontiformes; family Rivulidae; genus Nematolebias; species Nematolebias whitei. The sequence continues at coordinate 29,336,765 of NC_056502.1, read as the reverse complement.
AACAACTCCAAGACAAGAAGGCAAGTTCATTGATTTTATTTACAGTGAATAATGGTTCAGGTAATGTCAGGAACCTGTTGGAGAATGGTTGTTTGAGGAGGACTGGTTCCAATAATAAGTAAAGTGGTATGTGTTGTCATCATTGCATGTTCCCATACAAGGGTGAAACTAGTTCTCTGCATTTAACCCATCACACGGGAGATACACCCAGGTGGAGCAGTAGGCAGCTATGTAAGTATCGGGAAGCAATTAAGGTTTGGGTGTCTTGCTCAGGGACACCACGGCATGTGGGAATGGTGGGAGGTCGAACCGCAAATTTCTGGTCTCAGGTTGGCTGCCTTACCTCAACTCCATCTCGGCCCCCTAATCAGAATCAGAATAAGATTTATTATCATTGCACCGAGAAATAATGAGAACTAATCCTGTACAAACAAGGAGATGTCTAGAGTGGGACGCAGTCTTTGGTGGGCATGGTGGAAGGTGAGGAAAACAGCTGAGGAGACCACAAGGAGTTTTCCAGAGTTTCACAGTGGAGTTCAGGAACAGGTACACTAGAAATGTCAAAAGACACAGGTAAGTAATCTCAGGTCAATAGGATACTAAAGGGCTAGAAGCATGAACCATTGGCAGGTAATGCTCCAGCGTCAAGGAGAAGTCATCCATAGCCTTTTATTGCTGTTGCTCGGCGTATTGTTTTTGTTACACTACTGCTTAGCATATTTTTAGTTTTAACGTTTTTCTTAGTTCATATATTAGATCTTATTACGTTTTTTTTTTTACAATTCATACTTTTGTTGGATGTAATTGGGACCCTACACAATTTTGTTCCACTACATGCACCACATGTACTTTGTATGACAAATAAAGAAACTTTGACTTTGATACACGTGACGCCTCATCGAGGAGATTTCGCAGGTGTGGTAGTTTGGCGTCATCTAATGACCTCAGGGCAGAAGTGAAACAGGAACTCCCACAGCACCAGTTAAAGTGTTAGGATTTCGTCTTTAAAGTTAACTCTGTTTTCATATATTTGGTTGATTCTGCATGCCTATTACAATTATTAACCTTAGCAATATGAAAATTAGTTTGCTTTGGTGTTTGTGCCAGAGTTTAGTAGAAGAGTGACATTTTTAGTGATCAAATTAAGCCTGAAGCCAGAATCAAATCATTTGGCTAGAGTAGCAGGATGTTCAGTTCATGATGGCGCACATAATAAGCAGTGATGATGTCGGCCTTTGATGAGGCCTGATGAGATGTAGTGAAATCTCTCATGCATTATAATTTTCATGGTGAGCAACAGCGTAGGCGTTGGGAGAATTAACTCTATGAATATGAATGTTGGGTGAGCATCATGAGAGTAAATGTGCTTACTTTATTGATTAAATGTTCAATCAGTCACCGAACAGCCCCCCTCCCCTCCCCATGCCTCTTTTTGTTTCTGTCTTCTCGCTCTCTCTGATACTGCCTTACTTGTCTCTGTCAAGGCGGACTCAGTGGAGTGGTTAAATTGTCCATAGCGCGTAAACGCTCGTTTATAAAAGCCGACAGACGTGGCGGTCGTTTGCTGAAATTAATTACCCCTTGGAGCCACTGAGAGTGTGGGCTCTTGTCAGTCAGCGATGGTCCATCACCTCCCATGCCCAATACCTGCAGAGAGAGCAAAAAGAGACTTGATATATGTAGACAGAGGCAATGAATCTGGTGTATAACAGGGATAAATAAAAGCTAAGAGAGACTTACTATTGGTTCGTTGTGTTTTATTGACCCTGTTGCAGAGCAAAAAGGAGAAATTGAAAATATCCTCTGTTTGTCCTTCTGTCTGTGTTATGAGCATAATAACTTAAAAAATAAGTCCATCAGGGGTATTAACTTTTATTTTAGTGTGTGGCTACATCTAGGTGTAAGAAGGTTCACTATCAATAATCGGGTTACCAGGTCAAAATCTAAGATGACTGCCACTATATATGTATCTATGCAAACCTAGAGAGTTGGATAACTTGAAATAATAAGCAATGTGCCAACTTCTGTTTTGTTGTGTGGCTGCATCTTGGAGTAAAAAAGGTCCTTATAAAAAATTGAGAGGCCCAATCATTTGAAAAACAAACAAACAAAAAAACTATGCTTTGTAGTTTTTATATTACATGAAGTCAGTCAGAGTCAGAGTTTCTTTACTGTCATTCCACCACATGTACCACATGTGGTGGAATGAAATTATGTACACAGGATCCCAGTTACATTCAACAATAAAATGTAAAAGAAAAACAGTAATAAGATCTAAGATATGAACTAAGAAAAACATCAACTAAAAATACACTAAGCACTAATACCATTAAAACAATACACCGAACAGCAGCATGACCATGAGTCTGTGTGAGCAGATGAACATGCATGAACACAGCAACATGAAACAGATCAGCAGCAACATTATGTGATTTATCATGGTTAGAGATTCATGAGTCTAACAGCCTCAGGGTAGAAGCTGTTCCTCAGTCTAGTGGTTCTACACTTAATGCTCCTTAACCTCCTTCCTGAGGGAAGCGGGGCAAAAAGTGTTTGTGCTGGGCAGTGGTTAATTTGAGCCGAATCCTGCCGGAACAAGATCCGGGAACTCTCCCATTTTGGCCGTGTGTGTTCCGGCAACTCTTTGCTCGGATCCGGTAACTCAAATCTCCGCCCCTAAAAGTCCAAAGTCATTGCGCATTTTTATTTTGATTATTCATTAAACCCAACATTTTTCAGTCAAGTCATCTGGACAGTTTCATCTGCAGTGCACATTACACACAGAGCATCTCCAGACCGCTCAGATGTGTCTGAACTGCATACATTTGAGACATAAATTAAAAAGCTTACAGTAAAATATAAAAAGACCACAAAATAAATGTTTGATGTGTTATTCAAGTTACATCAAATTTTAAAACAAAGGCTCTCATTTGTCAAAATAACATCAGCGATCAATATGTCGAAAAGACATTTCAATTTATTTGAATACAAAATGAATGGATGGTCTTCAGTTGGACAACCAAGAATTGAAGCCTTTAGGTGCTTCAAAGGAGCAACAACGAGGACTGAATTCAGCGGATAAGAGTTCAGCTCAGAACTGTGACGTGAAGGGTGGAGTTTAGGACACCTGACAGAATCGGAGCTGCTCTATTCACACACAATCTGTTTTTGCTCTCCAAAATAGTAATTTAATCAAATGTTTACAAATGTAGGTAAATGTAAATGTTTAACAACATGTTAAAATACACCAAAATGCAGGAAATGGCATCTCTGTTATTCAAAATTCTCTGTGGGAGGATCCACGCAAACCCCCCACCCCCCTCAACCCTGGCCTGCCCGCAGTTCCGGCATCATTCAGTTTACAAATCAAACCCTGGTGCTGGGTGAGTGGGGTCATTCATGATGCAGGTGGCCCTCTTCCTGCATCTAGAGGTGTAAATGTCTATGATGGTGGGGAGGCTGACTCCAACAGACTTCTGTGCAGCCTTCACCACTCTCTGCAAAGCTTTTCTTTCTGCAGCTGTGCAGCCACCATGCCACACGTTGATGCTGGAGCACAGGATGCTCTCCACTGCACACCTGTAGAAGGAGGTGAGGACTGAGCTTCCCAGACCAGCTCGCCTCAGCCACCTGAGGAAGTAGAGTCTCTGATGAGCTTTCTTGATCAGGCTGGTAGTGTTGTTGCTCCAGTTGAGGTTGTCATTCAGGTGCACACCCAAGTACTTGTAGCTGGAGACCACTTCCACCGCAGATCCTCTTATGTTTGGGGTGGGGGGTGTTTGTTCTGTCTGAAGTCCACAACCATCTCCTTCGTCTTCTTCACATTGATGTGAAGGTTATTCTATTTGCACCAGCTCTCCAGGTGTTCCACCTCCTGCCTGTAGCTGGACTCGTTGTTTGTGATGCATCCCACCACCGCCACTGTATCATCTGCAAACTTTACAATGTGACAGCCTGGATGGGTAGGTGCACAATTGTATGTGAGCAGAGTGAACAGGACAGGACTCAGTACACATCCCTTAGGTAGAGTTGTCATTTCTAACCCAAACCCTAAGCCTGGCCCCACCGACCCGAATTCGGGGTCGGCCGGGCCATGATAATGTGCTGGATGGGTGGGCTCTGTCAGTTACGGGCTTTTAATTGGGTCAGGATCATCCGCGATCCAATTATATAACATGGCCTGCCATACATTCACCAGCCGCATGCAGCCATTTCACTGTAAGCTGACAGATCTTGAAAGACGTAAAAAGTTCAGTTAAGCTTCAGATGGGACTATACTGCAGTTCATTCAGCTGCTGCACTCAGCAGACGTGCACGGCCGACGACTCAAACAGGTGAGATCACAAAGCAGATGTGTGTCAGAGCAGGGTCTGTGAATAAATCAGATTGCAGGCAGAAGCAGGGTTTAAATGTTCTTTTACGGCCATGAAAGGACAAACACCTCTCAGCTCCAAATCTTATGCACCTTTTATTCAGCTGTGCATCCCCAATGACAAGTGTATCCCAAAGCAGACGCGTGTGTCAGAGCAGTCCACGTATCTCAGTAATGCAGAAGAATGCAGGCAGAAACAGGGTTTAAAAGCTCTTTTATGGCCATGAAATGACAAACACCCCTTCAGCTTCGAATCTTCAGCCCCTTTTGTTCAGTTGCACGTCCCCGACCATTAACCACTAATTAAAAATGTTTTTTTTTTTTTTTATTGGTTCGGACCTGTAATTACTGTTAATTCGTCAGGTCAGGTGGGGTTTGGAAATTATGACTGCGGGCTGGGGCCGGGTCGGATTTTTTGGTCCCAAATTCAACTCTACCCTGAGGGGAGCCAGTGCTGAGGGTTATGGTGGAGTAGGAGAAGTTGTGGATTCTCACTGACTGTGTTTTTTTTTTTTTTTTTAAGTCTAGGACCCAGTTGCAAATGGAGGGACTTAGTCCTAGTGTCAGTAGTTTGTCCATCAGTGTTTGGGGGATCATGGTGTTGAAGGCAGACGTGAAGTCCACAAAGAGCATACGAACGTAGGAGTCCTTCTGCTCCAGGTGGGTGAGAGCAGTGTGGACCACAGAGGAGATGGCGTTCTCTGTTGATCGGTTCTCGCGGTATGCACTGATGAGGGTCCTCGATGATGTTGATGGTTGTTTTGATGTGGGTCATGACTAGTTTTTTTTATTTTTAAGCATTTAGCAACTATTGGGGTGAGGGCTACTGGCCGATAGTCATTCAGACCAGTCACTGTAGAGCTCTTTGGGACTGGGGTGATGGTGGTGGTCTTCAGGCAGGTGGGAACTGTTGCCAGGGTAACTGAAGAGTTAAAGATGTCTGACAGCACCTTGCAGAGCTGATCGGCACAGTCTTTCAACACCTTCCCGGGGATGTTGTCTGGGCCAGTTGCTTTGAGGATTAATCTTCCTGAAAGTACTCCTTACTTCTGTTGAAGTCACGCTGATAAGTTCTTCATCCGGTGGTGAGGTGAGTCTGGTGCTGGGTAGTCTGTTTGGGTCTTCAAAGTGTGCATAGAACTTGTTGAGGGCATCAGGCAGTGATGGGTCTCTAGGGCATTGTTCACTTCTGCCTTTATAATATATTATGCACTTAATGCCCCTCCACATGCTCCGTGGGTCTTGGGAGGTGAATTGCCTCTCAATATGCTGTACATATGTGGCCTTGGCCCTCTTAATACCAGCAACTAGCTCTTTCCTTATCCTTCTCAGCTCTTGTGAGTTTCCAGACCTTAAGCCAATGTTCCTGGTCTCCAGCAGGGTGCAAACTTCTGCATTCAGCCAAGGCTTCCTGTTTGGGTAACTCTTAACATATCTGATGGTGGTGATGTCATCAGCACATTTACTAATGTACCCCAGAACTGAGGATGTGTATTGCTCCAGGTCTCCCCCCCCACCCATTTTCAGCAGCTTCTCTGAAGATCTGCCAGTCTGTGAGTTCAGTATGGTGCCACTATTCTGCATCCAAGAGTTAACTTTCTTTTGTACAGGTCTGGAGCGTCTCAGCAGGGGAAGGTAAGCAGGAGCCAGGAAGATTGAGATGTGATCAGAGAATCCTAGGTGGGGGCAGGGTTTGGCTTTGTATGCATCTTTTACGTTTGTGTAAACATGGTCCAGTGTGTTGTTTCCACGTGTTGGTATGTCCACATGCTGGTAAAATCTTGGGAGGCAGTCTTTTAGATTCACGTGATTAAAGTCTCCAGCCACTACATAATGAGCCTCAGGGTGTTTGCTTTGTAGCGAGCTGAAATGATCATGAAGCTCCCACAGAGCGTTGGCAGCATTAGCATCCGGAGCTATGTAAACAACTGTTATGAAAGTCATTGTGAACTCGTGGGGTAGATAATGTGGTCAACATTTCACTGTTAGCTGCTCTAAAACCTTGGAGCAATATATAAAATACATATAAGTATATTATACACTTATCTATCTATCTATCTATCTATCTATCTATCTATCTA
>NC_056502.1:29328480-29330212 GCF_014905685.2 Nematolebias whitei | reverse complement strand
CAGCTGGTTTTAGTTGTCAGCAGCAAAACTGGTTGATCCACCCTGAGACGGTGCTATTTAAGAGACTGAGCTGAATACAGCTCCTCAGACTGAGGAAGTCTCTCGGATGAGAGACGAAACGTTCTACATTTTTTGTTGATTTGCTTTGTTTTATTTTTTTGAATGTCCAGAGGACCAGATTTAACTTTTTTAGATTTTTCTACCTGGATTATTGAGCATGCATCAGGATATGCTTTAAAGTAGTTTCCTCAAATGATTGTGGTGGCCAAAGATTAGTCTGCTTAAAAATATAGTGTCTTCAAATGATTGGGGGAGGGGGGTAATCTATGGTGGCCAAGGCCACCATTGGCCAACCCCGGGGCTCTACCATTGCAACTAGTGGAGGATAAAAGTGCTCCCTAGTGCTCCAGGATCCGTCACTCTGCACTGGCTCGAACACGCAAAAATAAATAAATAAAACCTTTGCCGCAGTGTAACTCCTACCCACTTGAATATCTTACAGCAAAAACATTTAGGTTTAGTTGCATTCCCTGAAACATTCCAGACAAAAAAAAACCCACTTGTTTCAAAAACTACAAACATTCACTAATCAAATCGCTCAGGGACGAGGGACATCGGTGTACTGCTTGTTTCATTACAATCTGCACGGTGATCCATGAGATATTTTGCAAACAGACAAGCAGGAAATTACATGATCGCCTGCGTTTTATGCTGACGGGTCTTAATGAGGAAAATACTTTTCTACCAAATCACTCAGGACGTGTCACATTCCCAATTATGAACATGTTCATAAACTTCCTGTGTATGTCTCTGCTGGGTGTCAGTGGTAATAATAAATGTTCTAAAAACAGATGCAAAGGATTTTGCAGTGGACAAGCAGGGCAGAGGAAACAAAGTGATGTCTCAGTGAGAAAGTGGGGCAGTATCAGGTTACACTTTCTGAGAAACAGTTGAAATGCTCCTCAGCGATGAGCTCACATTAAATATCACTTCAAACCAATAACCCCATGTCCAAGATCACTCTTCATTACATGACTGAATCAAACTGGAGACAAATCAACTTAGGTCCTTTTGTAAATCCCACTCCTCCCATCCTCTTTCCCACTCAACCGCTACCTCCTTTCTCTTCCTCCCACCACCTCCTCTCACTTGAGCACAAATCTTCACTTTATTAAAAAAGAAAAAAGAAACTGCACATCACTGGATTCATTTGGACAATTATGCAAATTAGAAAGGAGATGAAGCTTTTATTAATGTTAGAAAAGTGTTGCATCAGATACCAAGTTCATTACTTTACCCCAGCTGAAGACGGATGCATTCTTATTAGTTTGATGTCACCGTGGTTTGTATCACATTATCTTCTTCAGCTGCATCAGAGCAAAGCTCCCCGTGGATCTGCTGCGCATGTAAAATATGTGAAAGGAGTGGTAATTCTAAACGAAAACTGTGCAAGATTGATTGTTTTGTTTTCCTTAACAATAATGAGTTAAGACAGATGTTGCTTCCTGGAAACTTGGGTACAGTTGATGTTATCACTTTTGACTGATATAACAAGCAGTACACCAATGTCCTCTGTCACTGAGGGATTTGAATAGTTTGTAGTTTTGGAGATGAGTGTTGTTCTAGACTGGAACAGAACAGGGAATAAATGTAAAATTTAATGTTTTTGGTGTAGGATAGGGCAGCACGGTGGCACAACTGGTAGAGCTGCTGCCTCTCAGCGAGCAGGTCC
>NC_056502.1:29319207-29328380 GCF_014905685.2 Nematolebias whitei | reverse complement strand
TTTGTAGTGAGACACGTGAGGTACGTGTCACTTGTTGTATGACAAATATATGGATATATATTTATGCATACTTTTCACGAGTTCTTCATTTTTCTGACTGTAAATGTCGTGCATTGAATTTAACAGAAATGTGAACGAGAGACGTTATTTATCTTTGACCCATCAAATGAATGGAATCATTTATTTTCAAAATCAAAGTTTAACATCAAACATTTACATTAATTTGGCAAAATATGAAAATAATAACAGACAGTTTCACAGAAAATGAACTTCAAATCACTCGGCGGTGATTTGAGGACTTTGCTTAAGATATTTCTAAAATATCTGTACTGATTTATGAGAGAGAGGTGGGTTTTAGAGTGAAAGGAGATTATCTTACAGAGAACTGTGTGAGGGAAGTTTAATCTGTTTAACCAGAAATTGCACGCTTCGTCAGATCCTCAGCTTCTCACGGTACACTTGGTCAAAATAGAACCATCTACCTGTTGACGATGAATCAGCGCTGGATGTAGTTCCTTTCTGACTCGTTTCAGCGTCTCCGTCGAGAGCTACCAAACCTTCAGAAAGTCGTGCGTTGATTAGCTCAAAACAGAATTATAATCCCAAACGTTCCTGGTTCTTCATAACTCCAAACTCTTCATAACCGGCTGCACTCTCAATCTGCTCATTCTGTTGGACTATCGGACCTGTTGTCAGTTCTCATTCCAACATCTCTCAGAACTCTCATTCTCTTGGAATTCTGGAATCCATAATTCTCTATTCCTTCTCCTCTCTATTATTCTATGAACTGAGAAGTTGCCACATTTTATTTGGGTCGACTTCCTGTTCAATTTAGAGCTTTCTGATTCGTGGAAGGACCAGAAAGAGGAGTGGATTTGTGACGTAAGATGTTATCATAAGTCAAGGATTGTTTACAACATACAGAAAAGATTATTGCAGCAACAGCAGACTTCGTGGAGTCTCACACTTTGTAATCTTTTCAAATGTTAAAACATGACATTTTTCTCGGTAAACATTTTAGTTGACCGAAAACCAACCTTTAACATACTTACGACAGCTTGCTCATTTCAGACAGAAAATCAAGAAAGGCATATTCAGGTGATTTCTTCTCTGAATGAGGAACAAAAATCATTACTTACTGTTTATGTAAAAATAAAAATTAGTAGTTCTTTTCAACCTGTAAAGCATTGAGTGAACTAACACAATTTGATTATCAAAACATCTGTAAGACAGTAATGATTATAAAGAATTGTCTTTTCTGCTTGATTAATTCAAGAAAGAAAGTTCATCAGATGGTTCAGACTTATTCAGATCAATGAAAATAACAGTCTCTGTCCATCTGATAGATTTGAGGTTATCTGGTTCACTACATATTTCACAGAAACACTCAAACATACATGAAGTAACCTGGAAAATGAATGCGGGTCGTTTTTGACCCATTTTGTGCATTAGAAGGGTAGTGATACGAAAAGGGTTTTTATTAAAAATGTAATAAAAGAAAAAATAAAATAAGGATGTATCATGATCAAAAACAAGTTAATTGAGGAATACCTTGAATACTGAATAATGAAATTAATTTATTGCAAAGATATAGAAGATAAAAACTCATCCGGGTCACTTTTGACCCATGTTTTGCATCAACTGGTTAAACACAGATATGTATATGCTGAGTTTTTGGTAAGAGTTTAATTTGAAATATACTGCATGTGTGCTGTTTATCACAATAAATCGGGGCCTGTTGATTGGCTTTGCTCATAATTGTAAGTGGACTTCAGAAGGGCAAAGAACTGCAGATCTTTTTCCAGGAATGTAAGCTGCTCATAGTCCAGGATTTAAAAATTCCTTTCTTAAATAACCCTGCTGTGTAATTTCCACAGGCATATCATTTACCCTCTGCAGTAATCTCTGTGTAGGTTGTTCCTTTAACGCACACATTCCTCAGCCTGATGCGTAGAAACCACAGCGTATCCAGTGTTGGAGATTGTTTGGCTTGTCTCTGAGGAGATTATTATTTCCAGTGTGAGGCTTTAACAGTCATATCTGTTTTGTTCTAACTTAAGAAAATTTATACTTTACTTTTTTTAAATCTTCCTTATTGCATTAAATATTTGTTTTGTATGTGTAGAACATATAATACAGCAGCAGCCATGAGGCTTGGATAAAACAGTTTGGTGATCAATTGATTTACATGTATAGACTCCAGAAAGAACAATTTGCTGTTGCCAGAAAGTTTCCGACAAGCGTTAATCAAAACTTACTTTCACTTCTTCTGTGACCTCCAAATGGATGGCATATCTTATATGATATTTCTATTCTGATGTTTTAATAATCTCTTTCGCTGCTCGGCTTTAAAGGCTCTGAGCGTAAGAGGGAATCTTAAAGCTGCACCCAAAAATAGCCCGCATTCTTTCCTCTGTTTCAGGAAGCATTGAAGGAGGCCGGAACAACCCCCAACTCCCATGTCCTCCTTTATTTTCTTTCTCTTATTAGTGCTGTTAATTCTCTTCATACTGTATTCCACTGTCCGCCCCGCTCCCTATTTTATCTGACCTCCTCACCCTCTTTGGCCATCTGCAGCATCTTCAGCTACATCGATACTTCCAAAACACTCACAAAAGCCTTAATAAACTTAAAACGAATGCATGAAATGACTGTTGGACAGCTTGGGTGGTAATATATGCACAGTTTTAGGGTCTGCCCATATTCTTTATTTTTGTTTGCAAAGTATAATGGCCAATCTTCAATAGAGATCCTTCTGACTCCTAGGTACAGCCATACACTGAAACAGAAGTCAGCACATTGCTTATTTTTAAATTTATCCAGCACACTAGGATTACATATATACGTACATGTATGATAGCAGCCATCATGGATTTTGCTGTGGCAACCCAATTTTTGAAAGGAATCATTCTTATGCCTACAGTAGATGCAGCCACACACTAAAGTTGAAGTCAGTGCCTGACTTATTTATTAATTTATTATAAGATAAAATAAGATAAGAGAACGCTCACAACATGCACACAAAGATGGATGGATGGAGAATGTGTCCAATTCCCCTCTTCACTCCATGACGGGGGACAGAAAAACAAAACTTCTGTAAATTATGTTTCTGTCATCATTGACGAGTTAGTAAAAACATGTTTTTTGAGTGTATCAGGTAAAACATTAGTTTCCTAACATTTCCTGGTTAGAAACCCAGTTAGAACAGTGGGTTGGAATTATGGCAGCGTTAGAATGGTTCTGTTTGTTTCTGAGCGACAGGAGTTTATTTGTTAATGTTGGAAATAATTTATCTGCTTCTGTGCTTCTTTCCTGCGGGGTCTCACAAGGCTCCATTCTTGGACCCCCCCGTTCTCATTGTATCTGGCAGCGCTCAGCCAAGCTGCAGCTTCACAGGCTCCCAGTGAACTCGATCCTTTTTTGTTTCTCTTGTTTTTGTTTTAACCTTTTTTTGTGCCTACAATGGACATCCATGGTACAGGTATGACCACAACACACTTGTGGAGTTTTCTGTGTCACTGCCTTACCTTTGTACCATTGTGCCATCCTGCCATCGTGGTTCAGTCCTTCTAGCCTCGGGCTCAGGCCTGTCATGACGGCTGTCTCCATGATCCTCCATCTGTCTGCACGTACCAAACTCTATGAACCTGTTTGTTTCCGAGGGGAAACCTTGGATGTCCTCTGTCTGCCGGATCCGGTTGTGGATGGCAATCTGGGAAGGCAACTGCTGCGGTCATTGTTACCATCGGGCTGCTGACGGGACCTGTTAACAAGACCTGCTAATGCTGCTAACAAGACCACACCGCTAACCGAATCACACAATGTTGCTAAGAGAAACCTCACTGTCATCAGAACCACTCTGCCAATAAGACCATGCTGCTGTAGATTTATTTTTCACTTTTGGCGCCTTGTTTCTGTATTTTGTTGCATGTTTTGAATAAATCCCATTTTATGTTAGTTTTGGGGTCGGCTCCGAGCCAACTCCACTCGCATTAGCATGTAAATTATAGCCGAACAGAACCTATGAGAATCGTGCTTCTGCTGTTTGGTGTATTGTTTTGCACTATTAGTGACCGGCATATACAGTATCTTAGATCTTTTAGTGTACCGTCACAGGAAAACCAAAACTATTAGTTATTATTATTAAGCTGCAAAAGTGAAAGAAATTACGTGCAGCACGTCAAAAACAAAACTAAAAACAGTGGGGCGGACGACCACCCCACACCACTGCCAGCTGTGCTGCGCATTAGGTTTAGTTTTAGAGATTAATATGTTTATAGATTTTTTATAGGTTTAGAGATTCATATTTTTTGCTTTTAGTTTGCGAAACAAGGTCAGAGGAAGCTGGTTCTGGTTCGGACGATTGAACCCAGTGTTACACCATATTCTGTGACCTACAACAGTGCATGCAACACCGCCCCCTACGGTCACAATATACGGTGGTCACAGAATATGGTGTAACACCGGTTCGCAACGAGCTCCAGACAGTCAGGAAGTTGATTCATTTTCTGTTTCCTTACAGTAGTTGAACCGAAAGATTCATCTTTAGTGAAATATTTCCAGACTATTGATGCATTTCTACCTGTTTGCCAAGACTGGGCCTGCTCCGCTCAGTCCATCTGCTGGGAGAAATCCATTTGGTAGCTTCTACTAGTAGCCCGGTGCGGATCACGTGACGCATTGACGTAACTGTGACGTAATGATGTCACTGCGAATACTCAACGTGAAATTTAAAAACTCGATAGATGTCCTAGGAATCGACCTGTCGATTACTCGAGTAGTCTGTTAAAGCCCTAATCCCGTTAATCTTGACTCTCTTCAGCCCTATCTTAAGCAGTCTGTTTCGAATCTTGGGATGATTTTAGACTCTGACTTTAAGTTCAATAAACAGATTATCTCTGTTCTTCAAAAAAGCTTCTTCCAGTTAAAGCAGATAGCTCAATTTAAGTCAGTGCTGTCAAGATCTGACCTTGAAAAATGAGTCCATGCATTTGTTACAACCTGGCTGGACTACTACAGCATAATGTGCTTTAAGTTGGGGTCAGTCAGGCTTCACTTTCACGTCTCCAGCTCGTCCAAAATGCTGCAGCTTGGCTATTGACAGAAACTCATAGGTTTGAGCATATTTCACTAGTTTTGTCCTTCCTTCACTGGCTGTCTGTGCATGTCAGAATTGATTTTAAAATCCTCCTGCTGACATTTATGTCATGGGGCGTCATGGGGCATCATGGGGCGGCTGTGGTTGAGTGGTTAGAGCAGTCGTTCTCCAATGTGAGAGTTGGGGGTTCGATTCCACCAGCAGTCACATGCCGAAGTGTCCCTGGGCAAGATACTGTATCTTCATTGCCTCCAATGTGTGTCACATCGGTGTATGAATGTGATAAAGCACTGATTATTCTTTGTACAGAAATAGAGTGCTGTATGAATGGGTAAATGAGGCACAGATTGTTGTAAAGAGCTTTGAGTATCTTGATAAGACAGAAAGAAGCTATATAAGTATAGTACATTTACTCTAAGTGCATTAACGGCCTTGCACCTGCATATCTCTGAACTACTTTAACCATGTTCCTTGTCAGGTGCTGAGATCATCTGATCAGCTGCTTTTGGTTGTACCAAAGACCAAGCTGAAGGTCAGAGGAGATTGGGCTTTTTTAGTAAATGGCCCTAAACTTTGGAACAATCTGCCATCAACATTGAACAGGCCACTTCACTCCCTGCTTTTAAATCTCTCCTGAAAACACACCTGTATTCACTGAATGATCACACAGTATAATCATAGTATGATCTGATTTATTATCCCATTGTTTTCTCATTGTGTTGGTGTTTTTTATGTTTTTATTTTTTGATGCTTTTGATTATATCTTGTTATTTTTTTACTTGATGCTGTGATTTTATTGTTAAGCACTTTGGTAACAGTTTCTGTCTTAAATGTGCTCTATAAAAATTGACTTGACTTGACTAGGAAGACAGATAAAAAACCAAATTAAGAAATTAAAGCCATTTATTCTTGTTTTTAAATGTTACTGACTGCTAAGTTCCCACATTTGTTTTCACACGGTTATTTCACCAATTACAGCAGCACACAAACTACCGGTAACTTCAGTAGTAAATATGTCACCCAGCCTCCAGTAATACATATTTCATTATGATAGATAGAGGAACTGTGCTGTGGCTCCACAGTTAAGAAAGGATCAGAACAGGTAGTTCTCTAATAAGAGGAATTTTATTTTTATTAGATCCAACAAAAACTCACTTCACAGCAGAGCTGTGAGTACCATTATTATGAAGAAAAAGTCCAGTAGGACTCCAGAAGCACAAAGAACATGTTTTATAGGGCTTTACTTGCACCACTAGTCCAATAAAGGGCTCATCCTGGTAAGGTTCTGGTGGCCTGATAAGCCTGGAGACAAGGTAGCACTGTTTCAATGTATTGTACCCTCAAAAGACAAATCAACAACTTCATCACATGATCTGCAACTACAACAATTGCTAATCCTAATATTAAATATTGCTGTCATTTTATAATAATGTCCTTTATACAATTTATTTTACTGCACTTTTTTCATGTGCCAAGTTATCTATCCAAATGTGTATAGCTGTGTTGGTGTAAATACATGTTTTTTTTTCCCTAGAAAAATAAAAGAATAGTTCTCTATTCATTCCAACAATTTTCAGTCAGGTCATCTGAACAGTTTCTTTTTTTGCTGAAACATTTCACCTTCCATCCGGATGACCTGACTGAAAATTGTTGGCCTTGACTGATGAAGCCTTCTGGATGGAAGGTGAAACGTTTCAAAAAAAGAAACTGTCCAGATGACCTGACTGAACATTGTTGGATTGTATACCTGGATTATTGAGCATGGACTTTTTTGGTTCTCTATTCATTCCTCAGAAATTCTGTTCTGTTTCTGGTTTAATACTGGAAACAGTGTAAAATTTGTTTGTTTGGTTGTTTGTTCCATCCATCCATCCATCCATCCATCCATCCATCCATCCATCCATCCATCCATCCATCCATCCATCCATCCATCCATCATCCACCCACTCTAGTGGTTTCCAAAGCATTTGCAGTCCTGAGTAAATATAAGATCCATCCAGCAAGTTCTGGGTTTGCCCTGGAGTATCCTTCCAGTGGGACATACCTGGAAAACCTCCCAGGAGGCATCCTAATTAGATGCCTGAATCTCCTCATCTAATTCCTTGCAATACGGAGGAACATGTGAAGCTCCTCGCCATCTGAGGCTGAACTCATTTTACACACTTGTGCTCAAGATTTTGTTCTTTTTGATAATTCACACCTCATGACCATACTGTAGGTTTGGACTGGAACATAGATTGAGCAGTAAATCAAGAGCTTCGGGTTTCAGCTCAGTTTCTCTTTCACCTCATTGGACCAGAAGAACACCCTCATTACTGTATACAAGTCTTCAATCCATTGCTCATTCTTACACTCCATCTTGCTGTCACTCATTAACAAAACACAGATACTTGAACTCCTCCACTTCAGGTCACAAGACTAATTTTCGTCCTAAAGGAAGCGGCCCACCTTTTTCTTACTTGGCTGTGAACTGGACCAGTGCACACTGAAGGTTATGGTCCAAAGACACAAACAGAACTACATCATTTGCAAAAAATGGAGACAAGACATTACAATTAGCTTCTTCCATTATTTTTATCCGCTTTTTCCTTTTCGGGTTGCCGGGGTCACAATTAATACATCAAATATCAAATGAATAAAACTGTTGGGGATAGACTCATGGAGAAATATCATATAGTGTTTTCATATGTCCAGTTTTTAGCACTTTACATATATTTATTTACATGTAAAAGGCAGTTTCAAGGCATCAACATTCTTCAACTTGTATCATAATGTCCCAATTTATAATAATATAACAGAAATAGGGATATAGTAGGGATAATAGGAAAACTGCAATTTTAATTTTTAACTTATTTTACAATATTACATGATATTTAAAAAAAAAAATCTTGGAACAGATTATATTAGATGTTGCTCTTCACACAAATGTTACTTCCTAAAGGCTTGTTGGCTGATGATATGCTGATATTCTGCCAAAGAATACAAGTTACTGCAACATAAGCAACTTTTTAAAGAGGTCTGAAAACATATTATCTCTGGGTTTTCTTTCAGCTCTGGCTTTTTGAAGTTTGTTTCTTCAAGGTCTTTAACAAGTAACTGCAATAATTTGGACTCCTTGTGGCTCTAGAGCAGAAAAGTCGTGCAGATGCATGACACGGCGGAGCGATGTGTTGCTGTGCGTTACGGTCATGCATGAGACCCAGCAGCCTTGTAACTGTGTTTGCTTTGTGTGACGGTTTGTGTTGGTACCTCCAAATCGTTTCTCTCACTGCGTGAGTATACCCCGCTGTAGTGAGTGTGTCAACAAAACCAGCTGCGAGGCCGTCTTAAGTCCACACACACAGCTGCAAACTAATCCTTACAGAAAGAATAGAGAAAGTGGAGCTGGTGGTGAGATGTGGAGAAGGCATGAACATTGGAAGTGGATGGGCAGGGGTGAAAAGAGCAACGTTTGTGTCAGAACTGGCAGTGGGTGACAGAGGAAGAAGGTAGCCCAAAGAGTGGATGCTAGAAAGAGAGATTTTAATGTTTCAAAGAGTTTCCCATATCACAGCCTCTGACACGTTACACACACAGCTCACTATCTGCCCGACCCCGACAGCTGCACAAATTGCCTGAAAGAGGTTCCCTGGGCAAGGCCTTTGATCAAAGGTGTGTGTATGTGTGTGTATGTGTGTGTGTGTGTGTGTGTGTATTATGTCAGCGAGATGAAGCAAAGGAGAAAGACATTTGTGAATACCTGAACATCTGTGTGTGTGAGAGCGAGAAATGTGTTTTTCTGCTCCAGATCACGGTGGAATGAGATAAATGTACCCAGATAAGGCTGTGCAAAGAAAATGTGTGCATGTGTGTGTATATATTTTATAAAGTAGTAGTGCTTTTTGAAAAGTATAATATGCGCAACAAAAACTCAAAAGGTTTTACATCAGCTGCAGGCAAAAAAGGCGATGAAGTTTTGCTGTGTCTGTTTGTCTGTTAGCAAAATATTTCATGAACTACTGAATAGATTTTATTCTAACTCTGAATTAAGACTCACCTCGCCACCGGATGAAGAGCATCTCAGCGTGACCTCAGC
>NC_056502.1:29314250-29319107 GCF_014905685.2 Nematolebias whitei | reverse complement strand
TCCAGGAGCATGAGAACAGGAGACAGGATCCGAATCCAACAATCCACAGTGGGGTCAGGTGAGTATATTAACGAGTGTATTTACAAAAATCACCAAGGGAGCCGGGGTGGAGGTGAGGAGAAACCAGGAACCAGGTGAGGCACACAGGAGTAAAAGTGGAGTAGGAGAAAACGCTGCTGTCATGCAGGGAGACCGATAAGGAGCTTGAAGTCAGCCAGCCAGTAGTCACAGGAACATGGAGCTTGGTAGAACTTTGCTCTGGCGCTGATCTGGAGTGAAGCTCCAGCTTAAGTAGCTCCTCCACCTGGTCCAGGTAATGAGCAGCAGCTGTGGAAAGATAATTAGAAAAACACAAACAACAGAGAAGGGAGGGGTAGAGGAGCCAACCTCTACAGTACCTCCCCCCTAACGATCGTCTCAGGACGATGACATCATCCGTTTCTCTGGATGGTCTCGAAAAAATGCCTCTATCAAACTGGGGTCCAGGATGAAAGACCTTGGGATCCATGACCTGTCTTCAGGTCCATAACCCTCCCAATGGACTAGGAAATGGAAACCCCTACCCCGTCTTCTTGAATCCAGGATACGGTTGACCCTATATGCCGGTTGGTTGTCGATCAATACAGGGGTTGGGGGGGAGTTGGTGGGAGGGTTGAGTGGGCTGACTGAAACTGGTTTTAGATTAGAAACATGGAAAGTTGGATGGATCTTCATGGATGGCGGTAACTTGAGCCTGACTGCAGAGGGGTTTATGATCTTGTCGATAGTGTAGGGACCAATGTACCTGGGGGCCATCTTGCGAGAGGTGTCCTTTAGACGGATGTCTCTGGTGGAGAGCCATACAGATTGGCCTACCTTGTAGTCTGGGGCTTTGGAGCGATGTCTGTCAGCCGATTCCTTGTTCCGTCCGGCAGTCCTTGACAGTGCCTCTCTAGCTTGAATCCAAACTGTCCTGCATCGGCCCATGTGGTCCTTGACTGATGGAACCAGGATTTCAGTCTCCAACAGAGGAAATAGTGGGGGCGTGTATCCAAGGGAAACCTCGAAGGGTGTCAGGCCAGTAGCGGATGAGGTCAGGGTATTGTGCGCATATTCCACCCAGAGTAAGTGTTTTGACCAGTCAGATGGGTTCTTCTCAGACACGCACCTAAGGACGGCCTCCAACTCCTGGTTGCATCTCTCTGACTGTCCGTTTGATTGTGGATGGTATCCGGAAGACAAACTTACAGTGGCCGCGATGGACTTACAGAACTCCTTCCATAATTGGGATATGAATTGTGGGCCTCTGTCCGATACAATGTCTGTGGGTAAGCCGTGAATCCTGAAAACCTCTTGTAAAAGAATCTGGGCTGTCTCAAAAGCCGAAGGGAGTTTTGCGAGTGCTATGAAATGGGCAGCTTTAGAAAATCGATCCACAACAGTGAGGACTACGGACTTCCCAGCTGAAGGTGGCAAACCCGTCACGAAGTCCAAAGCGATGTTTGCCCATGGTCTGTCCGGAACTGGTAGTGGATGAAGTAGACCCGCAGGTGGTTGATTGTTGTTCTTATTTCGGGAACAAGTGGAGCAGGCCTTGACAAATTCCTTTATGTCACTTGACAATGTCTTCCACCAGAAATGTTTCTTGGTGAATTCAATCATTCGGTTGATGCCGGGATGACAGGTGAAGTGATGAGAATGAACCCAATCCAAAACCTTGTGGATGACGCTCTTTGGAACGAAAATGGTGCCAGGTGGTCCCCCCCCAGGATCAGGTTGCTGAACTTGAGCCTTCTTGATCTCCTGTTCAATGGGCCAGGTGACAGCTCGGACCACACAGGCTTGTGGCAAGATCCCAGAGTCTCCCTTCTCTCGGTTGGAAATGGAGAATTGTCGAGACAACGCATCTGGTTTAACATTCTTGGAACCAGGGCGATACGTGATGGTGAATCTGAATCTCGTGAAAAACAACGCCCACCGGGCCTGACGGGGGTTAAGGCGCTTGGCGTCTTGTAAATACGCTAGGTTCTTGTGATCGGTCCAAATGATAAATGGAATATTGGCCCCCTCCAACCAGTGTCTCCACTCCTCGAGGGCTAGTTTTATGGCCAACAGCTCATGGTTTCCGACATCGTAGTTCTGTTCAGCTGGAGAGAAACATCTTGAAAAGAAAGCACATGGGTGAGTTTTATTATCGTGGGGATCCCTTTGAGAGAGTACTGCCCCAGCACCAATATCCGATGCATCCACCTCCACAATGAACTGTCTTTGGGGGTCAGGGTGACGGAGAATGGGTGCAGAGCAAAATGTTGCTTCAACTCACGGAAGGCTTGATCGGCCTCGGGGGTCCAGTTGAATTTGAGACTCGTGGATGTAAGTTGGGTGAGAGGGGCTGCCGTCTGACTGTAGTTCCGGATAAAACGACGGTAGAAGTTTGCAAATCCCAGGAACCTCTGAAGTTGCTTTCTGTTCGTAGGTGTAGGCCACTTCAGTACTGCTCGGACCTTCTCAGGGTCAGTGTGGTAGTGTCCCTCGTTAAAAATAAAACCAAGGAAAGAAACAGAGGTTATGTGGAATTCACACTTCTCAGCTTTGACGTAAAGTCGGTTTTCATACAAACATTGTAGTACAGTGCGAACATGGGTCTGGTGGGACTGGATGTCGGTAGAATAAATCAAAACGTCATCTAGGTACACAAACACAAATTTATTGATCAGATCTTGGCGAACATCGTTGATGAGAGTCTGAAAAATTGCAGGAGCATTAGTGAGTCCGAACGGCATCACCAAATATTCAAAATGTCCAAAAGGGGTCTTAAATGCAGTTTTCCACTCATCTCTTTCCCTGATCCTCAAAAGGTGATAAGCATTTCTAAGGTCCAACTTTGAAAAAACAGTGGCAGAAAGAAGTTGTTCTTGTACCGAGTTGATTAACGGAAGGTGGTATTAGTTCTTTACGATTATCACATTTAGACCTCGGTAGTCAATACACGGGCGGAGTGAACCGTCCTTCTTATTTACAAAGAAAAACCCCGCCCCTAATGGAGACGTTGAGGGGCGAATGATGCCAGATTGTAATGATTCGTCTAAATATTTTTGCATGGTTTCTTTCTCGCTCTGAGAGAGGTTATACAGGTGACTCAAAGGAAGAGGGGCTCCCGGCAACAGTTCAATTGAGCAGTCGTATGGGCGATGTGGAGGTAAAGATAATGCTTTATTCTTACAAAAAACAGGCGCTAAATCGTGGTACACCTTGGGTATCTTTGACAAATCAGGTGGAGAGGAGGTCACCTCCTTTATTATGTCTGACAGAAAACCAGCAGACCTTAAACAGTTCCTTAAACAAAAATCGCTCCAAACACTGATTCTTTTTTTCTGCCAATCAATGATGGGGTTGTGTTTTACCAACCATGGCTAGCCTAAAATAAACTGCGGTGAGGGAGAGTGAAAAACCATGAACTCACCCAGTTCTCTGTGATTCCCGGAGATGATGAGTGGTAACTCCGTTACTTCCTGGGTGATAGTGGTGATGTTCTTTCCGGTGACTCCAGCCACCGGAATGGGGTAAGGAAGACTTCTGGTAGGAATTTGAAGCTCATCTACCAAATCCTGAGAAATAAGGTTCTTCTCTGCTCCCGAGTCAATGAGGGCCTCAATGGAATAGTGTCTTTGTTGAAGAATAATTCTGGCAGGAAGAAAAAATGTGAATCAGGAGCACAACGAGCTTCACTCACCAGGATCCCCTGAATGGCTGGTGAGTGCTGGAGTTTAACTTGTTTGGGCAAGATCGCACAAAATGTCCTCTCTTTCCACAGTAGAAACATTCACGTGCTACCAATCGTTGTTGCCTCTCCTGCAACGTGAGTCGGGTTTGTCCGATCTGCATAGGTTCAGGCTCGGAGTCATAGTGAGTGGTACCTGGTTGTGACGTGGGTTCTTTGATAGCGGAAAATGCTAGAGGAAAAGTTGACCCGGAAGCCATCGGTTCAGCTTGGCCCCGCCTCTCCCGAAGGCGATTATCAATCTTGATCGCCAAACTGATGAGGACATCCAATGTCTCCGGCTCATCTCTAAGCGCCAGTTGATCCTTTATTTGATCAGAAAGTGAATTAGAAAATACTCCTTTAAGTGCCACCTCATCCCACCTGGTTTTCTCCGCTGCAACCCGGAAGAGGATGGCGTATTCAGCCGCGGTAGCTTGACCCTGCCTCATAGCCAACAGATGGCGGGACGTCTCCTCCTGGTGGACAGGGACATGAAACACACTCTTGAAATCCTTAATAAAATTGTTAAATGATAGTGAAGCCACAGGGTGGGACTGGAGGTAGGCATGAGCCCATTCAAGAGGTACACCTCTCAACGAAGTAACGATATATGTGATCATGGATGCAGAGTTTGGGAACAGAGAAGGAGAACGGGCAAATGCTAGTTCACATTGGAGGAGGAAACCATTGAATTGTTCCGGGTTACCTTCAAAAACTGCGGCCGGCCGAATCTCCGGCTCACGGGGTTGTTCCGAGCGGGCGGTGCTTTGCGCTGGCGGCGCTGATGGTGGTGAGACGGCCGGCGTGGGTGGAGTTAGTGTTCCCATTTTATTGCAGATGGACTGAATCATTCCACCCACCGTTTCCAGATTTGAATGTGTAGTCTTGTGTTGGGTAATTAGTTCCTGTAAGAGAGCTTCATTTCTCCTTACCCTCTCCTCAAGGGTGACCTGATCAGCATTCAAACCGTTCTTTGACATATTGTGGCCAGAGCAAACTGTTACGGTCTGTGGGTGATGTCAAAGGCGAACGGTTTGAAGCAAGGACTAAACAACTTGAGGTAAAAATCAATTATATTTATTGGTTCAGGTGTAGCTGGTAAACTCAAACTCAGG
>NC_056502.1:29309696-29314150 GCF_014905685.2 Nematolebias whitei | reverse complement strand
GCTTTGCAGAGAGTGGTGAAGGCTGCACAGAAATCTGTTGGAATCAGCCTCCCCACCATCACAGACATCTACACCTCCAGATGCAGGAAGAGGGCCACCTGCATCATGAAGGACCCCACCCACCCAGCACACACACGTTTTGCCCCACTCCCCTCAGGAAGGAGGTTAAGGAGCATTAAGTGTAGAACCACTAGACTGAGGAACAGCTTCCACCCTGAGGCTGTTAGACTCATGAATCTCTAACTAGAATAATCACTGTGAAAAACCATATCATGTTGCTGCTGATCTGTTTCATGTTGCTGCTGATCTGTTTCAATGTTGATGTGTTCATGCATGCACATCTGCTCACAGACTCATGTTCATGTTTGTGCTGATGTTCAATGTTTTATGTTATGAGTGCTTAGTGTATATTTAGTTGATGTTTTTCTTAGTTCATATCTTAGATCTTATTACTGTTTTTCTTAGACATTTTATTGTTGGATGTAACTGGGACCCTGTGTACATAATTTCGCTCCACCACATGTACCACATGAGGTGCGAATGACAATAAAGAAACTCTGACTCTGACTCTGACTCTGACTCTGAATAGCATTTGGAGTTAAACTGTATTCAGGATGATGTAACAAATACAACAATGGCTGAGCATAGTCTGAGTGCTACATACTGCACCAAAAAGTGTATTTAAAACTTTGGCCACAACTTTTGGCATCAACAATGTCTATCTGTTAAATTAAATTCTATTCAGTTTATTTATACAGCACCAAGTCACAACAGAAGTCATCTCAGGGCACTGAACAGAAACATTCATATATAAAATAATAATTTAACACTATTTATTTGAGGAGCAGACTGCTTTGAGTTTAACTCCATCACAGAACTCTCATCTTGAGCAAGTATGAAGGTGACAGTGGAAAGGAAAAACTCCCTCATGAGGAAGAAACCTTCAGCAGAACCAGGCTCAGGAGAAGCGAACATCTGCTTCGACCGGCTGGGTTTGAGAGGAACAGGAAGGAGGAACAGATACACAATGGCTGGTCAAGAATCACATATTAAGAGAAACAGTATTAAATGAAAATTATTCAATTTTAACAATTTATTTAAGGAAATGTGGTCAATTTGTCCTCCAGTAGTATAAGCCTATAGCAGCATAACAAGTCAAGTTAATTATAGGATTTATCATAAAGGAAAGTCTTAAGTCCAGTCTTAAAACTGGACAATATCTCAGCCTCACAGACAGAAACTGGAAGTTGGTTCCACAAGAGAGGATCCTGGTAACTGAAAGATCTTCCTCCCAGTCTGCTCTTGGAAACTTTAGGAACCCTGAGTAAGCCTCCAGTCTAAGAGCGAAGTGCTCTGTTAGGAAAATATGGAACAATAAGATATCGAATATAAGATGGAGCTAGGTTGTTGAGAGCTTTGTAGGTTAGAAGTAAGATTTTAAATTCAATTCTGGATTTGACAGGGAGCCAGTGGAGAGAAGCTAAAACTGGAGAGATATGATTTCTCCCACTAACTCCAGTTAAGACTCTGGCAGCAGCATTTTTGGATCAACTGAAGACTTTTTAAAGAAGTATTTGGACACCCAGATAATAAACCATTGCAATAGTCCAGTCTAGACGTGACAAATGCATGAACCAGTATTTTTGTTAGCAAATAGGTCAAGAACCACAGGGCAGAATTTAACAAAACTCCTAAATAGTAACTGTTAGATGTAAAACTACAATGATGATGGTTAAACTGATTACCCTTGGCCAACTGAAAAATGGCTATAATGCAGTCAAATTATTGATTTTGACCTAAAATTTGTTGTGGTCAGAGTTCAGATTCATTCACAAAACATTTTTAAAAACAAACTAACACATCTCTCACAATTCAAGAGATTTAATTTAATGTAATTTACATTGTTGAATCATAAGATAATCTCAGTTGGAAACTTTGCCATGAAATGGAGCAGGCAATAGCATTCATTCATGGAATGATATATATATTTTTTAGATTTCATAACTACACCTTTTACTTTTGTCTGCTAATTTCTATTAAACATGCTTGTTTTTGTCTGTTCAAGCTGGTTACACATCAAATTCAGCTCATTTTGAATTAATAGTAGAAAGGCAATGTAAATAAATACAGCTGAGATGTTTCTGTTCTTTGTATGACATGCTGTAAGATCAAGTGTCCATCATGTGGTGGGTAGTTTATTCTGTATTTTATAAACCTAAGGGCAATATCTTTTCAATAAGATCTGTATTGGTAGTACTTTAAGTTAAACAAGCCATACACCAATGTCCCCTGTCGCTGATGGTTTATTTTTTATTTTTTATGTTTTATTTTGTATCTTGTCCAAGGCGGCACAGATTGACAGATCCTGGCAAATTGCCTGAAAGAGGGAAGGAAGGAGAGGGAGCAACTTCATCCACCATTAGGTGCAATAGCAGAGTCAGGGGGTGGCCAGTAGTGGCCTTCCCCACCATAGATTAATCTTTGGTCACCCCGATCATTTGAGGAAATTATACTTTTCAGCAAAATAAAAACTAGGAAGCACAGACTCCTCAAATGATTGGGGTAGTTGTTTTACAAATTTAAATATATGATGTATATATATATATATATACACACACAGTAGTCCCTCGCTACTTCGCAGTTCGACTTTCTCAGACTCGCTCTTTTGTGGTTTTTCAAAGTAAGACTGAACATGACACATAATTGGCTGATTGATGGATGAGCCGCATGAGCTGCATGGATTGTTTATTTATTTATTTTTTTTTTTGTGATTTAGCACCTGCTGCACGTGTGTGCAGCCCACAGGTGCAGGGAGAAGCTCCCTCCTGCAGTGTGTCATGATCTTCTCTCTCTGCCACGTCCACTTCTCTGCTGCAATCACACTCATCACCTCCCAATCTCCCTCCTTCTGTGTAAATAAATAATTTAAATACTGTAATATTTTAAATAAACAATCCATGCAGCATGGATTTTTTTTATTTAAATTATCATAGTATTTAAATTTCAATTGTTTATTTATTTACACAAGGAGGGAGATTGGGAGGTGATGAGTGTGATTGCAGCAGAGAAGTGGGCGTGGCAGAGAGAGGAGATCATGACATGCTGTGCTCTTTTAGAGCGTTCCCTACTTCACAGTTTTTCACTTATTGCTTGGGGTGGTGCTGGAACCTAACACCTGTGATAAATGAGGGACACATTCAGACACTTCATCGTTCAGCACTAAAGCACCTCAGCTGATTCTTTTGACTAAACACACAATCTCTTTTTCTTGAAACTTAATCTTTCCACTTTTCCCACAGTGGGACTGAAGCGTAGACTGTCAAGACAGTGGAGTTGTTTTACTCTAAACATCAAGACAGAGTGTTTTCAATGTTGTTGTCATGTTTATTTCCTCCAAACGTAGCTTAATGCTTTGCCTGCGGCTAAAACAAGGGTGGGTGTTCCATCAGTGCCAGAAACTCATTAATCCTTGCACTCCCTTTCCTCCCTGCCAGAGCCAGCCTTCTTATTAAGCCATTTAGTCAGTATTGAGCTGTGTAATTGGACAGTGGAGGCCAATATGAGATGTTTTAGTAAGTTAAAGTGTGATATAGTGCTGGGGCCAGGATGAAGCTGCACCCACAGCAGGGTGCTGGACAAAAACATAATAAATACATATTAAAGTACTGGCTTCAGAGCTGCTTACATTTTCATGTTTGCTTCAATCTGAAAACAAGTCAGAGCAACAGATTTCATGTTAGTTTTTCTAATGACGCTTCACTGAAATGGAGTTTGTTCACATTGTACATATTATCATGCCTGCTCTACAAGACCTCAACAGTCAGTGCTGATTACAAACATGCTGCACAACATCTAACAATATTGTAACACTGAGCCTGTAGTTCCTGTCCTGACCTTCATGTTTGCTGAGTGCAGAAATTATTGCACCATCTTAGCTGGACTGCTGTGGTTCTTTTTCATGCGAGTTTCTGCATTAAAACGTGGCGCCATGATCATCATGCATCGCTAATCTAATCTACTCATATCCTGCTTCCTTCATTTGAAGCACCTCCTGCTGAATCAGAAAAGTGATGCAGCAGTAAGTGAGTTAGGTACATTTAGGTACTACACCCCAAAATAATGGATGGTTCTCTAATCAAATCTGAGTCAGTAAATATTGAATGGAAAATCTATTTACCAGGAACATAAATATGACTTTCTATGTGTTTGTTTTTCTCTTTGTCTCTGCAGCAGTCCTATGCTCCTCCCCCTCCACCCATGGCCTCCCCCAGCCCTGGCACGACGGGAGGAGGAGGTCAAGGAGGAGGGTTAATGGAGCAACTAAGTAAAACCAACCTGTACATCAGAGGCCTGCCACCTGCTACCACTGACCAGGACCTCATCAAACTCTGCCAACCGTGAGTTCTGTTCTATTCTATTCTATTCTATTCTATTCTATTCTATTCTATTCTATT
>NC_056502.1:29301412-29309686 GCF_014905685.2 Nematolebias whitei | reverse complement strand
TTCTATTCTATTCTATTCTATTCTATTCTATTCTATTCTATTCTATTCTATTCTATTCTATCCCATAAATAAATATGGAAACTAGTTTGAATACACAAATACACAGCAGACCCCCACCCTGTGTATAAATAAACATGGTAAAGGTGTGGAGAAAGGCAAAAATAAAATAATTTCTCAGAATATGAAATAGATGCACTAGAGTCAGTGGTAAAGGCAAGGAGTAAAATTGTATCAATGTTAATAACAAACAAACAAACAAAAACAAAAGAGATGGCAGAAGGTGGCACATACGTCAAACGTCTTCTGTTACAAATACAGTCCAGTTGTTTTTGTATTGAACGTTTTTTGAATTGATCATGTCCTGGATGACTGAGAATCTTCACCAGCATAAGGTGGCACATACTGTTAATGCAGGTCCTTGACTGAAATTTTAAAAGAATTAAAGGTCTGACATCAAAGTTGATGTCAAGAAATGAGTTGCTGCACACCGAGGTAGTGCTTCATTTGTTTTATCTGCGCATCATATGAATGAACCTGTCCTAAATGACTGGCATGGCATGGTTCAGGCAGGACTGTGAAATAATCAGCCTGTCAACCAGCTCTGTGAAAGACTCCGAGTCGAAGAAGCCTTACCATGGTGAGGACTTGAACTGGCACCAGCGGTGCACGATTCCTCCTAGTTTCCCTCCGTAATGCTGGGGCTAATTCAAAGCAGTGTTCCAAAAGAATGGCCCTGAGACGTTAAGTACCGTACTTGCTGCCGTACACATTGCACCACTGTATAAGTCACATCAGTCCAAATACGTAAAACATCAATTCATTGCTTCACCGTATAAGTTGCTTCTATTATGTGTCACTGCTGACAACCCGGAAATGTGGAAATGTTCTGCCAAAAATAAATTGGCGGCTGCAGGAGTGTGCACAGGAGGACTTTAACAAGAATTTAACAAGATTAACACTTAAAAACAATTATTTGTTTGCTCGAAATTATAGCAAAGGTGTGTCTCAGTTGAACTTTTCCTTAATAAATGCACTTCAATGGTCAAATCAGCTGTATTTCCTGGACGGCGCGGCAAAATGCAGCTGATTTGACGTTTGCTCCAGGAGCGAGATGAAGGTAGCTTGTATGGAAAGCCAAGTGCCTCATTAATAGCCACTTTAACCTATTAATGAGACACTTGGCTTGCCATATAACTCGAGCACCCTCTAGCAGCTGAAAATGGTAGTGATCAAGAATTTCCATGTCAGAATGAATGAAACTGTCAGATCTCAGATGGACATTGGGTTATAAATATGGGGGGGAAAACATAAATAAGTCGCCTTGGACTATAAGTCGCAGGGCATGCAAATTATGCAAAAAACTGCAACTTATAAGGTAAAAAATACAGTATTCAGTAAACGGTCATATCTCAGCCAAAAATTAGTTTATAAATATGGGGGGAAAAAACATAAATAAGTTGCTTCGCTGTATAAGTTGCAGGGCGTTCTAATTTATGCAAAAAGGTGCAACTTATACAACGAAAAATATGGTATGTATATAACACACATAGAGATAAGTAACAGCTCAGTCCTTCCCAGTTCTTCCATTGATGATGTCCTCCAGCAGCACTGAAGCTTCCATTGTTCCACCGTTACACACGACTTTACGCAGCTATTAATGTCTGTGTGTCATAGTCTACACGTTGTTCACGTTAGGAATCATCACACCTGACTTGTTCAGCGTGAATGTGATGATCCAACACTGTTTTCTTCTCAGTGAGAATAGAAATGCCTCTTAGACAACAAGTCACATTTTGTATGCCTCAGTTGTCTGTGTGCCTCACAAGTGTACACACAGTGATGCATGTTCACATCTGCGTTGGACAAAATTAAAGGAAAAATATACAAATTAAATTGAACTAAGCTTGTTTTGATCGTGTGATATACATTAGGTTGTATGAGGTTTATTATGGTTCAGTTCACTGTTTGGATTTGAACCAAAAATGCTCAAATTTATGAGAAAATGTGCTCAAATATCCTTTGGTGCAGAAAACAGTCATGTTTCTGTGGATTTGGCAGCTTTCAGTACTTTGTAGTTTGATACTGTTGACTGAAAATGTTTGGGTACCCCCCCCTCGATGTTTTTCAATCCTTGGGATTTATCAAAGATAAATTTGTGTAAGGCCAGCAAGCATCAGGTAACTTCATTATTTAAAATAATGTTATCTTAAAGTGACTACATTTTCCAAAAGTTCATCTCAGTCCATGTAAACTTGACTTGATAAACTGTAATGGTGCAGTTGATTTGGCATTACTGTAAACATTTGGTCATTTACTTTGAGTTTTTTGATTATTTACTGATGCCAGCAGCAACAGCTGAATGTTTCTACTGCAATAGGAATGTAATGCTTGAACAAAGCAGTGTGAAGTGTTATATAAAGTGTTCACATTAACAACTTTTAACATCAAAGTTGTTTTAAGACCACAACAGTTCACTTAAGTCTTGGCTCTGCTTGAAGCTATTACATATATTACAAATATTCAAATGTTATACGTTCAAAGAGCTAACTACAAAAAATGCAATAGTATTTCGCTTCAAATTTTTTTACAAAAGTATCTCTTTAAATATAATAGTTTGCAAAAATAATAGCCAAAGTATTGGAAATATATTTTTACTCAAACAATCTAATGACATGTTTAGAAACTTATTAGCAAAATAGCTTTTCTGTGACTAAGGTGTGGATATTTTCTGCCTCTGGGCCAACATGCAGCTCCACTTTCATCAGCAGTATATTTTTCCCTTAAAAGTCCTTGTTCAGCATGACCTGAACTATTTGTACTCTGTGCAAAAATACATGTAGGTGAGGAGTCTGTCCTGCTGAGATATTGCTCAACATTTGAAACTGTCATGGCTGTGAAAGTTTTGTTTCTCAGACTGACCATATAAAGTGAAATCACAGTTAAACTAACAAACTTATCTTGGCTTTACATGAAGACATGTTTTGTTTATTAATAATTAGCTTTGGAGAGAAAATGAAGATCATAAAGGCTTCCTGCACAAAAACACCTGTGAAAAATGATTACGATTATGATTATATGCATAATTATGAGAGTCTGTGCTCTGTGTAATATGTCCAAAGCACTGATATGTGAACAGCCAATAAGTGTTTACTGAATAGTTGATCTACCAGCATCAGTCGCTCTTTACCAACTCCTTGTGCTCTGTTGATCTCACTCATTAATTAAGGTAAACAATGTACCAACTTCCATTTTGGTCTGTATTTACATGTAAAACAGGTCAATATCAAAAATCGGGTTGCCACATCAACATCCAAGATGGCCACCACCATTTATAAATATATAAGATATTTATATATACAGTATGTAAAGAGAAGAGCCCGATTATTTGAGTAAACTATGCTTTCAAATTTTTATTTAACTTCAAAGTTTAGTTTCCTCAAATGATTGGGATGGAGAAATAATATCCTATGTGGGTCCAGGCCACCACTGGCCACCCCCTAGCTCCACCATTGCCTGGTGGGTAAGGTGGCTCCCTCTACATTTCAGGGTCCGTCACTCTGTGTTGCCTTGGACAAGCTAAAAATAAATAAATAAAACAAACTACCTCTGCTCTTCTGCACAGTGTAACTCCTACAAACTTGAATATCTTGCACCAAAAACATTCAAGTTTTCTTACATTTTCTGTTCAGTTCTAGTCCAGAAAAACACTCATCTCTAAAACTACAAACACTCACTATTCAAATCCCTCAGAGATGGGGGACATCAGCGAACCGCTTATAGCACATACATGTTTTCATTACTCCAAACTCTTTAAAAATATTAAAGTGCCAATTTACCATAAGAATTAGATGTGAAGATGCTGACATGTTGACCCGTCCCCTGCATGTGTCAGCTGTATGTCAGTGCTGCCTTGAAGGCATTCTGTGTGTGTGTGTGTGTGTGGGGGGGGGGGGGGGGGGGGTGTCAGCAATCAGCAGCCAAGTGGTCAGTAACATTTTGGAAACCTCAGTGGGAGAGATGACGGCCAGTGGGAACCACTCAAAGCTTTGAGAATCTCTCAGCAGGTTTTGGACATAAATGATGCTCAGCCTCACACATTTATCACTCATTCACAATAATACAACAAATGACCGGTTCTTAACGCTCTCATCCTGATCCAAATTGTTTTAGGTCCATATCTGCCCCTCTCGTCCCTCGCTCCCAGCTCCCCTCCTCGCTCTCTGTCTCTGTGCCAGTTCTCAGAGTGTCAGTGAAAAGTGCTGTTGTCAGCTGACATTTCCAATCACTCCCCCGGTCTCCCAAACTCCGGACACACTTTTAACGTCTGGGGACAGAGCAGAACGTGAGCGGAATTTAAAGAGAAGCACGAGGGCGATTTCTCGCACACTCACCAGCTTTAACTCACACTTGCTGTCTGTCTCGCTCACACTTGTCACGGACTCATTACTCCTACCATCTATCATCCATCTATATTTTGGCTTGTCATAGCCGAAGGAAAATCATATCTGGACTGACTGCAGTCTAGTTAAAGGTTAGGTGAGCTGCACAGTTTTTTTTTTCATGGTGCATTCTCTCTTAAAAGATATGAGCCTTTGTGATAAAAGCATGTAGGAAGAATATATTGTGAAAAAAGTCTCTCATGTTGATTTTGGCTGTAAATGAGATTGTCTCGCTCTGTTGTGCTCAAACTGAGCATGAGCAAAGTAACACAGTCAGTTGTCACATAAGACACTTTAAACAATCCATACATTTTATTTGCAGCGTTGAAAAAAAAGATGTCTTTTTGTTTAAATGTGTGGTTGTTTGCCTTGTCGTGACTAAACTTGTTGTGATGCTGTGCTGCAGACTCGTGCACGCCGCTTAGGGTTCCTTGGAGCTGCTGATTTAAACTTCATAGAGAACCCTTTTGGCAGACGAGCTTAATGTACCAGGGCAATTACGCTATCATCATGAATTCATAGTAAATTTTATGTCTGGATTCAGTCCAAGGTTTCATTTCTTTAAAGCACCAGAAGATGAACTAAATATGGAACGTTAACTCGTGACGTGGCACTATTTTCCCTCTTGTCTGTTTGACAGAGGCAGGAAAAATAAAGGAAATGCAGACAAGTCAGCTGCATCGAATCCCCAATTCAAAGCTACTACACTGAGACCAACCTGGAGGAATGGTGCTGCGTGCACACTCACACAGAAGATTAAGACAGGACGCACAGTTTTTGCAAACATATCAGATTTGCACAAATACCTAACGCACATACACTTATAAGCATCTTGAAGAAAAGAACACAAAACATGATTTCAGAAGGCATGAACTGAATAGCATCTAAAGCTGCTCCACGGGGAATAACAACACAAATCTGAATCTGTGGCGCCCCTTGGAGAGCCGTCATTAACACATCACTGTCACACAAACACAAGCAGTCATACACAGAGCTAGCACACCAAGCTTTTTATCGACAGCTCTACTTAACTCTGCTGTCTAGAAAATACAGACTCAGTCTCACTGTTCTCATTGTCTCACATGAAAGGAAATCAAAATGTCCCAATGACTTCAAGAGTTCTAAACTACAGAATCTCCATGATCTGAGGTTACGTGAATTCATGGTTTCATAATGTAGCTTGTTTTTATTTTGTTTTATATCAATACTTTTATTTACTTTTCATTTTATATTCTTTTTATGGCTGTTTATTGTTGTGTGTACCTGATCTGTGGTTTTGTTTAAAACAGGTCTTTCTTGTAAATGAGTCCTTGTGACTCAATGAGACTAACGTGTAAGAATAATGAATGAGGAGGGTCTTACTGAAGCCCATAGTTTATACGACAGCACCCGTGAGCCTAAAAAAATAAAAGGAGAACAGCATTCGTGAGTGAGTTTTCAGAAGGTCTTGAATTATTTGCAAGTTTTCTCAATTTTACTACTTGAGTTGCAGAGCCTTGTTCATGTGTCCCTGGAATTTTACACATGAATCTGCTCTCAAGTTAGTCGCAGAGTTGTTGCATACATCTTCAAACAGTCTGAAAACTTGTCAAGTTCGTTTCTGCGAGTCCAAAAATTTTGAGAAATTGGAAACAACTTTGGGAGGCTTTTGGTGACCTATAATACTAAATTGTGATGAAAATAAATGAACTGGGCTCAAACTAAGACATAATAAAGACATTCAGTGACTAAGTTGAAACAAAAAATGTGCACATATCTTAAAAAAACTTGCAGTTAGGTTTGCAACTGCGTACAGTAAGTAAAAATTCAGTCTCATTTCAAGCAAAAGTCTGTATTTTTCTGAAATTTTGTACATCCAATTTGTCACCAACAGTTGCACTCTTGTGAGACACTGACTTAGGGGCCGTTTACACGGCGCATATTTTGAGTGCATCCGCAGCTTTCTGTCTGCGGTTCTGCTGATCATTTACACAACACCAGTGGCCCCCCTCTTTGAATCCAGAGGTTTCCAAACCCACCTTCCAGAGTGGAGGTTTTTCGCTGACCCCCCGCTGAGAAACTAAACATCTCCCGCTGAGGCTTTGTATTAAACCACATGCGCACATGCACGCACGGACCGACGCTATATTTTTATCAACTTGGCGGCGGACACACTGCTTTCTGAACTATGACTGATGGAATATATTTTTAATCTCGTAGTTAATCTACGTCAGATTCCAGGTGCTGTGGCCAACATCTGTGTTGCAAGAGACACAGTCTGATCCAGTTCTAATATCACTGTTTATAGAATGAGGCACGCGCACACGTCGCGCTGCACTAGAACATACTATGTGCTAAATAACAAGTTTAATAATAATAAACAGTATTTATCTTAAGTTTGCAATATATAATGAAGCTATCTGGACATCATGTAATTCAAATTATGTGATTAAAACGATGCTAAACATATTGCATGTTATTAAAGTTGAAAATGAAGACATGAGGTTTAATTTTTATTTTATTTATTTATTCAACACCACAAACTGTATGTCACACAAACACTGATAATTAAACTGAACACACGATTAAAAACACGTTAACTGTAAACTGCATTAATGAATTGGACTCTTCGTCTGTTTTCATCCTGGATGTCCCACATTGTCCATCTGGCTCGTTCAGGAAGTCACTCCTTTGATTAATGCAACTTAAAACATTCAATGGATTGAATCAAAGAACTGAGGGAATTTTAAATAAATAGTTCATCCAACTTCTCTGTCTTCGACATCCTCCTGCAGTTCATCTGGGCCGAGCCTCGTTCAGAACCGGTCCGCCTGGTGGGAGGACAGCTCCTTCTTCTTTCAGGAAAAATAAAAACTCGGTTGTTTTGTAACTGAAGAAAACACAAGCAAACATTATTAAGAACATTTGATTTACCTGCAGTAAAATCAGCTACTGATTATCACGGAATAAAGTCCGACATCGTCGACTCGGTTCTGGTCCACTCAGCAACCGGTGTGGAGCTGTTAGACGAAGCGGTCCCGCTTGGCGTCAAATCTGTCGACTCTCATCCAAAATCCAGCTTTAACTTGTTGTTACGTTGTTGTTAGCTGAACTTTTAGCCCAGAGGAAAACAGTGTGCCGAGGCAGCACGCATGCGCATTAGGTGAAGGTACAAAATTCACAGCGCCATCTAATGACCCGGCATGGTAACTACAGCGGATTCGGGAGGGCGGGGGGGATCCTCCGGATGCATGTAAACCCAAAATCCGACCGTGTCAACGCAGATCTTTTCCTCTAATTAACATAAGAAAAAACCTACGTTTCCCCCCATCGTGTCCGTGTAAATAGGGCCTTACGGTCCCCATCACATTGGATGAAGAGTATGCTGCACTTTTAATAAACTACACAACCTATTGGAACAAGACTGAATCGCAGCCAATTTGGAAAACCTGCTTTGGTGTGTGTAGAGGTTGGCTCCGCTACCCCTCCCTTCTCTGTTGTTTGTGTTTTTCTAATTATCTTTCCACAGCTGATGCCCATTACCTGGACCAGGTGGAGGAGCTACTTAAGCTGGAACTTCACTCCAGATCAGCGCCAGAGCAAAGTTCTACCAAGCTCCATGTTCCTGTGACTACTGGCTGGCTGACTTCAAGCTCCTTATCGGTCTCCCTGCATGACAGCAGCTTTTTCTCCTACTCCACTTTTACTCTTGTGTGCCTCACCTGGTTCCTGGTTTCTCCTCACCTCCACCCCGGCTCCCTTGGTGATTTTTGTAAATACACTCGTTAATATACTCACCTGACCCCACCGTGGATTGTTGGATTCGGATCCTGTCTCCTGTTCTCATGCTCCTGGA
>NC_056502.1:29285975-29301402 GCF_014905685.2 Nematolebias whitei | reverse complement strand
CCTGAGTTTGAGTTTACCAGCTACACCTGAACCAATAAATATAATTGTTTTTTTACCTCAAGTTGTTTAGTCCTTGCTTCAAACCGTTCGCCTTTGACATCACCCACAGACCGTAACAGTGTGAAGTCAAATCTGGGCAAATAGGGTTTTGTACTGATATGTTTTGTATCTCCATGATGCTCCTCTGGTCATGGGCATAACCTAGCACTGACATGACACTCAGCTGCATCCTGGTTATTGTGGTGGATAAAATCAAGGTTGCAAAAGAAATGTGCAAAATGTGCTATAAACACAGAATCTGGCATGGTTGTTTGTTGTGGTCTACTAAACAAATTGACCATGTCAAAATCGAATATGGCAGGTGTTTTTCAAGATTGCTGAAAAATCACACATCTAAAAATGTTGTTTTTTTTTGTTTGCTATAGAAATTACATATAAATATCTTATTTGAGTGAAGTTTTTTTAGCACAAGCTAATCCTGACAGGCTAGTGATAAGACATTCTTCTAGTGGTGTAACGGTAAATGTGGGTGTATTAAACCGTTTCGGTACAGCATGTTCGGTTCAGTCCGCATGTGTACCGTTTCGGTTATTTTTTCACTCATTAAATTTTATTAACAAGAGATTGTGCGCCGCGGAAATAAAGTTCCCAAGTGTTTTTCAGCATGGCGCTATTTATTGTTGCATAGTCTTTCAGCATGCGTAGCATTAGCAGCCTAGCAGGCAACGAACAAGCCATATCTTGAAGACCCTTTCATCTTGTTGTGGTCTCCTGTTTGGGAAAGTTATGGCTTTCTTGTTAAAAGACACGCGCAAATCCAAAGCTATGTGTCGACGTTGTTTCACAGAGATTGGATCTGCAGCAGGCAACATGTCTAACTTGTTAACACACTTGAAACACATCATCCAAATGTGAACGTCTCTTCTAGCAGTTTGGTGCAAAGACCGATAGCAGCATTTAAACAACCTTTATCAGGTAATTCAGATTGGTCAAAGCAATAACACAAGCTGTAGGAGTTTTAAAAGCTCTGGATCTACGTCCGTATTCTGTTGTTGATGCACCAGTTTTAAGCATATGATTAAAGTTATTGAGCCCCGCTGCCTACGACATCCCATCACGTCAACACTTCAGCCAAAAAGTTGTAGCAGCACTTTATGAAAAAGCTAAAACTGATATTGTCAACAAGCCTTAGAGCCCAGATTTAAAACTCTGCCACATGATGATGATAATGGGCAAGATATTCAGCCACCTCATAACAGAAATGATGACCGTGCAAGAAGAAGTACTGTTATTGTATTACTGTGATCTGATTAACTTTTTAAATTTAAAATAATAATCTTATTAACTCGATTTTTTTTTACCTCTGTGTTTGCAGTCTGAGGATGTCACCGAGATAGCAGCTGAGTCTTCTTCCTCTTTAGGGATTTTTTTTATTTATTTTTATACATACGTATTGCTTACTTGGCATATTTTCAAAATAAACAATTTGCAAGTCTTTATTTTGGCCTTTTTTGTACCGAAAATTAACCGAACCGAGCCCTCCTTGAAACTGAACCGAACCGAAATGTGATTTTAGCGTACCGTTACACCCCTACATTCTTCTGTGGTTTAGAAATGTTTGGAGGCGATTTGTAGCACCTTGCTAAAATAAATAAATAAAAAAAAATAAAAACAAACTGGAGATTTTTGTTGGTAATTCCTGTTGTTTTTATACAAGGACATACAATACGTTTAATTTTTCTCATTATAGAAAATGAAAGTAAACTCAGTAAGGATATGTTGACCCTAACCATCAGTCCATTCTGTATGTTGTACTTTACGTTGTGTACTTTAGATGAAGCAGAAGTTGATGTTATTTCAAGTCACTCCTGGCCTCTGCTACAGTCAAGAAACAGGCTCCAGTTAGGTCCAGAAAAAGATGTCTTTAAGACTCATTGACTTGCATCCCTTTTGCCCTGTTTTTTTTTTTTTACATTTAAATATGAGCAGATTCCCTTTTTTCTGCTCGCATAAACAACCTGTCGAAATCCTGATGGATCCCTGTCGTGCGTTCTAACTCAATGCATCTGCTTGCATTCACAGACAACTGCATCCACACACATATTTGTAGGCTCAGTTCTGCTCCAGCACAAACATTCATGTGGATGTACTGTGGATGTTTTATGCTGTGACACTCATGGAACCCAAGTATGATTTACATCGAGGTAGAAGTCTGCTAAAAGCTGGTCTCCATACTAGAGAATGAATCTGTGCATCTGCATGTGTGTGTCATTGCAAATACTGTATGTAGCATTTTTAAAGGATGTTTTTACGATGTCAGCAGCTATTAGATCTATCCCTAAACTGCAGATCAAATATCGTGTTTACGATCAATGTGACATTAAAAAAAAATGAGCCAGGCAAACATCAGATAAATATCCCAAAATATCCTAAACTGCAGGAAAGAAAATAAGTAAGAATAGTTGAATTGTTAAAAAGCAGGGATTTCTTTTTTACCGTGCCAATTTTGAGATTATAAGATGCTCATCTGTCATGTCTTATTAAAGCCTTTCAGAGCCTTTTATCGTTTTTTTTATTTTGAAAGTTTCCTTTCCTGATAGAGTTTGATGTTGGGCTGTCAGGCGAGCTCCTCTGAATTCTTCTTCTCGCTGGCAGAAGCAGTTGGCTGACAGAGAATCTCTTGGTGGTGACAACTAAATGATCTCTTCTTTATTAAACACCTCTTACTATCTCTCCATCTCTCCCTGACGACGGCACTTCCTCTCTGCCTTTACTGTCTCTTTTTATCTTTTGACTGACTACTTTCCTCTTCCTCGTCTATTTCTCATTCCTCACACTCTCTCCCCCCCCCCCCCCCTTAGTTTTCTCCCCTCCTCCCGCCCTATCCTCTCATGCGTTGTTTCTTTATTGAAACGTTTCTGTCTCCATCGTAGTTTTTTTCCCCCTCCTTCTAATAGAGAGGAGGCAAAACATCTCGATCCCTCACCTGGAGCCATCACACAGTCAGCAGCTTGTCAGTCTGTCAATCAGTCTGACAGTCACACAGCCTGCTAGTCAGTCACTGTGCTGCTGTGTGAACACATTAATTAGAAAAACGCCTCATCCACACAAAGCTCGACGGTGATCCCAGCCGATCCCAGCCATCTGAAAGAGTTCTGTCTCAGTATTTTCCTTTGAGAAACCACTGAGAAACTTGTTCAATAAGAAACATTTTTGGGCCCTATTTTATTTATTTATTTTATATTCTCCCCCTTGGACAGGCAATTCAGAAGTTTAGAAATGTGAAATATCAGCTTCGATGATATCTTCCTCTTCTGTTCATTCAAGGAAAGTAAATTTCACAAATTAAAGTCCTTAACAAACTGCATGCTAACATTAAACAGTGGTTAAGTGACAACCACTTGCAGCTGATCTCAGATAAGACTGAACATTTACATTGTGAGTCTGTAAATTAAGATACAACATTAGATTGTTTATTTTATTGTCTGGCATCATTTTGTCCCTGCAGTCACACCATTTGTGCTTAAAAAAACTATTGTGTTTCTCCACAGCTTTTATGGCAACACATGAGGGCTTAATGGTGCATTCACTTACAACCTGTAAATTCAATAATCCACACTGAAAGTGTAGTTGCTCTAAATGTTAAAGAAAATTGAAGGTTAAAAGTCTATTGACAGCTGATCAAAATACATTATTTTGTTTGCATCAGTAAGTTATGTGGGTTCCAGGTAACTTTTAAAATGCTCTAAAATATTAAAGTCACATTGTTATCAACAAACCTCACCTTGGTTTTTGTATAATAGCGACCAAAGCTCATATCAATCAACCTTTATTTAGACAGGTAAATCTCATTGAGCCTCGAGGACTCATTTACAAGAGAGACCTGATTTCAACAAAGAAAGATGACAACAATGGACAACAGCAACAACAATAAACAATTATAAAAAGTCATACTGCAGGTTTTTTTTTTTTTTTTTTTACAAATAGGATGGCTATATGTTTTAATTTTGCTTTGTTTTACTGCAACACTTTAAAGTATTTTTTGTTTTAATTAGAATCCAGTTCAAATGGAGGTGTCCGATTTTAACCTTTACCAAACCACCTTAGGACATCACTTGGCAGCAGGACCACACTTTCCACAGAACAACTGTGTCAACTCTTGTAACTGTGCCTGTAGTCAACCTACTTCACATACGTATGGGGGCCAATATTATAGTCAGAAACATGGGTGTGCTATGGGGTCTCCAGTAACACCATTTGTTGCAAACCTGTACATGGAGGAAGTAGAAAAGAGAGCCTTGACGTCCTTTTCAGGGACACCACCAAGTCATTGGTTCAGGTATGTTGATGACACCTGGGTTAAAATTAAATCTCAGGAAGTTCAACATTTTACTGATCACATCAACTCTGTGGATACATATACTTTGTATAAAGTTCTCACAAGAATATGTAAAAAATGGCAGGTTGGCTTTCTTGGACTGTGAGGACTCAGTCTCTTATGGAGGAACTTTGGAAACTGATGTGTACCAGAAACTCACTCACACAGACCAGTAAGTGTGGTTTGACTCATCACCCAATGGAGCACAAGTTAGGAATCATCAGGACTCTGTACCACAGAGCAGACAGCCTACCCACAAATTCATGAGCCTGACAGAAGGAGAAATCCCACACAAGACAGGCACTGGAGCAATGTGGATATCCTAAAAAGGATGGCCCAGCACAAAAGAGCAAACTCTTCAGGCCAGGACTCTGCGGTCTACATTCATCTCCAGGCCAGCAGTAACTCTTTCAGGGATAAAGATGTGCACATCCTTGATAGAGAGGAACGTTGGCTGAGAGAGGTGTAAAGGAAGCCATCTTTGTGTAGAGAACTCTGTGAATAGCAAACGACCATCAGAGCACTAATGATCGATTGTTAGGCTGATGGTTCTCCTTTTCCATGTGAACAACTAGTTTTGATTGTGACCAGAAAATGGTTGAACCATGAGAAAGTGCTGATTATAAGACTGAGTTTTTTGCAGCTCTTTAGGCTGAAGAAGACTTTTGCATAAAATACAAAATGTTTCAACATCAAAGAATCCGTCCAGAAGACCTGATTTAACCTTGTTAGACTTATCTACCTGGATTATTGACCATGCATCAAGATGTTGTGTAAAAGTGCAAAAGAAAATCAAGTACTCAAAAGCACAGATTGCATGACTACATATTTCTTCCAAGCTGAAGGCCCTGCTCTAATAGTCATGGTCCACCTTTCTGAAAAATATCAATAATTCCCAATAATAGTAATTACAATGATAATGCAATTATTCCAGATGCATACTGAAAGACTCAGAGTAAAAAATGATTAATCAGAACGTTGTATTGTTTTTCTTTTTACAGATATGGAAAGATTGTGTCAACGAAGGCCATCTTGGACAAAAACACCAACCAGTGCAAAGGTGAGTAGCATCAATTTACTTCAACTGAGGGTTGTTCTACAAATCAAGACAAACAGCCATTTTGAGTCAATAAATTTGGGTTTTACAAGGGAGGCTATGTTTGAGGCCTGTTACATCAAGTTTTAGATTTGTCTAACACAAAGAAACCTCAGCTTTGTCAAACTTGTTACAATACACACCTGAATTGTGGGAAATCATTTTTCACAAACCTAACAAAACTTAATACTAATGATCTTAGGACTGAACAGATAAGACACAAATGATTAATTAATCTATTTGGTTGCATAAAGGCGGACTAATTATTGTGAATTTATAGAAATGGTTTTACTTTAAATAATATCTACACTTCTCTCTACCTTTAGTACTTCTTTGCAGTCCCAGACCATTTTCAAAATTGTATTTCAAAATATCAGACCCTTCTTGTTTGCTCTGGGAATGGACAGACTAACAGATGAGGTTAGGCAGGAATCTACATGGAGTATGATGTTTGCAGATGACATTGTGATCTGTAGTGAGAGCAGGGAACAGGTGGAAGAGAACTTAGAGATGTGGAGGTATGCGCATGAAAGAAGAATAATGAAATTCAGCTGTAGTAAGACAAAGTACATATGTGTGAATGAGAAGGAGGCAGGTGAAACAGTGAGACTACAAGGAGCAGAGATCACAAAGGTGTAGGACTTCAAGTACTTGGGGTCCACTGTCCAGGAAAATGGGGAAAGTGATAAAGAGTGAAAAAAAGAGTCCAGGCAAGATGGAGTGGATGGAGAAAAGTTTTAGGAGTGATTTTTGACAACAGTGTGGCAGCAAAGGCCAAAGGAAAAGTTTACAAGAAATAATAATAATAATAATGTCATCACAATGTCAGCACTGTATGTTTCCATACAATGGCAAAATTAGTCTCTGCATTTAACCCATCCACCACCAGGTGGTGCAGTGGGCAGCTATTGAAAGCGCCGGGGAGGCATTTTGGGGATGAGGTGTGCTGCCCAAAGACACCACGTGATGTGCAGTGACTGGGGATCGAACCTGGGACTTTTGGGTCCCAAGCCGGCTGCCCTGCCTCTACACCATCTCGGCCCCCAAGAAAGTAGTGAGACTAGCAATGTTGTATGGTCTGGTAACCGAGACATGGATTAAAAGACAGGAGAAAGAATTGAAAGTGGCAGAAATTAAGATTTTTGAGGTTCTCCTTAGGAGTGACAAGGATGGATAAGATTAGGACTGAGATCATCAGAGGTACAGCACAGGTTGAACAACTGGGAGACAAAGTTAGAGACTGGACTGAGATGGTTTGGACATGTCCAGAGGAGGGACAGTGGGTATATTGGTGGAAGGATGTTAGAAATGCAGCTGCCAGGAAAAAGACAAAGAGGAGATATATGGATGCAGTTAGAGAGGACATGGAGGTAGGTGGAGTGAGGACAGAGGATGCAGAGGACAGAGTGTGACAGAGGAGGATGACTTGATGTAGAGGCACCTGGAGAGGGAGCAGCTAAAATAAAATTTCTAAAACATCAACAGTTTGGTGTTCCAAGTTAAGCAATGTGGAAATTTACATTTGTTCAGGACATAACAGCAACTGCAATAAAGTCCATGTCATCCTCTAATCCATTTAAATTATTCACTATGAGAATATATATTTACTCTGATTAACGTCTCGGTGGGTGGTTTCAGGTCTGATTCCTAATGATGCTCAGAGTTAAGCAGCTTTTGAAGTCAAGATGTGGACATTTCTGCCATGGGCCAAATCAAAATGAAGAACACACCATAGTTACAATAAGTCAGGAACAGTCTCAGCAGGGACTGAGGTGTCTTTTGAGAACTGCCTGCTTGATTGTCAAAGTGGTCTGAATGACACACTAATCAGTGTGATTGTTGTCATCTGTTTCTAAAGAGACTCATGAGAACATGTGATTACAGCTCATCTGCTTGGCCTCTACTCAAGATATGCCAATACGCTTTGGGACAACAGCACAAAAGCCCTATAATCAACATTTTAGGTTGCGACATATGATGTCTCACTATGATTGAGTTTGAGGACAGCAATAAAGATGTGATTTTTTTCTCTCTGTACTGATTGCTTAAAATATAAAAATGAACAAATAGTCCAGATTGTCTGAAAAGGGAAGTTCAAATATTTGAAACTGGCATTCTATATAAAGGTTATGAAAAATAAACATGTTACCTGTTATAGGTAGCTCTTTAACTCTGGTGTTGTCTTTTAACTTCGTGGCCATTCCTGTTCCTTCCATCCATCTGTTCATTATCTTTCCCTTGTTCCAAAGTCAGGTTGAAGGGGCAGTAACTAGAGCAGGGAGGCCCAGACATCTCTTTCTACAGCCACCTCTTCCAGCTCTTCTGGGAGGAGTCTAAGGTGTTCCCAGGCCAACCAAGAGACATAGTCTCTCCAGCATGTCCTGGGTCTTCCCCGGGGTCTCCTCCCAGTCAAACATGCCCAAAGCACCTCTCTGGAGAGGCACCCAGGGACCATACTTACCAGATACCCAAATCTGAGTCTCTCCCAGATAACTGAACTTCTCACCCTATTTCTAAGGCTGAGTCCTCTTACCCTGCAGAGGAAACTTATTTTAACTGTCTGTATCCACAATCTCATTCTTTCAGTCACTACCCAGAGTTTGTGGCCATAGGTGAAGGTGTGAACATACACACTGACTGGTAAACAGACAGCTTTGCCTTATAGCTCAGCTCCCTTTTCACCACAATGGACCAGCACAGAGTCTGCATAACTACAGACAGTGCACCAATCCATCTGTCAATCTCACATTCCATTCTTCCCTCACTCGTGAACAAAAGTCCAAGATACTTGAACCCTCCACTTGAGGCAGTACATCACCCTTGACCTGAAGAGAACAATCCACCCTTTCCTTACTGAGGACCATAGCCTCAGATTTGGAGGTGCTGTTTGTCATCCCAGCCGCTTCACACTCAGCTGTGAACCACTTCAGTGAGAGCTGAAGATCATGGCACGATGACGCCAACAGGATCATCCACAAATGGCAGAGATGAAATACTGAGGCCACCTAATTGTACTCTCTTGGCCACTGCACCAAGAAATTCTGTCCGTAAAAATTTTGAACAGAATCTATGTCAATGGGCAGACTTACTCCCGGCAATGTGAACCAAACTCTCACACTTCTTGTATAGGGACCGAATAGCCCATAGCAATGGACCCCCAATCCCATACTCATGGAGCACCCTCCACAGAGTACTGGGAGAAACACAGTTGAACGCCTTGTCCATGTTCACAAAACACATTTAGACTGGATAGGCAAACTTCTATGAGCCCTCAAGGACCTTAATGAGGGTAAAGAGCTTGTCTAGTGTTCCACGGCTAGGAAGGAACCTGAATTGTTCCTGCTGGACAGTGGAGGCTCCAGAGATATTTTTTCTGCAGGTGCTAAAGAGGGGCTAAGCATTTTACTGAGGGTGCTATGAAGGATCATTTGTTCTTTCAATTCTCAACACACACAGACACAAGCACAGAGGTGCACTCAAAACTCAGATGAGTATAGTCACCAATAAAGTGGATAGTGAATATGTGGTATTCTGCAATTTAATGAAAGCATGCACAAAAATGACATGCATATGTATATTGTAGAATGTTAACTGTTACAATAAATCCACTGTATTGTTCCCCCAGATGTATATGTGTATAAGTGGACAATTTCAGTCCACAACGCTGAATTCATTACAAAGTTACAAGGTTGAAATCATTCACTCACCATTAGAAGTCTACATAACAGGACAATCCGCCTGTTATTGTGAAATCTGTATCCTCCTTTTAGAAAATGCCAACAAGCAAAGCAAAACACGGCATCTCTATCCATGCTGTATTCCAACCACAAATATTGATTGAACCAGCCTTTGTTAAAATTTCTTTGTTGCACTCCAAATAGGCGTGACAGGTGTTTTTGCAGAAGTGGTCATCTTGGTCCATCTTGACTTGAGGAGTTCTGCTTAGATACTCCAGCTGTCCAGCGCTAGCAGTGTTAGAATTCTCTGCAGATGTGGGAGGATGGCAGTACACTTGATCCCTTTCTTCCAAATAATTGTTTGTTTGTTGGTTGCAGTCTGCTTCCAAAAAATCCTCCTTCTCTGATTCCATCCTGGGAAATATGGGCAATGGAAAACGGTTTGTTTTTGCATTTTATGTACTTTTCATATGTTTACCGAGCTTTTGGTAACTGGAATTTTCACTTACGGTTTGGAAGTTCATTTCCTGTTGCGAGATCTGATTTAAAAAAAAATTCAATATAATCTTTGATTGCTTTTTAAAATTAGTTGTTTTGCAAGGAAAATATCACAACAACCACCACATACTAAATAATATTGACTTAGATGAAAAACAGAATAACCTGATATTTTCTTGGGGGTGATACGGGGGTGCTATGACTTTTCCAGGGGGAGCTATAGCACCCCCTAGCGCCC
This sequence comes from Nematolebias whitei, assembly GCF_014905685.2. Taxonomy (NCBI): domain Eukaryota; kingdom Metazoa; phylum Chordata; class Actinopteri; order Cyprinodontiformes; family Rivulidae; genus Nematolebias; species Nematolebias whitei. Next base: position 29,291,515 of record NC_056502.1, on the reverse strand, counting down.
TCCTGGCACCACCGCTGCTTCTGGATTTGAGGTTCAACCAATGACTGGACTTGCTTCTCCAGTACCTCTGAATATACCTTACCAGGGAGGCTAAGGAAAGTGATGTCTCTAATTGCAGCACAAACTCTGGTCCCTCTTTTTGAAGAGGGGAACCACCACCCCATTCTACCAATCCAGTGACACTGCCCCCGTTGTCCATGCAATGTTGCAAAGACGTGTCAACAAGGACAGCCCCACAACATCCAGAGCCTCAAGGAAATCAGAGCAAATCTCATCCACCAATGGAGCCCTGCCACTGTGGAGCATTTTAACTACCTCGGCGACCTCAGCCATAGTTATGGATGAACCAACCCTGAAGTCCCCTGACTCAGCTTCCTCATGGAACGACTTGCTGGTGGGATTGAGAAGGTCCAAGAAGTATTCCTTCCACCTCCTGCTGACATCACTGGCTGAGGTCAACAGCACCCCACCTTCACTGAACACAGTTTTAGTAAAGCACTGCTTTCCCCTTCTCAGTCGCCTGATGGTTTGCCAGAATGTAATTGGAGCTGACCGAGTCTCTATCCAAGGCCTCACCAAACTATTTCCATATCTGAGCTTTTGCCTCAGCAACAGCCAATACTTTGGATTGTTTGGCACTCTGGTACTCCTCAGCTGCCTCCGCAGTCCCACCAGCCAACAAGGGCCAATAGAACTCCTTCTTCAGCTTATAGCCTCCCTAACCCAGGGTGTCCACCACCAAATTTGAGGATTGCCACCGCAAGAAGCATGAACAACCTTGCGGCCACAGCCAAAGGCAGCCACCTCAATAATTGTGGCTTGGAACGTGCCCCACTCTGACTCAACATTCCCCGCTTCAGCTGGGATGTGGTTAAAGCTCTCCCAGAGATGTGAGTTGATGATCTTTCTGATGGGTTATTTTGCCAGGCATTCCCAACACATCCTCACTACACATTTGAGTCTACCTGTCATAGCTCTGCTCTCTGTCAGCTCCTCTGTCATGCTGCACACTCAGTAATCACTCAACTCATGTCACCTGTCACCGCTCATTATCCCACAGCTCCACCACCTGGTCCAGTCAGTACTTAAGCTCACTCATTCCTCTCAGTCTGGGCCAGATTCTCTATCCTGTCTCATCAGCAGTAGACTTTCCAGCATTCCATTGATTGACTCATCTCGTTCATGACCCTTGCCTTGACCACGACCACGCTTTTGCCTCAGCCCTCGTCTGCTTTTGCTCATCTGATCAGGTACCGACTCATGCTCTTGTTTTTTGACTCTCTTTTTGGATCACGTACTGGATACTTCTGCTGAACAACTGACTTCACGGTATGAACTCTGCCTTTCCCTTCTGACTGTTTTTTGGATCACGGATTAAAGGTCAAGCTCATTCTGTATCACGGACTTATCCTTACCCCTGAATCTGATTCCCACAGATTCATTTCCCCAATTAGTCTTTTTCCCCCTGCATCTACTAACCTTTATCTTTTAGTTGCAAGCCTGTTGGACTCCGTTCCAGTGGACCTTAACATCAGTTCTACTTCTACTGGCAGCCCGCCACTACAACACTACCCAATCTCGAACTACCAATCAGAAGATCGGAACCAGTCCAGAACCGGACCTACTCCAGAGTTTTACTTTATTTCTCAATAAATCTTTTAACCCTCTCAGTGGTTGTTGTTGTTGTTTGCGATCCGGCCTCTGGTTCATGACACTACCAGGTCTGTCCGGCATCCTACCTCTCCATCTGATCCAACTCACTACCAGGTGGTGATCAATTAACAGCTCAGCTCCTCTCTTCACCCAAGTGTCCAAAATAAATGGCCACATTCCTGTTCCTTAGGTGGAAAAATTACAGCTTTATAACAGATAAAAAATTAACAAAAGCATTTGTTGCTGTTAGTACACCCAAAATTACAAATTTCCAGTCTGGAGTTTTTTGACAACCTTCCAGTCCACTGGACCCATCAGATCAGGTAGATGAAAACAAAGCCTGTCTTTTTATTAAACTTAGATGGTTTACAGGGGTGGAACATGGAAGCGGAATTTTTTAGACACTTTTATCTCTTTTTTGATCATTTTTATTATTTCCTGTTTTACACTCTTCTCATGCACAATGCCAGTAACTGTTTAGTTTTTAGTCTTTATTAATTTGGATATATTAGCAAGTTGCTGCAGCTCGGTGCACCTGCTAATTTTGTCACGCCATACAATGACAGTTCTGAGGCATGGAGCTTCCAATTCTGCAGCCTGCATGGATGTTGAACAGCTTTTTTTGTAATAAAAGTGTTTTTGCTCTTTACATCCATCTAGCTCTGTGGTCAGTGCTGCGGTCTAGTAATCCTGAGGTTGCAGGTTCGAGCCCACGTTGTGTCAAGAAGGGCAAACTGCCAGTTTTGGGACGTTAGTTTCCACACACACCTTTCATAGGCCATGAGACACAGGTGCAGAGATCCTAGGAAACCCCTCCTGCTGCAGTTTACTGTATGTTACCACAGGGTTTCTTCATGCCAGAATCTGCACTTCGTCTTTCCATTCACCATTTGGCCACAAATTTATACTGAAGAAAGTGCCACACTTTTCAGCAGAGAGACTCCTCTGTACACGCCTGCACAATCTCCATCCAGAAGTTTTTGGCCATTTGGCTAATTTAGTGGTCCCTAGGTGTGAATGAGAGAGCGAATGGTTGTTTGTCTTGTTTGTCTCTATATGGCCCTGTCATGGACTTGTGACCTGTCCAGGGTGTACCCCCACCTCTTGCACAGTGACTACTGGATATGAGCACCACTGACTCCTGTGACCCGAAAGGGAAAAAGCAGGTAAAGGTAATGCATAGATGGATGGATGTATAGTGTGTTTGAAAAGTCGTACAGCTGAATGTCCGAGCAAATTTCTGCTTTGTAAAACAACGTCCACAAACTTTTTACCAATCACACTACTTGGAGTATATGCCTGTGATAAAAAGTTTGTCCCAGGCCTCGTGTTGAAGAGGGGCAGGCGAAGCTGCTCTGAGAACAAAATGATGCGGTTTTTATCATGCAACTACGTCAATGAAAGACAATTTCACCTACTGGAATGGAGTATGAAGGGGGCCTTTACTGTTTTCTGGGTAAGTTGCAGACACTTATTGTTGACTTTTACAGAGGCTATCAAATATAAAAGCAGAGCACCACACAGTGGGCTAATATAAAAGTCAAAAGTATATGGAGATATATAAAAAGTAAAAACTTCACTGAGAGGAATGCGTTTTATGATATGATAAATATGGGAATCAAATTTGCATTATTTGCACATTTGCATAGTGTGTTTCAATGTGGTCCATTTTTACCCTCAGGAACATGAGTGTAGTAGTTACAGTGAAGTTATGGGAGCAGTAAAAAAATTCTGAATAAATAAACAAACAAACCAAACCAACAAACTAATAAATAAATAAACACATTTAGGCTTTGTTATAAAAACCATCATGTTTATTGACAAACAAAAAACAAACAACAAAAAACTAAACAAATGTGGCAACAAAGTTCATGCTCAATCATCCAGGTACCAAATCCAATGATGCTCAGTCAGGTCATCTGGACAGTTTCTTTTTTTTTTTTTCTTTTTCTAGAGACGATTCACCCTATATCCAGAGAGCTTCATCAGTCTGAGGAGCTCCAAGTAAACTGTTTCACCACAAAACAGTAAACTTCTTAAGTGGACCAACCAGTTTTCTAGAGATTCTATGGTTTCTGGGGGCTGTCCCATCCCCTGTCGACTCCTCCCAGGGAGGCAGCCACAGCAATAGTGGTTTAAGGCAACAAAGTTCATGCTCAATCATCCAAGTACCAAATCCAAAAATGCTCAGTCAGGTCATATGGACAGTTTCTCCCCCCCCCCTTTTTTTTTTCTAGAGACGTTTCACCCTCTATCAGGAGGGGCATAAATTTCTTCAAAAGACAATAAATGACTTAAAACCATGGTCACATAGGACCAAAACCAAAGTGACTTACATTTTCAATCAGTCAATCAATCGATTTTCTGTCTCAAATTTATCACAATGATTCATGTATCTTTTATATTTTAAATATTTTTACACAGCTGTGCATTGTGTACTAAACTACATTAATTGTTGCACTTCAGATGCAGCCTGGGGACAGTGTTGCCAGATTGGGCGGTTTACCGCCAATTGGGCAGTTTTCATTCTGATTTTGCAGGTAAAAATTGCTTTGGGCAGATGGGAATAATTTGGGCTGATTTGGAGTCAGATCGGCGGTTTTTGAGTTAACCTATTAAACACATTTCAAACGATCAATCATCATTACGTATTTCATAGCAAAGCTCCCCTGACCTTTCTCCATCACTGATTGGCTATTGTCATCTGCCAGGGCGTTCACAACAGAGAACTGGTGAGGTTCTCTGTTCATTAAGTGAGTTGGCCCGTTGCAGCCGTACATTGGAGCGGCCGCCATATTGGATGTGGTCAACTGATAGAAGGAAATAGACTGAACTTCATAAAGCACCGTTCTACAAAGTGTTTTATGTTAATGATTGTCATTCACACACACTAAAATATTTGGAAAACAAACAGGCACCAAAGACAACATTTGTAACTTTGAAAGTGATTATTAAAAATGTTTACTCCTAAAATATTTAGGTTAAAGGTAAACACTGAACCAACATATGTATTTTGTGTGTTTACAACAACTAATGTGTGTAATACTATTACTGTGGTGATAAATATAGAAATATTAATATTGAACATTTGATCTGTGTCTATAATAACCAGATCCTGAAATGTGACGTGTTGATTTTCTGAATAAAGACCACTAACATTCACATTTAACTGATTTTGACTAATCATATCGATGAACATATAAACATCAATATATCTTTACAGGGGGTGGGGTGTGTGTGTGTGTGTGTGTTCAAACAGTTAATATAACTATATATTGATTGGGTGGGTTTTTGTGTGATGGGGCAGTTTTTAACAGATTTTTGGGCTGGAAAACCTAGACTCTATCTGGCAACACTGCCTGGGGAACACACAGGAAGAATGTTGTATTATTTCTGCCAGGACATGCATATCAGATGAAATTTTATTTTTTTTTTGGAAAAAAAAAAAAGATGAAATCCTGGCTTTTAGCATCTCACATAGCTTTCCTGCTTTAGTCCAGCTGTTTTCATTCCATAATCACTGTCCTCAGTACTTACTCTCTTTGGTCTCATGGTTCACTGTCAGATCCACCCATTTATCACATGTATCCTGTGTTTTCTGCCCTGCTTTGGATTGTGGATGGAAAATCCAAGATGGCCACCATCATATATATATATATATATATATATATATATATATATATGTGTGTAAACTGATAATCCCAATCATTTGAGGAAACTATGCTTTCTAGTTTTTAAATTGCTTTAAAGTGTTATTTAACGGGGCAGCATGGTGGCGCATCTGGTAGAGCTGCTGCCTCTCAGCGAGCAGGTCCTTGGTTCAAACCCCAGTCCAGGGGCCCTTCTGGGTGGAGTTTGCATGTTCTCTCCGTGCATGCGTGGGTTTT
>NC_056502.1:29269022-29285575 GCF_014905685.2 Nematolebias whitei | reverse complement strand
ACGGGTAAAGATAATGGATGGATGGATAGAAGAGCTGATATATATAAATTTGTCTGTTTCTGTATTTGTATCCTTTTACATATTTATTTATTTATTGTTCAGATTGCTAGATTTACACTTTGTAGTTGATGGATAGTACTTTGTATATTCAGATCATCCAAATTTGGTTTGGTACTTGTTATTAATATTTTTTTAAATTCTGAAGAAGTTTTAAAGGATGCCAATGCAGCAACTGCCCAAATCTTCATCATCAGCTTTGTAAGAATCTAAGCAAAAATAAAGACAGGCAGACAGAAACACAACATGAAAGTAAGCCTCAAACGCACAACTGCTATGTGAAAATCAATTGTAATATCCTAGTAATTCCTACACCATTCAGAAGACTTTGATGGTCCTATAGTTAAATTTTTATATTAATTCAGTTCAGTTTATTTCTATAGCTCTAAGTGACAACAGAAGTTGTCCCAGGGCACTAAACAGAAACATTCACATACATAAAAAAGCCAATTAGTGAAAGTTATCTATCTAAGGATGCCAGCAGATTGCGTTGACTCCACTCCTTTGTAGTCTCCCATCCTGATCAAGCACAATGGCAACAATGGAAAGGAAAAACTCCCTTTTAACAGGAAGATACCTCCAGCAGAACCAGGCTCAGGACAAGCGGCCATCTGCTTCAACTGGAGATTGCAAGGACAGTAAGGAGAAACAAATGAACGCAGAATGGCAGGTCCGGGTGTACTTTCTATTAGAACAAAGACAAAAAACATGTTAAGGATAAAAATAGTTACAAATACAAAAGAGGTAGAGTTGAGCAAATAGGATCATCTTGGACATGCTATTTGTTCCAGAGTGACCAACACAACTGCACTGGCTGGTTGAAGAATGGGACACCATCCCTCAACAACATGTGACCAAGCAGATGAGCAGCTAGATGAGGAGGTGCCAGGTTCTTGTAGCTGTGTAAGGTTATTCTACATGCTATCAAAGTTTGATAAATTAATAAATTGCCAGCATGTCTTGTTTCTTTAGACTTCAAACATTTAATCATAAACAGTATCAAACAAAAGTCAGTAGCAGAATAAACTGTTTGGCATTGGCAGTGAAGGTTTGGCAATTTTTTCATGGGTACAAGTCATCTACTCAACTGCTGCTCAACCCACAAATGTATTTACCAACAAATGTGACACAGTTTAATGGGAAATTAACAGGCTTTCCATTTGTATAATATTTACTGCCAAGGAGCATTGTTACAAAATAGCAATAATCAACCAAACACAAATCTCCTTATTTTTGTACAAAAATTCTAACAAAACTTTACAGAAGCTTGGCTGTGTGCTGTATGAATTCTGAGGGGATTTTTGAGAAAACCAATTATTCCTATTGCAGGGAAAGAATACACAAATGTCTATTGGAATGTATACTTTATACATTTATTGCTAAAGTTATGGTGGTTCCTAAATGAGTTTGTTTGCCAAATTTAGAATGCTTGAAAAAGCTCAAAGTTGTGTTGTCATCAACTAATAGTTGGACTTTCCATGGAAAAAATCTCCATGAATCACAAAGTCAAAGTGTAATTTTGGAAAAACTGTAAAAGCTAGTTTAGATATGTAAGGTCTATGTCTCAGTGACCACTATAAACTTTGAATTATATTTCTTCTGTGAAGTATTTCTCAGCTATAGAACTAAAAGTTTGGTTCGCACTGCCAGCAGTAAGACGGACTTCTTCAGGGTGGGAGTTGGACTCTGCCAGGGCATCCCGTTGCCACAGATTCTGTTCATAGCTTTTATGGACAGAATTTCTCATTGCAGCCAGGGGGCAGAAGGAGTCTAGCTCGGTGGCCTCAGAATTCCATCTCTGCCATTTGTGGATGATGTGGTCCTGTTGGCATCATCGTGCTGTGATCTTCAGCTCTCACTGGAGCAGTTCGCAACCGAGTGTGAAGCAGCTGAGATGAGAATCAGCACATCTAAATCTGAGGTCATGATCCTCAGTCGAAAAATGGTGGATTGCTCTCATTTGGTCAAGGGTGAGATTCTGCCTCAAGAAGAGTTCAAGTATCTGTGATTTTGCTCACGAGTGAGGAAAGAATAGAGAGTGAGATTGACAGATGAATTGGTGCAGCATCTGTAGTATTGCCCACCTTGTGTGGCTTCAGGCATGTCTGACTGGGAGGAGACCCCGGAGAAGACCCAGGGCATGCTGGGTAGACTTTGTCTCTCAGTTGGCTTGGGAATGCCTCAGAATCCTTCCAAAAGAGGTAGAAGATGTGGCTGTGGAAAGAGATGTCTGGGCCTCCCTGCTCAAGCTGCTGCCCCCTTGACTTGACTTCAGAACAAAAGGACGATAATGAGTGGATGGATGGATTGGTGGATTGATTGATTAGGTCTTCAATTTCAGTCCATAAAAACACTCATTTCCAAAACTGCAAACATTTACTGTTCAAACCATTCTGCAACGGGGGACATTGGCATACAGCTTTCCTATTTTTCAGTTTGGGGATGGGAAAACAGACCCAAATTGTATTATAAAATAGGTGCTTCAATGCTTTGACACCATTAATGAACAAAAGACCTAAAACTGCAACAGCTGCTGAAGCAGCAAAGGTGAATTTGACAGTCTGTATTCCTCATCAGCAGTTTTAAACACTCGCAAAGTACACTTCTTACATCTTTTAGCCAGTTGTTAACTCACAATGAAGGAGTTTTAATTATCAGTTGGCCATTAGAGTGCTGTACAACCGGATAAGTGTTGGTTTGATTGCAAAGGCATTCAGCTGGGACAGGATAATTGCTTAGCGTGACTAAGAGAGTACAAAATGGCACAGAGCATTCTCTTGGAAAGGGAGGGATGGATGGGTGGATGTAGACAGTCATGGAGGGTGGGGGTAAAAATAACCTCAGCCTGACAGAAAAGGAAAGGGACCCTTTAAAACTGATGATTTAGCAGACAGCCTTTTCTTTGCAGGAAAGTGAGACAGAGCGAGTAGAGACATACCTAAATAAAGACTTGATATTAATTTGATTGTTGTGACATTCCCTGTTTATTGCAAAGATTTTACTTAATTTCTGACTATTTTTTTCTACAGTATACAGTAAGTATTCTCTGTGCTCATAATAGAAACGCAAATAAGATATGTTTTTAGAGCTGTGATAAAATTAAATGAAGACAATTTTATTTTACCTAATAAATTTCTGTTTCGCTGCAAATTCATGATGACAGTTTCCTTGTTAGTAGCGTGAGGGCGTTGAGGGAGTGAGAGGTCACAAAGCACAGGATGAAGAAGGGGCAGGCGGGAGAGGAAACCACTTTAGTTTGTGAAGGATTTCCATTTCCGAAAGACAAGCTCACTCCCCCCCCTCTCTCACTCTGCCTGTCTCCCCCTCCTCCTGTACTTTGTTAGCCTATTCTAATGGCTCTAGGCCAGAAACTCTGGGAGCTCAGGAGTTGCCTTGGATCAGCTGATGTGTGTGTGTGTGCCCACATTTATCTGCACTTTTATCAGTAACAGTGTGTTTACATGTTCTCTTCATAGTGTGTGTGTGTATGCATATAAATACAACACATATCAATTTTTATTTTACTTTTTAGAAAATATTTTTGGGATAACAGAGCAAACTGCGTGGCATGGTCACTCATTTGGTAGAGTTGTTGCCTCGTAGTGCAAAGGTTGCCGGTTCAAATCCCAGCCCGGGATCTTTCTGGGTGTGGAGTGTGCATGTTCTCCCCGTGCATGCGTGGATTTTCTCAGTGTGCTCCTGTTTCCTCCCACAGACCAAAAACATGCATGTGAGGCTGATTGGCAACTCTAAATTGTTCCTAGGTGTGAGTGAGAGAGTGAATGGTTGTTTGTCTCAATGTGTCCCTGTGATGGACTGGAGACCAGTCCAGGGTCTCTCCTGCCTCTTGCACAGTGATAGTTGGACATAGGCATCAGTGACCCCGTGACCCAAAAAGCAAGAAGCAGATAAAGATAATGGTTGGATGGATGGATGGATAACTGAGCAAAGTAAGTTTTCCTCTCTGTCCTATCTTAAAGCCACAGACAGATATTTTGTAAAACCAGTACAGAAAAATTAAGATGACACAAAGTGATGGAGAGGATTGATTCATAATTTATCCATTAAATATCTTTTTATTTATTTATTTTTTATTTGGTTATTGTCAGAGGAACTTGATGTAAAGAACTGGTTGAAATGATGCACCAAATCCATTTAGTGAATAAGAAAAAAATAATCTGAGAGGGTTAAATGAAAAGAAATTAACTAATTTTGAAAAAAGAAAATAGAGAGTATAAATATTACATAGAAGCATAAAGTTATAAAAAAAAATATCCACTGTCTTCAACCTTTTTGCTTTAGTTTTGGTTTAGCTGATTTTGTTTGTTTGTTTGTTTTGTTTTTTCTGGATAAAAATATTTTTCTTTCTTCCATTTCTTACATTAACTGCAACACAATAAAACGTTAAGTAGAAAAGTTATAATATTTGAAACAATTTTGTGATTTGTTTGTGGTAAAATTTGAAACTAATTAATTAGTACATTTAGTTTTTTTTTATTCCCTTGTGGAATTAGTACTAACGTAATCTCAAGTTGGCTTGTTTATATTTTAATTTATTTTCTTCCTTTTTACATTTTACATTCATTAAAAATGATTTTAAGCATACATATATGGATATAATGCAGTGTTTTCAATTAAAATTCAATCCATCCATCCATCCATCCATCCATCCATTATCTTCTGCTTGTTCCCAAGTCGGGTTGCAGGGGCAGCAGCTTGAGCAATTGTGCAATTGGCTCGATTCAGTTCAATTCAGTTTATTTATATAACACCAAGTCATAACAGAAGTCATCTCAGGGCACTGAACAGAAACAGTCACATACATTATAAACACCAGTTAGTAAAAGTTATCTAGCTAAAGAAGCCAGCAGATTGCGCTGAATCTTCACTTCGTCGCAGTCTTCCATCCTGAACATTTTCAACCCTCTCTCTATGACAAGAAACTTTCTTTACATTTACCTGTATTTTCACTAAAGGGAGTTGATATTGGATTGATATTGGATTGATATTGGATTGATATTTACATACTTACATGTCGATAATGTTAGACATGTGTTGTAGTGAATTGTGCATCACTGTGGAAGTTGGACTCACTGACTTAAAAAGGCCATACTCTGATTAACTGTCCTTCAGCAGGATAATGAATTTCTACCAGTGTCATGGCTCTTGATGCTTGACCCTCGACCCCTGTTAAAATAGGAGAAAAAACTTGTCCAGTAAGGCAGATATATTCTGAGTGATGACTGGACTCAAATCAAATGGCACATTCTTTTCAAGGTTGATACACCAAACATGTCATTGAGACGAGCACGTGGAGGAAAATAAAATCCCTATCATTCATTCCTGAATGCTGTATTGATGTATGTGTGATACCTTGTAGCTAACCCAACATCTGTGCAAGAGCTATAAAATACATAGCACGTCTCAGACGTCTTTGGAAAAACTAGATTAAACTGGATTACATGCCAACTTCTGCAGTGACTCAATATTTTATTTAGAGAGCATGTACATGGCTCCTGAGACATGGATTCAATTTTCTGGTTCTGTAATACAGAGAACATGATCGATGTCAGTATATCACAGTAAACTGAGCTGCTCCCAGAACTGCTTCTTGGTTACATTGCAGATTAAATCTCAGACTTCTAGTTCAATGTCTGTAAGCTCATGTCAAGAGATGATTATACCTTTAAATCTGCTCATAGAACCTTCAGTTACTACAAGTGATAACGAATGGTTCACTCCACTGATTTAGATTCAGAGTAATAAACTAATTATTACTAACTCTTCCTGAACAGTAGCGGTCTATGACCAGCAGAACTATCGGCAGATATCTGCCAGAGATTCTATTTTTTTAGAAGAGCTAATAAAATATAACATTTTAAAGGTGATCAGCTAAATTCAGTTGGACATGTAACTTGAGACAAGGCTTACAACCACCTCTGGTTTTTAAAAACTAATTTAACAAGTTTCATCGCTGTGAAATTTGAATAGTGAACGTTTGTAGTTTTGGAGATTAGTGTTTTTCTGGACTCAAGTTAGTAGGAGTTACACTGTGGAGATTAAGATAGGTAGTTTTTTTTTGCTTGTCTGAGGCAGCGCAGAGCGACGGATGATGGAGAGTGGAGGTAGAAAATCTATCCACCACCAGGGGAAATGATGGAGCCAGGGGTGGCCTTGTCTTCTTCTTCTTCTTCGCCTTTGTCTTCTTGGGTTAACTTAGTGTAAATAAAGTTTTGTTAAAAGTCAAATCTTCTTCTTCTTCATCATCTTCGCCTTCGTCGTCTTCTTCTTCTTTTTCGTCATTGTCATCTTCGTCATCGTCTTCTTCGTCATCGTCTTCTTCGTCATCTTCGTCGCCGTCGTCGTCGTCTTCTTCTTCGTTGTCGTCTTATTATTATTATTTTTTATTTTTTTCTTTTTCTTTTTCAATTTCTTCTTCTTGCTGCTGCTGCTGCTGCTCCTGCGTGCCTTGGTGCCTTTCCACTTGGTCTCTGGTACACAAAACATCTACCTTCCTTCTCTGCATCATGTCAGTCAGCTCTCTACCTTTACCAGTCATTGTCCCCACATTTAGCGTTTTACTCTCAGTCCTACGTTTTTTACTTTCCTCTCCTCTCTCTGTTTCCTGAAATGTTTCCCTCCTCGTGGTCTTCGACTAACAATAGCACAATTTCCGCCTGCTCCCTGTTTGTCAACAGCACTGGTGGCGGTCGTTGTTAACCCAGGCCTCAACCAAACCAATACAGTATTGCTTAGATGAACTCTCGTGTTAGTTATGGCAAAAGTGTTTTAAGTTGGATGCTCTTCCTGACACATCCCTCACCATTTACCCGGGCTTGGGACCGGCACAAGAAGTACACTGGCTTGTGCTTCCCAGTGGCTAGTTTAGTGGTGGCCTTGGCCTTAGATTAATCTTTAGCCATCAAAGTCATTTGAGGAAACTTTACTTTTAAGCAAAATAAAAATTAAAAAATATAGTTTTCTGAAATGATAGGAGTGGCTGATTTACATATACAGTACGTATAAATATAGGGTGGTTACCAGCTTGGATTTTGCCATGTCAACTGAATCTTCAATAGAGACGATTCTTATACCTTGTTTCAGCCACACACCAAAAACGAAGTTGGTGCATTACTTATTTTTCAAATTGTCATGCTCACAAGCCAGATGGAGAGTATTACCATTTCCCCTTTTCACTCTAAAACTGGGCATAAAAAGTCAGACCTCTAACCAGGATCACTAAATGTTTACAGTTTTATTTTACAAGTCAGAATTGTAGAAGGTCTAATGAACTTTTTAATGTTTTGAGGCTTTACTAATATCTGCTGAACTATCCTGTAACTGCCTGTGTTTCTACGGGAGCGTGAGTTTTCTTTGTCTGTTTGAACGTTACCTCCAGAGCTACTAGACAGATTTTATTAACTTTAACAAGGTAATCAGCGGATGCACATTTACAATCGATTCACTTTTAGAGTCAACCTGATTCAAAATAGTTGCCGCAGTTAATTAACCTGATCAAACACAAAAATAGTTGTAACTCGGTAAGTTTTAGAAATCTTGAGTTAAATCTGTGTGTGATAGTAAGTGAGAGTTATCCCCAGTGCATATTCTGAGGGTTAACAGATCAGATCTTCGTTTCAAACTTTGCTTTGCAAAATGGCAGACAACCTGCACTCCTTCAAGAAATACTAGTTTTATTAAAAATTATCTGGAATTAGAATGATTGGTGCAAATATCTCCAGACTAGTTTTATCCCCCTGCAGTAAACTGAACCGTGCATTGACCTTGAAATGTTTATTCATGTTGGGATGTAGATGAAGTACTGCAGGCTGTAACTGTAAGGCAACAACCTTGTTTATCTATTTTTCATCATTTATGTTTTTGCATAAATCAAACTTATTGGTCATGCTTTATATTTGTCTTTAACTCAATGGATAAATGTTCAACACAAAATAGACTGGTATACTTTGTATAGTTGTACGTCTCTGAGGAGGAGGCAGAAGGTTGTGCACAGGCTGCACAGGAATAAGTTAAAATTTCTGATTCAGTCTTATTATAGACCAATTTTGTAAATATTGGTAAAATCTAAATGCAATTTTGCGTTACAATATTTAGTTAAAATGTTAAAAATAATGTAGTATAAAACAACATTATGTCCCGATCTTTGAAACAACACCATCATGTTACATTAAAAAAACAGCTTTTTATACTTTGCAGAGCCTATTCTTTTAGTCATTCAGCAGTTATTTTTATTTGACCCGATGTAAAAATTATTATTTTTTATTTAGGCTTTAGTACTATAAGAAACCTCTTGGAAAACCAAAGCAGTGATAAAGCTTCTTACTGTACCCACAGATCCTATAAAGAGTTTATAATGCAATTGATTTAGTTTTTGTTAATGTGAGAAATGAGTTGCAGATTTTTTTTAATTGGCTGAAATCAAATTAAAGCATCTTGTTCATCTCATTAATAAACCACTGAGTATTGAGAGTACTTTTTATGTTTTTATTGTCCCCCGTCGCAGAGTGAAGATGAGATAGTTGTACATTTTGTCCGTCTATGTATATTGTGAATAAGATAACTTAAAAAATAAGCGAGGTACAGACCTCCATTTTGGTGCGTGGCTGCTTCTTGGTGTGAGAAAGGGTCCTTTAAGAAATTTGGTTGCCACGTCAAAGTCCATGATGGCTGCCACCATATATGTAAACCTTGTGCGCTGGATAACTAAAAATAAGCAACTTGTCATCTTCCATTTTTGTATGTGGCTGCATCTAGGCATAGGAAAAGTCATTATCAAAACTTGGGTTGCCACGTCAAAATCCAAGATGGCCACCACAATATTTATATACAGTATAAACCAACCACTCTCATCATTTGAGGAAACTATGCTTTCTAATTTTTATATTGCTTAAAATAATATAGTTTCTTCAAATGATTGGGGTGGCCAAAAATTTATTTATGGCGACCAAAGCCACCACTGGCCACCCCCTGGCTCCGCCATTGCGCTGGTGGTGGATAAAATTGTTGCTCCTTCCACTTCAATATTCAAATCCATCAGCGATGGGGAACATTGGTGTACCACTTGTTTACACTTGCATTTTTAAAAACTAACTTTCCCTGCATATCTGTTTTATGAGTGCTTGTATGGATCAAATTTGGTTAATGTGTGCATGTAATCCATATATGCGCGAGGAAGAGTGTAAAGTGTGTGTAACCATGTTTTAGATTAATTATGGGTTTTTCTTATTAGGAAGTGTATAGCTGTGTATCAGCTGTGGCTGAGGGGCGGCTTTAGCTGAGTGGTTAGATCAGTCGTCCTCCAATGGGAGAGTTGGGGGGGTTCATTTCCACCAGCAGTCACATGCTGAAGTGTTCCTGGGCAAGACAATGAACCCCTCATTGCCTCCGATGTGTGTCCCAGCGGTTTATGAATGTGATCTAAAGCACTGATTATGCTTTGTAAAGATATAGTAGAGAGCTGTATGAGTGGGTAAATGAGGACACAGAATGTAAAGAGCTTTGAGTATCTTGATAAGACAGATAGATACTTTATTAATGGAAAGGCACTATATAAGTTCAGTCTATTTACCATTTATAAATATTGGTGTGAGGGTGGGGCTGGTCTTGCTGTGCAAGCAGCTTATTTCCTTAGAATAATTAAAACAACATGAGCTGCTTATCAGCAGAACGGAGAGCAGCTCTAAGTTTTCAATAAAGGAAGACCAGATGTTGCACGTTAACAGGTTTTTGTGAGTTAGACTGAAGGTTTGTAACAGATGAGATTCTATAAATGCAGGACATGGAATTGTTTTAACACTCAACCCACTCAAAGTTGATCTTTTCTCTAAAAGTTGTTTTACGCTCTCACGTCTGTTAATATTTCTTTCCTTGATTTTATTGAAACACACCTTCTCAGGATGCCTCACACACAGACACACACCTTCATGCAGTCTAGAAACAAATGACAAACTTTTGACATCTCTTCCTTTGTCCTGCATAAGTGAAGCAGGGCTTGAAGGGGAGGGAAGTATTGCATATGTGTGGTCAGACCTTTTGTTTGGTAGGGTTCAACCGGATCCTCAGAGCCTCAAGTCAAACACATGCACACAAAAAAAGACACAAACACAAAACTATACTTAATACAAAAAATGTAAAACAATTGAAAACAAACTCATTCCATTTGAGTCTTTGTTTATTTTAATCAAAACCCACATGAATGGTTGCAGACTGGTGCACGATGTACATCTGTTGGTATGAGCACCTCGATGTATGATTCTAAACTTTCTCTAGTCCCGCCCATAACATCTGATCCGCTTAAGATAATTTAATACAACTTTACACTCATGACTAAACTGTCACGTACACTTTTCATCACCCCAGAACCAAGTCAAGGTCACAAATCAAGGTCAACATTTACACAAGATCTTTGCTTGTCAAGGCCATTGCTATAGATTACTGTATTGTTGTACAGCAGTCCCTTGCTATTTCGCGGTTCAATTTTTGCGAACTTGCTCTATCATGGTTTTTCAAAATAAGATTGGACATGACACACTAGAGCTGTCATTTCTAACTCCGCCCAAATTCGGGGCAGGCCAGGCCATGATAATGTGCTGGATGGGCGGGCTGTGTCAGTGTTGGGCTTTTGATTGGGTCAGGATCAGCCGCGATCTAATTATATGCTAACATAGCCTGCCATACAATTACCAGCTGCACGCGGCCATTTCACCGCGAGCTGACCGGCCCTGAAAGAGGTAAAAAGTTCAGTTAAGCTTCAGATGGAACTATACTGCCAGGCAGCGATCCAGCGCCCAAATGGACGTTCATTCAGCCACTGCACTCAGCGGACGCGTGGTGAGAAACAGGTGAGGTCCCAAAGAAGACATGTCAGAGCAAGGTTCGTGTCTGAATAAATCCGAATCCAGGCAGAAGCAGGGATTTCATGTTCTTTTATGGCCATGAAAGGACAAACACCCCCCTCAGCTCCAATCTTCTGCGCTTGTTGTTCAGTTGCGCGTCTCCAACCGTTAATAACTAATTATGTTAATAACTAAAAATGTTACTAAAATGTATGTTTTTTTTTTCCAGGTTTGGACCTGTAATTACTGTTAATTCGTCGGGTCAGGTGGGGTTCGGAAATGATGGCTGCGGGCTGGGGCCGGGTCGAATTGGATTTTTTGGGCCCGAATACAACTCTGACACACAATTGGCTGATTGACGAATGAGCTGCACGATCGACATGGAATTTTTATTTCAAATGAATTATTTAAAATTATTTAGCACCTCTGTGCAGCCCACAGGCGCAGGGAGAAGCTTCCTCCTGCAACATGTCATGTCTCTGCTCCGCAGCAGAGAAGTGGGCGTGGCCGAGAGCACTGGCAGATGGCAGAGAGCTGATTTCATGACATGCTGTGCTCTTTTAGAGCGTTTAGAGTTTAGAAGCATTGTTTAGAATATTACAAGAATGTGAGAAGGATTTAAAATGCCTTAATCTCTCGATGTGTAAATACTAAAATAAACTACTTACTACTTGTACTACTATTCCTACTTTGTGTTTTTTCCACATATTGCGGGGCCTCAGGGTACGGATCCCCACGATAAATGAGGAACTACTCTATACAGTATTAGTTTGTCAAGAGGCGTGTAATCTACTTGATGTCACTGATGGAGAAGTAATCAAGGTTGAGAATGCTCTGAGAAATGAGTGTAGTACGTAGACAAAATGACCTTAAATGCGTTGTAGGGAAATATTATCAAAGACGCAGGAGTTGATACAAAGCACAGATGTGTTTTCATTAAAGAAAAATAAACTGCTACTAAAACATGGAACTTGTAAAGCACATTGAATAGCTCTTTTTTTTTTTTTAATAAAATGTGACCAGATTAATTTTGTCACATTAAACAGGTTTACACAGTGATGAAAACAAAACAAGCAGAAATTAGGTTTGTTCTTGCAAAACAATAATTAGAATATTGCTTGATTCATTTTTATCCTGCCAGTGCTGCTCCTTTTTCATCCTGTTTTCATTTTGTTACCTCTTTTGTCTTTTTTTGTGTGTACAGGCTATGGCTTTGTGGACTTTGACAGCCCTGCAGCGGCCCAGAAGGCTGTGGCCTCACTCAAAGCCAGTGGAGTCCAGGCACAGATGGCCAAAGTAAGCTTCATCTCACCCTGCACTCACCCCGCTCTGACAAACCTCCTCTCATGTGGTCGTGGTGGATTCAGTAATCCAGACAGCAGCTGATGGTTATGAATGCTGGTTGTTGTTGTGAAAAAACAACAATGTTGCTCTTATCTGATGACAAATGACCTCTCTGTATATGAGCGATAACATTTTATTGAATCATGTTCCACTTACACATTCAGCTTTGATTGAGTATATTAGATTACATTTTGTGTTCATGATGAGATAGAAATCTAAGATTTTTCACACCAGTATATTTTAGCAAAGTTTTAAAAAGATGAAAAAAAAAGCCTAATACTCCCCTTTTCTTTATTTGATTTCCTCATTTTAAATGATATTTGTGCACATGACGTTAACATACAACACATCCCTGTCAACAGACTTATCTTTATTTTAATATACATTTTTTACACACCAAAGTTTTTCCACTGAAAATGGTGATTAAGTGCTTTGAGATGTTTTACACCAATTTTTTTTTTTATTATTATTTGTTGGATTTCACAATCACCACATGACTTTTTACATATTTTACCTCAAACATTTAAAGCTGTGCTTCCAAATTATATGAGATTTGCGGCAGATTTGACAAAAAGCTCTAAAAGTTATGGACAAACGTGACACGCCTTTGTTCCTTTGATGATTCTGTGTGCTGCGTTCCACATGGACGCACCTGAGTTCCGCTCCCCACCTTGTTTGGTTCTGCGATGATCACTTCATTTTGTCTCTGCGGGCCGTGTCCAGCTCCATCTGTACTTTTTGAATGGCCTAAACAGCTTAAAGACAAACTGGTCCGTGCTGCCATTTTGCAGGGCCATTTTATGAAAGAGCCTTCTGTTAATCAGAGATGGAGCCAACACACACCTGCTACTATTACAGAGTCATGTGACCCAAAGCAACAACGCTTCTTTCCATTTGTTCAACATCGGGTCACAAAAGTTCTAAATCCTCCAGGAGGATCCCAAGACAATACCTGTTCAGAGAGGATCTATAATACTCCATGGGGGAGTGGTGGCGCAGAGGTTAGAGAGGTGGGCTTGTGATCCGAAGATCGCCGGTTCACGCCCCGGCCCCGACAACATCAAAATTGTGGGTGGGGTAGGTGAAACACCCACACTTGCCCCCACCCTCATTCACCCCACTCTGGGCCCATGAGCAAGGCCCTTAACCCCCACCATGTGCTCCCTAAACAGGTCTCTCTTGAAAATGAGTTCTCGTGGCTCAATGAGACTAACCTGGATAAATAAAGGCTAAATGAAAAAAAAAAAAAAATGGTGTTCTGGGCCTGCATTAGGGTCTTCTTCAAGTAGGAAGTGCCTGAAAAGAACCTCCAGAGGGAGACATCATATGCCCCATTTGCACTGCTCCCACTCAGCCCTCCACAGAAAAATCGCTACTCCACAGTACTTTTTAGCTGATTCAAGGCTGATTTGTGACCTTGTTTTGTCCCTGCTTCTCTGGTGGGACCACTGGAGCTGAGTCGGGACTGAAAGGTGAATGCATGACACAGATTGGTCAGGGGGAGGAGTCACTGGATTTCAGAAACTTTTCACCGATCCTCCATTTGCAATTACTCGGAACTCGGAGCAGCGGCTGGATCTATTTTAAAGATTTTAAAAATAATAATGACAACACCGTGTTTAATGCTGTAGTCCAGGCGTTTTTTGTGTTTGGTGACCGACAACAAAATTCGAGCGAGCGGAGTCACCGCGAAGGATCATACGAGCTGCCGACCCATTGAAGCACGCGAGACCGGCCCCGAGCCCTGGACTCACGTGCTCACAAAGGCCGGATTCTGAGCCCTGGCAGGCGAGAGGACCGGGACGGAGGGTGGAAAAGTTATTTATTTTTTTACATTTTATGTATAAAAAATTAAAAAATGTATCAGTGAAGAATAAAAATAAACGGTGCCGGCTTTATCGTGAAATCCTGTTTTCACTTTGACTTTATTAAATAATCTGTTAATTAAGGTTAACTCAGCTGAAAAATCATAAAAATACTAAATTATTGGATCTCTCGGGAATATTTCCCTCAAACATGTTTAAAGAAGAGCCTTTGGTTCAACTTTATTCTAACCCACAGATGTACAAATCACAAAACAAGAATTACACTTTAAATCACTCTTTGATTGTTCTAATCTCTTCAAATGAGGATTGCTAACTTTTTCTGTCTGATTTTATAGACAAAGTCAGTAAGGTGAAAAATAACATTGATCACTGATCATCACTTAAATCACTAAAATCAAATCTGTATACAATAAACAAAACCACATATCAAAAAAATTGAACAATAAAAGTAGACACAATGAGTGCAAATACATCAAATGATGAAGAAGAATATGGAATTTTAAATATAAATGTTTTTGTAGGATCTGGTTCATCAGATTTAACTCAGTTTATTTATATAGCACCAAGTCACAACAGAAGTCGTCTCAAGGCACTGAACAGAAATATTCATATATAAAATAAGTTAACAGAAACATTCATATTTAAAAATAATAAATTAACATTATTCATCTGAGGAGCAGACTGCTTTGAGTTTAACTCATTGTAGAACTCGCACTCGGTGAACTAAAGTTCATTCAAAGTTCATTAGCAGGATTTTGGATTCTGGACACGCCTCCAGAACCGGTCCTGAAGTGCGATGGAAGTCAGGCTGATCTGAGCAGAGTTGGGGCTGAGGAGGAGCAGTGCAAAAGTGGCACTCATAGTCTGAACCACCTCAGCTGACTCCTTCTGATGTGGAGGAGCAGCGACTGATCTTGGAGCTCCTCACCATTTATTGAAGAGGCTCATTTGAATAGCTGGTATCCAGGATCTCATTTGTTTGTTAATGATCTAAAGGCAATGAGAAGAGGTGAGGGTGGACCAGTTTTTACTTATGTCTCAGCTCCTGTTTTACGCCAACATACCGGAGCAACTGCTTTAATACTGCAGGTGTCTGTCAATCCATCCCTCGCTCTCTCCTGCCGTTTCTCATGAAGAATGTCACAGTCTGTGTTTGTTCTGTTATTTATTTAATATTTTTTCATCTTATTTCAGCATTTGAGTTGATCTTTTAGTCATATTTTTCTATTTTATATTTGAGGTTTGTGTTATTTTTCTGGTTTTTTTTTTCTGTTTTGACTCAGCCTGTCAGCTTTTCTTTTCACCCTCAGTCAGCCTCCTCAGCTGATGTTCGGTCAGTTTACCACTCACCCGTTTTCCATGATTAATCACTCAGGTGCTGTCACTTTTCACTCCCCCCGTTCTACTTAAACCATTTCTGATTGCCACTCCAACAGTGGTTCAGTGTCTTGGCCACCTGCCAGATGTCTCAGTTCTCCCTCTTGTGCTCACTGTGTTTTGTAAGTTGTTGCTGCCACGTCAGCCTTTTGGTTTTGTTCATTTACTCAACAAATTTTATTTTACTCGAGCTCCTTGTCTGCCTGCATCTGGGTCCAATCCCTCCACTGACCGCGATAGAGAACGCTCCTAGATTTAATAGATGTTAAATAATTTGCCTTGTTTTGTAGTTCTTTAAGGTGATTTTTCTGCGATCTTCTTTTCATAAATAAGAGAGGAGTGCAGCAGGAGCATCCTGCTGAATTAAACAGCAGCAAGCCTCTGGGCCACCTCTGCCTTGCTCTTCTATTAAACCTCTTTTCATTAAGCTTCCATCTCTTATTTAGCTTCTAACAGATTTTAGGGCTCAGAACATTAGAAGTGTTGATGGGTTTAGCTGGTTTTACAGATGGAAGAACCCTTGACTCCTCGGAGATTGGAGTTTCACGAGAGATGGAATGGAGGGCAGGAAGTCCGCTCTGAATGAAATTATTGTGTCATGAAGTAATTATGCAGAGAGCTGCTGGTATCCCTCCTAACCTTAGGAAATCGGTGTGCAATTGAGTAAAATATACTAAAAAATACTAGCGTTGCTTGAGTATTCATCAGTTTGTGGAATGAAAAGCCTGATTAGGATTTCAAAAAATCTTTTCCTAAACCACGATAAAAGCTGCTGTGCAATTTACCTCAACTGTTCACCGATATTAACTTATCTGAGACAGAAAATGTGCAAAAGATAATAGGGGAAAAATAAATCATGGGAAGATACATTTCGAGACAAAGAGGTAAAACATCTAGAAAATTAATTAATTATTGCAAGAACATTAAAGATAGAAAAAGACCATATTACGATATGAAGTTAGTTATTCAAACAATATCTTGTGGTTTAGGCTTAAAGATTGTTAGACACCCCCCCCCCACCCCCACCCACACACACATATATTAATATATATATATTATACAAAATACTTTGTATATATATATATACATATAT
>NC_056502.1:29225131-29268622 GCF_014905685.2 Nematolebias whitei | reverse complement strand
ATATGCATGCATATAATATATACACACACATATCCATCCATTATCGTTACCTGCTTCTTCCATTTTGGGTACTGGGGGTCGCTGGTGCCCATGTCCAGCTATCACTGTTCGAGAGACGGGGGTACACCCTGGACAGGTCTCCAGTCCATCACAGGGCCACATAGAGGCAACCGAGACAAACAACCATTCACTCTCTCACTCACACCTAGAGACAATTTAGAGTTACCAATCAGCCTAACATGCATGTTTTTTGGTCTGTGGGAGGAAACCGGAGTACACAGAGAAAACCCACGCATGCACGGAGAGAACATGCAAACCACATAGAAAGGCCCCCTGGCCGGGATTCGATCCGGCGACCTGCTTGCTGAGAGGTGGCGGCTGTACCAACTGCAATACTGTGAATTTTCAAGTGTAAAAAATGCAATCTTGTCAGTTTTCTACTGATATTGTTGCAAACAAATTGTCTTTTATGAGGCTGGCATTGTGAATTTTCATGTTGATCCTAAATAGAACAGAGGGCTTATAGTATAGTGTAGTATAGTATAGTATAGTATAACTTCAGTTTAAGTTACTTTTGGCTGTTCCCTTCTTCAGGGGTCACCACAGTGAGTGAACTCACTGAAATATTTAGCAAATTGTTTTATGCTGGATGACCTTCCTGATGCAACCTGGGCTTGAACCCACGACCTCCTCAGGATTAAAGAACCGTGTCACTGACCCCCATTCTACTGCAGCCACTGCTGTGCTTTTAACTTCTGGTGCAATGTGTGAATTTAGAGACTACAACCAAAGCCTCAATTGTTACATCTAAAGGCACGTATTAAATTTCTGTTAACACTGTGTACAAACAACAAACAGTTTACTCACCCTGCCTGTGATCAGAGCTTTGTAGTTTTCAGGGTCATTACATCCTTCACTAAACCACTCTTGCTTTGGTTAAATGTGTCCACAGACGTAATTCCTGCATAGTGCATGCACTTTCCTTTGCAAGTCCAACTCACGACACATATTGTAATGTGTCTAATGTGTTTCTGGAAGGTCCTTCATCCTTTGAAGAAGCAACACTTGATGAAAATTTAGGGGAAAAAACACAAAAACTCCTCCAGGTATCTTACTAGCATGACGATCTTCCAGTATGGTCTAATGGGAACAATGCACAGGGTTCCTGTGTATTATCTTCATATTTGTTAAAATCCTTAAACTATAACAATTTATCGAATCTGAAAGTTAGAAACGTGTCAGGAAGTTTGTAAAGACGATAATTCAGAGACAACAGATGGGCTTAGACTGAGCAGGAATATAGGACACCTGACAGATGGAGTTTTGCAGCAGCAGCAGCAAAACTAAACACAAAAACCGTCACGCTGTACGGAAGATCATGTGAGGCTTGTAGGAGATAAGTGCTGCCTGAGAGGCTAAATTAATGGCTGTTTATCTCACGGTGTAAGCAGGTTGAAAATTCATCTGCCAAGCTCAAAGTTAACCGTGATTAGAGGAACTTCCTGACAGCACCCATGAATTAATTAGAGCCCAGTCAAAGCAAGATTACGTGTGTGTGCATGTGTGTGTGTGCGTTCAGAGTAGAAACCTTTATCCTTTAGACTGAGCAGCTTGTGCTGACATCTTTGTGGCAGCTGCGTGTTTTGGTTGTGAAAAATGGAAGACAAGAGGAAAATACAAGATGAGTTGAGAAAAGAGGGAAACGGTGTACCGAGCGTGTCCTGTACTAACTTCAGGTCTTCTTGGTAATTACTGTTGACCTGAAAGATGATTACTCTGAGCTGCACGCCACCTCTCACTCACAGTTCTTCTGTCTCCTGGCCTCCTTCTTGCCGTCTCTCACAGTGAAACAATGTTTCTGTTCAATCCAACTTAAACTCACTTCTGAATACACAAAACATTGTGTTGTTTAATGCATTCTCCATGTAGGAGTGTGATCCACTCATGAAGCCTGTCTATAATAAACATTCATTTTTGATTTACTGGGAACTTTTGGTAATGTTTGTTGGTACTGAATAATAATGTTTTTGTTTTTTTTCACTCCAGCTACATCAGTTTTCAACAAAACATGAGCTTAGTTTAAAATGTTGGAATGAAAAGGTTGCAAATAGTATGCATTCTCTCAAAGATTGCTAGATCTATATACATATACATTTTACAAAATACTTTTATTTTCTTCTTTCGGCTGCTCCCTTCTTCAGGGGTCGCCACATTGAACTCGTGCAGACTTGGCAAATATTTTTATGTTGGATGCCCTTCCTGACGACCACTGAGCCACCACAGCCCTCTGAGTGGAGCCAGCTAGGCACCCAGGGGAGCAGATGATGGGGGTTAAAGGCTTTGCTCAAGGGGACAGAGTCGTGCAAATGAAGGTGAAGGCAGGTGTGGGTGTTTCACCAATCCCACCCACATTTTGATGTTGTCGGTCTGGGGAGTTGAACCGGCGACCTTCCTATTTCAGGCCCACCTTCTCTATTCTTTGCGCCTCCACTCCGCCGCATTGTAGAAAATATAAATACCATCACAGAAATGTTAGCTTTATTTATATATGAGTTTAAGGGGAAATCAGGAGAAAAATGGATTAATGTGCGTTTAGAGAGTGAAATACAGTTTATTCCATTTCAAAAACTAAACAGAGTTTGGAAAAATGTAAAAAGATGAATAAAGGCTGGCGGCCGACCCCATGAGCAGCTGAACACGACATAAACATAACCAGAAAATAACTGCAGCTAATCTTCCATTTTCTGTCATATTTACATTGTATGCTTTATAGTTAAATTAAAGGTTAATGCTTAAAGCTATTTGTGCTTTGTTTTGTGTGTTTTATATGTTCATTCAACCTTTATTTACACAGGTTAGTCTCATTGAGCCTCGAGGACTCATTTACAAGAGAGACGTGTTTTAAGCAAAGAGCACAGATGACAACAGACAATCACAAAAAAGGCATACAGTATGAATAGAAAAATAAATGGAAGAAAATTATATTTAAAAACAAAACAGAAACAGCTACATTATAAAGTTATGTAAAATACTAAAAACAGGAACATGTTCGTGTTGGTTTTTGCCATGAACTTAGAAGTTCTCTGAACTGTCTAAAATAATAGCTTCATCCAAACCATCCACATGTCTGCTAGATCCCATTCCAACCAGGCTATTTAAAGACGCATTTCCTTTAATTAATAACCACGTCTTGTATCTGCTTAATTTGTCTCTAATGAACAGTTACGTACCACAGAGCTTTAAGATTGCTGTAATTAAACCTTTACTTAAGAAACATAACCTTGACTCAGGAATCCTAGCCAATTATAGACCTATATCTAATCTAACTTGCATCTTAAATATTCTAGAGCAAATAGATGCTGGTCAGTTACATGAACATCTGTGAAGAATAATCTGTTTGAATAGTTTCAGTCAGGTTTTAGAGCTCACAGCACTGAATCTGCACTGGTGAAAGTTATTAATGATATTCTCATGGCCTCAGACAATGGACAGGTGTCTACACTGGTCCTGTTAGACCTCAGTGCTGCATTTGACACAGTTGATCATAATATTCTATTACAGACTGGGCCGGATTTTAGCAGGGGCTTACCGGGGCTGCAGCCCGGGGCCCCGGCATTTCGGGGGCCCCGAAGGATGTTTTATGTTTTTGTGAATTGATAGTGTCAGAATTTAATCAATGACTATGATGATTTTGACAGCACCGATGAAAAATGTTCCAATTTGTTCTGTCAAACGTCCATCTTTAATGCTTGCTTGTTATTGGTCCACTTTTGACACATTTTACGCATTGCGGAGGAGCGTCAGGGAATATTATTTTACAATGGCGGACAACAGAAAATATGACAGCGGAGCGCAAAAAAGAAGGAGGAGAAAAGAAAAAAAAGCATCGCGACAAAGAGGCGACAAACAAAATGCCTAAACTGACAGGCTTTTTTAAACCTGTTAGCGGAGATGGAGCAGAAGCGCCCCCCCCCCCCCCCCCCCGCTCCTCAAACCCTTAGCTTGGCTATTACCGGCACTAATTACAGAGACTTGAATATGATGTTGGAATTACAGAAATGGCTCTAAATTAGTTTAAATCATATTTATCTGATAGATTCCAATTTGTAAATGTAAATAATGAATCTTCTTCATACACTAAAGTTAGTCATGGAGTCATGGACACACCACACACACACACAGACACACACACACACTCAAGCTAAAACATAATCTTATTGCCTTTCTCAGTGGGTGAAAACAAACATGGTTGAAACATTCTTCAGTGTAAAACTTTTGTGCTAAAGTTTTAAATCAAGTCATTTTTTTTTTTTTAAACACAACCGCATAACATCCACATTGTCTGTTGGTGTGTGTTGATGTGTGTGTTTAATAGCATTACCAGAGGACCAAGGTCAGTGTGTTCATTAGACTGATGCTACCTCTAGGGTTGACACTTCCCACCTCCCTCCCTAATTCCCTCCTCTTTCTTCTTTTCCTCCTTTTATTTTGTCCTTGGCTCCTTCTTTCTCTTCTTTATACCTTTTTTCCACCACCCCCTCAATGTGTTTCAGCCTGTGTTTATCTGACTACATTATGTTTCCTCATTGTCCCCCTCCCTCTCTGTGTCTGCTCATGTCTATGTGAAGGTGTGACTGATATATATATATATATATATATATATATATATATATATATATATTTTTTTTTTTTTTTTTTTTATCTCACTCCTCCATAGTCATTAGTTAGAAAATTGAGTGAAGGAAGTGATGAGCAGAGTGACAGCAAGGAGGAGGGAGAAATATATATATATACAGTACATATATATATATATATATATATATATATTTAGGATCTTTCTATTAGTTGTTGCTCTGTAGGAGCAGTTTTTAAAAATTATATTCACAAAGGTCAAAATTTGATTTCTAGATCAGGTTGAAGGTCTGGATCAATTTGCAAGAGGTAAATCTTTTAAAATGTTTTAAATTAAATTAAGTTACACATCACCCCCAACTTAAACCTTCATGGGGAAACAAAATAGGATTACCGTTTGCAAACATCAGACTAACTCAAGATTAAACATTTACGCTTTACTTTAATCTTTCCTACTTTCTCAGCTGAGCTGAATGTTGAAATAAGTTGAAATGTATTTTTATTTTTTATTGTTCTTAACTGATTAAATGTGTACTATATGAAGTATTTTGTTTTTGACGAAGTGCAACACAGAGCTGATCCAAATGTTGCTGAGCTCTCTTCTCCTGCTCGTGACCATGTTTGGATGTGGAAGATTGTGGAGCTCAGATTTTGTATAATCTGCTGCCAGTTTGGCTACTAAATAATTTGTTTGTATCATTTGATTACAGAACTTTTTTTTTTTTTTTTTTTTGTGAACGGATGAACTGAAAATCAGTTTGTGTAATCTATATCGACTTATCAGAGATGGCAGATGTATGGTTACATAAGCGGTACACCGATGTCCACCGTCGCTGAGGGATTCGAAAAGTGAAAGTTTTGTAGTTTTGGAGATGAGTGTTTTTCTGGACTGGAACTGAACAGAGAATGTAAGTAAACCTTAATGTTTTTGGTGAAAAATATTCAAGTGGGTAGTAGTTAGACTGTGGAGAAAAAAAAAGACAGGTGTTTTTATTTATTTATTTATTTCGAAGAAGCGCAGAGCGACAGATCCTGGTGAGTGGAGGGAGCAATTTTACCCATTACCAGGTGCAATGGTGGAGCCAAGGGGTGGCCAATGGTGGCCTTGGCCCCCATAGAATGCACATCTCTCACCCCAATCATTTGAGGAAACTATACTTTTAAGCAATATAAAAATGAGAAAGCATAGTTTCCTCAAAGTATTAGAGTGGTCAGTTAACAGTCACACAGACCCCCCCCCCCCCCCCCCCCCCACACACACACACAAATATGCATATATGTGTGTGTGGCTCTCTTGAAATTTTGACATGGCAACCTTATTTTCAATGTGACCAATGCTTAGATGCAGCCGCACATCAAAGTGGAAGTCAGAACATGGCTCATTGTTCGTTATCATGCTCACAACATGCACCAATGAAGGGATGAACAGGTGAATGGAGGGTATTTCACATTCAACAGGAAGAACAATAATTACATCAATTTAGCGGAGATGTCAGACATAAGGTTTGAACAAGGAAGATACAAAAAAGTTAATGTGCCATGTTTTTATTGGGTGGATCTGACTTCATGTAAAAATATCACCTCTACTGGTTTTCACTGTATATTTTTCACACTGGTCAAGGTGAGCACAACGTGGGTAGAAGTGTGCAACAAAATAATGTGCACAAGCTAGAATACAAATGTGGAAGCTGCACGTGTGAAAATAAGCCAAGATTTTCATAAATGATCACGCAAAAGATGGCTGACCATTTTCTGGTTCAAACACTTAGAATTCAGTGAGACCGAAACAGATAATTTCTCCATTTTTATTTATTTATTTTTCACAAATTTGAGTTGCTAATCGAACAGTCCCAGTTTCTCTGTTTTACTGGAGCTGCATCACTCTACATGGCATCATAATGCATTTCAGTGCAGTTTAACATGTGGGCTGACCTGTTGTTTATTTCACATCCAGACTTGAGACTTCAATTAAATGTAATTATATCTGAATGTGCACAACCCTCAGTTCCTCTGCAGTCACATTAGCCCTCCATCACCAGCCATGCTCTGTCTGGACGTGCTGTTTGTGTGTCTCAGTGGAAGATGGAGAAGTGACATCCTGAAAATTAACAACAAAACATTTAGTGTGAGAAAGAAGAGAGCTGAAAACATAAAGTTAGAGAAGAAAGTGAAGTCAACTTTCAGTGTTTTGGTGATAAATGTAAATAAATAGCTAATTTTTTTTTTTTTTTTTTTTTTTCTTAATGAAAGTTTTTATTTCCCTTTGTTAACTCATTTTATAGATATGGCAACATTTAATATTTTCTAAAATTATATAAACAAAAAAAACTTATTTTTTTAGTGCACACAAACTTTTTAAATCTTGTAATTTTTAGAATAAAAACATGAAATTAAATTGTGCAACACTTAAAGACAAGCTGCACACCCTGTGTGTACGTGAGTCTCGTAAAATGTCTTCCTTGACGTGTTTTTGGCTTGAAATCTTGAAATCTTTTGGAGGAGCCCATGAACTGTTTTATGCAGGTGAGAGCAAAAACTTGAGCGAACACAAACTTTTTTTTAAATGCAATTTATTTGGGTGGTAATCAGGACTACAGCTACAATATTTTCTGTGAGGATTCTTAATGTTTTGTGTTTCTAATGTGGTTTCAAGCAATTGTCTGTTCAAGAACAGTTTTAGAAAACCAACAAAAAGCCACCGTTTGTGTTTTTGAACCACAGGAACCTTCTTGCAGTTTTCATAACAGTTTATTTGAGTCCTCATTCTACTTTGTTTTCACGCTACAGAAAATGTTGTCATTTTATTTATTTACTTATCTCCTGCTTTAGAATAGGAGCCTCCTTTTGTCAATAGCAACTAATAGATGACATAAGGAGATGTGATTGGTCTATTTGTTGACATCGGTTGGTCAAACAAGCAGAAGAATCACCTGTATTTGTTTACACTGTAAACAAGAGCTTCTTGGCTGAAGATGATTTGATCGTGTTGAACAAAACCAAACACATGAGGATGAAAAAGTGAAGTAGAGGCTTTACAGAGCCGGGTGTACATGGCTGAAAAGAGTTACAACAGAATGTTTAAACAACGCAAACAACCAATACAACTAAATAAATAAAACTAATAAACAAGCAGTAAGCCGATGTCCCTCGTCACAGAGTGAACAGTGAATGTTTGTAGTTTTAGAGATGAGGTTTCCTGCAGGAATTAAAACAGGTAATATAAGTAAACCTTAATGTTTTTGGTGCAAGATATTCAAGAAGGTTTGAGTTACACTGTGGAGATGAACAGAGATGGATTTTATTTATTTATTGCCCGAGGCAACGCAGAGTGATGAATTTAGGGGTGGAGGGAGCCATTTTATCCACCACCATGAGCGATGGTGGAACCAGGGGGTGGCTACTGGTGGCCTTTGTTCCCCATACATTTATTTTCAACCACTTCAATCATTTGAGAAAACTACATATATAAGAAATGCAAAAATTAGAACATTCTTATTTTGCAGTCACGGGCCACACAAAATCACTACATTGGATGCAAATGGCCTGCAGACCGCACTTTAGATATCTTTGGTTTAGACCCAATATTTGGTCAAACCAACCCAACGTATGACTCAACAGATTAAACTCAGCCATTAAATTATTAAAATAACCCAGCAACTTTTAGTGTGCAACTATAAAACATTAAAACATTTGTTGTTTACAATGCTGTATTAGGGCTTTGCAAACAACTAAAACTGCATACGCTTTAAACACATTTCAGAACAACCTGTTCCTTCTCTCCAATAATTTATCTCTTTCACTGCAGTCAGTGTCAAACTGCTTCTTCTGGAACGATGGGCTGAAAGTTGATTCTCCTGTTGTGGATTCACCATCACGACACAACCCCTACCCCTCAAAGCCTGAAGGTGGAACGGTGACGCCCCTGAATGGGTGTAAGCACCTGTCAAGCCTGAGGATTTGATGAATGTGTCCCTGCTCATTAGTAATGGCAGGGATTTCCTCCAACAGGCTGACAGATTCAGTCTGCATCTGCAGCTGGAAAATTAACCAGTTCCATGTTGTATTTTGGTGTCACAGCAACTGGTGCTGAACAGCCACAGACACTGTTCCAGTCTTCCTCTCTATATCTATTTCAGAAGGACTTAGGGGGACAATCTTTTACAATGTTGCACCTAAGATCTAACATGTATTTCTGGAGAAAACAAGTATTTGTCTTTAAAAATGATTTCAGACAGTATTTGTGACATCCTTGTGCTTTATGAGAGCCCCTTGGGGCAGTTGGACAGATCTGTTTTCCTTGAATGCTCTGATAGGAATCATATACGTGAGAATATTTATCCCCCTGACAGTTTCCTTGAGACGAGGGAAAATAAAGAGCGATGAGGGACATATCAGTAGTCAGTAGTCAGCTGGAGAGTGGGGTTGGTACAGCTCAATAAGGCTGGAGGGAGCTGGAGAACACCTCACATTCTGTCACTCTGTGAAGTCAGGAGGAGGGAGCTGGAAGTCCAACTGTAGCATGAAAAATAAAAAGAAATGGAGTGAGCAACCTGAGCTGTAAGAGAGAAGTTAAAGCAGCATTTGAGGAAGAAGAGGATGATTCTGCCTGGTCTGCAGACTCTTGACTGTTGCAGCCCAGTGCTAGAAACAAGCTGGACAAGTCCCAGTTGTATTAAAAGACTAATCCATCTATTTTCTGATTGGCTGTTCGACGTGCACATTGCTCATTGTTATTGGTGGCTTGGCCTGTTTGTTGTTTATCACTGAACACGGAGCAGAATCAGCCCGTTTCACATTCTGACAGCATAATCCAGCCATCAATCAAACTTCATGGACAGCAGAAGCATAAACTGCTCCAGGAGGAGAAAGAGAAAGAGCGTTCAGAATATCACAGATCAAAATGCTCTAACCTGTTGGCACATCTGAGTCTACACCAACTGAAAACCAATGAAGAGTTCTGCCTCTGCTTTAAGTCTGACTGCGCCGCCTTTTCAACAGACTTTCTTTTACTGTTAAAACTATTTTATTTGCTTACCTCCACATACTGAATATCCACTTCACCTGTTGTTTTAGAAAAGTCACTTCACAGAAGTATTTGGGGTCAATCTGAGTCTTTTCTGATTTGTTGAGGAGCCTGAAGGAACTTCCCATTTCAGTATTTACTCAAATGAAAGTGATTGAAGAGCAGTAATCAAATCAGGTTTTTATGTTAGCTCTGGACTCAACTACCTTGTTTTGATAATTATTTGTTGCATGCAAATTTAAACTCTTCTTCTTTCGGCTTCTCCCTGTTTATCGTCCTCCATCTCACTCTGTCTGCTGCATCCTCTGTCCTCACTCCACCTACCTCCATGTCCTCTCTAACTGCATCCATATATCTCCTCCTTGTCTTTTTCCTGGCAGCTGCATTTCTAACAACCTTCTACCAATATACCCACTGTCCCTCCTCTGGACATGTCCAAACCATCTCAGTCTGCCCTCTCTAACTTTATCTCCCAGTTGTTCATCCTGTGCTGTACCTCTGATGATCTCATTCCTAATCTTATCCATCCTTGTCACCCCTAAGGAGAACCTCAACATCGTCATTTCTGCTATGTCTAGTTATTTCTCATCATTTTGTCACTACCACTGTCTGCAGACCATGCATCATAGCTGGTCTCACCACTGTCTTGTAAACTTTTCCTTTGACTTTTGCTGACACCCTTTTGTCACAAATCACCCCTGAAATCTTTTCTCCATCCACTCCATCCTGCCTGGACTCTCTTTTACATCTTTTTACCACACTCCCCACTTTCCTGGACAGTGGACCCCAAGTACTTGAAGTCCTGCACCTTTGTCAGAGTTAGAGTCAGAGATTCTTTATTGTCATTCACACCTCATGTGGTACATGTGGTGGAGCGAAATTATGTACACAGGGTCCCAGTTACATCCAACAATAAAATGTATAAGAAAAACAGTAATAACATCTAAGATATGAACTAAGAAAAACATCAACTAAATATACACTAAGCACTCATAACATAAAACATTGAACATCAGCACAAACATGTGCATGAGTCTGTGAGCAGATGTGCACGCATGAACACATCAACATTGAAACAGATCAGCAGCAACATGATGTGGTTTTTCACAGTGATTATTCTGGTTAGAGATTCATGAGTCTAACAGCCTCAGGGTAGAAGCTGTTCCTCAGTCTTGTGCTTCTACACTTAATGCTCCTCAGCCTCCTTCCTGAGGGGAGTGGGGCAAAAAGTGTGTGTGCTGGGTCAGTGGGGTCCTTCATGATGCATTGTGACCTCTGATCCTTGTAGCCTCGATGTTCCACCTGCCTCCCTCTCATTCACACACATGTACTCTGTCTTACTACGGCTGACTTTCATTCCTCTTCTTTCAAATGCATACCTCCACCTCTTTACGTTCTCTTCCACCTGTTCCCTGCTTTCATCACAAAAACACAACCCTCATTTTTTGGTTCTCTTCAACATGATTTGCACTTGAAAATCTTACAAGGTCAAATACAATATTATACAAGGGCTTTCTTTGTCCTGACTATAAATTCTGATCTACTCAAGATAGTTGAACAAATCTTGATGCATGTTGGCAGCACGGTGGCGCATTTGGTACAGATTTCACCTCTCAGCTGTTGGGTCACTGGATCAAATCCCGGCTAGGGACCTCTCTGGGTGGAGTTTGCATGTACTCCCCATGCATGCGTGGGTTTTCTCTGGGTACACCAGTTTCCTCCCGCAGACAAAAATAATGAATGTTAGGCTGATTGGTAACTCTAAATTGTTCCTTGCAGATAGTGTAAATGGTCATTTGTCTTTTTTGTCTCTTTGTGTCCCTGTGATGGACTGGAGACCAGTCCTGAGCATCCCCTGCCTCTTGTACAGTGACTGCTGGACATGGGCACCTATGTCAATATAAAATTTATTTATATTGCACATTTAAAAACAACAGTGTTGACCAAAATGATCAAAAAACAGGAAAAACTGAGAATAAAATAAATTAAAAGATCAAACATAAAAAACTACATAAGTATAATTTAAAATAAAGTCAAAAAACAAACTGACACGAAAATAGCACAACTACAAAGTTCTGATTTAACTCAAACCAAATTTGAATTGAAAGCCAGAATAAAAAAGTGACTTTTCAGGCGGCATTTAAAAGAGTAAACCTTTGACCCCTAGTGCAGCTGTGGCTGAGTGGATAGATCAGTCGCCCTCCAATGGGAGAGTTGCGGGTTCAATTCCACTAGCAGTCACATGTTGAAATGTCCCTGGGCAAGACACTGAAACCCTCACTGCCTCTGATGTGTGTCCCATTGATGTATGAATGTGATAAAGCTCTGATTAGTCTCTTTAGAATGATTTGTTCTATTAGCCTTGAAGAGCTCTAGTAGAGTGCTGTATGGATGTGTGTGTGGAGGTAAATGAGGGCACAGACTGTTTTGTAAAATGCTTTGAGTATCTTGAGAAAGGTGCTATGTAAGTACAGTCTGTTAACCATCATCCTCAAAATGGTTCAGCTTTATAAAATGCACTAAGTAAAGAAAACACATTTTTTGTG
Organism: Nematolebias whitei; assembly: GCF_014905685.2. Classification (NCBI taxonomy): domain Eukaryota; kingdom Metazoa; phylum Chordata; class Actinopteri; order Cyprinodontiformes; family Rivulidae; genus Nematolebias; species Nematolebias whitei. The sequence continues at coordinate 29,256,421 of NC_056502.1, read as the reverse complement.
TGTCAGTGACTCAATAAAAGTTAAATCAAGCTGGATTAAGGATTTCTGGCAATGATAGCTCTAAAAGTCAGGTACAAAAAGAACCAGTTTTTTAATAAAGAAAGAAAACTCTCATTACAATGCAGACTTTTGCAGTCCCATAATTACAAAGTAGCTGAAAAACAATTTTATTTTGTAGTAAGAACATGGAAAATTCAGACGATGTAAATAAAAGTCAAGGGAAATTGGGCAAACTGGAAAAAGTAAACACAGTTTTACAAATGGAGTAAAATTCTAGATTGAGCAAAATAATTTAAGATGAAAAATTTAAGTGACACTTCGATGTCCTACGTTGCTGAAGGTAGGAGTTACTCTGTGGAGAACAGAGGGAGGTTTATTGTGCTTGTCAGAGGCAGCGCAGAGTGACAGATCCTCGAGAGTGGAGGGAGAATTTTTATTCACCACCAGGGGCAATGGTGGAGCCGGGGGGTGGCCAGTGGTGGCCTTGACCTCACAGATTAATTTTCCACCTCAATTATTTGAGGAAACTATACTTTTAAGAAGATATAAAAACTAGAAAGTATAATTTTCATCAAATAATAGAGGTGCCTCATTTACATATTTATATAGTGATATGACGGTGGCCATCTTCAATTTTAACATGGCATCCCAATTTTTGATAGTGACCTGTTTTAAACATAGATGAAGCCACACACCAAAACGGAAGTTGACACATAGCTTATTTTTTCAAATTATCACATTCACAATACTTCTGTATATAAAAATATGGCAGCTGCCATCTTGGATTTTGACGTGGCAACCCAAATTTCAAAAAGAACCTTTCTTACACTTGGATGTAGTTACAAACCAAAATGGAAGTCTGTACCTCACTATTTTTTCAAGTTATCATGATCTCAACATGCACCAACCGATGGAGGGTATTTCTAAGTCCCTTTCTTTGTTCTGCAAAGTTTTATAAAATAACAAAAGAAAAATGTACAGCTGTGTGTCATTGTGTGTTTGTGTCATCTTCAATGATGCCCTGCTTCTGTTATAACTTCTCCTCAGTTTAAAGGAGGATGCTTGAAACCCCTTACTAGAACCTAATGACTTTTACAGATTGAAAAAAAACTGGATAGTTCAACTAGTTTGAAGTAGTTTTGTAGAAAATTTTTAATAAACCATGTCTTACTTGTTAAAATGGCTTTTTAAGTCATCTCAGTTTGATGGAGAAAGTTTTAAATTTAATTCCAACAGGACTGATGAGCTAAAGGTTCATCCCTACACAGCTAAGACCAAAATGAATTGCTGCTGTTTAAAACAACTCCAGTCTCCTGATATGTTACAGCAATTTTATGTCCATGCTGTTTGCGTCCCGTTACAGTGATCTGAGTTGCTATAGTGCCATGTTGGCAGCTATGATGCATTTGTTAAAATACATTTGCGAGTGTTGGATTTTGTCAGACTATGACAAGTTAATTTCCTATAGGTTGTTTCGATAAAACGTAAGTCTAAAAAATGTTTTAAAACACCTTTCTGTGCAGTAACAACAACTTATGATTTTGAGCAGAAAAGCCTGACTTTTTTTTTTTTTTTACTTTTCCTGTGTAAAAAAAAGAGATATTTTTAAAACCAGCTGAGAAATCTTGACGTTCAAATCTGGTTTGTGGTTTCTTATTCCTCTTTACAAGCTAATAAAAAAAAGGATTTTGACCAATTTTCAAGGAGTTATAGTTTATTTAGACCAAATCTGACTTACTTAAACCCTGATGTGATGTATTGGGCCACATTTTATAAACTGTGGCATTAATGTTGATTGTGCATCACACAGTTATAGACTTTTGTGGTTATTTATAAGTTCAAATAACGGCAACTTCAGCCTGGACATCAAGCAGGGATATTAGGTTATCTTGTCCATGAATTATCAAATAACTCAAATTTGGCAACTAGCTAAATGTTTTACACATGAACTAATCTAAAATATTTGAGATTTGAGCTGTTTAAAGATGGCAACAATCCTTGTTGGTCCAACATTTTTCAGTCACCTGACTGAAAAATGTTGATTGTATACCTGGATTATTGAGCATGGACTTTGTTGTAATCCTTGTTGGTCTTTGCTTCATTTTTACTAAGGGGCTGAGATGGGGTAGAGGTAGCCGACTTGGGACCAGAAAGTCACAGTTCGACTCCCAGCCATTCCCACATGTCGTGGTGTCCCTGAACAAGACACATAGCCACCTACCGCTCCACCTGGGTAACCCACGTGTGATGGGCTAAATGCAGGGAACTAATTTCTCCTTTGCATGGGAACATACAATGATGACAACACATAGCACTTTATTTTAACTATTGAATTTAAGCTGTTCCACCAAACTGAGATTGTTGAAAGCTATATCTACAACAGGTAAGATCCTAACTGTTTATAACCTTTTCACAAAATACTTCAAAACTTCTGTACTATTCCTGTATTACAAGTGAAGTAAACAGATGAGTGTGAGGCTGTTGACACAGGAGACGTCCTTGGTCAAAGATGGTAATTGGATTTCTGTTTTCATAGCGTTTTACTGATGAGACTAATTAAACTTGTATACATATGTGTGTGTGTGTGTGTGCCCTTTAGTATTTGCTGACTCCACGTTTATTCTCAAAGTAAATAACCTTGGTCCAACCAGCTGTCTGAAGGCCCCTCTGTGCCCTTGTGCTGACATCTAAAGATGGTTAGACAAACCGGGCCTCTCTCCTTGTTAGCTCTCCACTCCACAAATACGTCCTTTCAGCTAAAGTCACACATAAACCTTAACACATATGATATTTAATGAACCGTTTGAGAGAATAATGACTCTTGCTCTGATGATTTTCACAACATAAATGACAAGGAGTAAAATACTTCCCTTGGGAAAAATTTAGATTAATTTGTTTAAATATTATACCAGTGTTTTCTGTGCAGCTAAAGCAAATCAAACCACATGGCATGCTGTGTGGAGGGAAAGCATTTTCCATTGTTGCAGAAATTATGAAATCAGTCCTAAAACTGTCTTTTTTTTTAATTATGTTGTAATATGGAGGAGGCTGGTCTGCTGTGTTCATAACCAGAGAAACTCTGCAATACGTTAGCCTGTTTTGTTTTTTAAACTTTTATTTTATCTTTTATTAAAACATGGAATCTGCACGTTTTGTCTTTTGCCTTTCTATTTTTCCGTTGTTCTCCGTTATTGTGTTATTTATGCTCTGATTTCCACTTTATGAAGACGTTGCTTGCAAACGCAGGTACCTTTGGGGAGAGAAGAGAGGGGAATTAAAATTCCTTTAAGTATAAATTTGAAAGGGTTTACAAACTTTGGCAATGGCTCCTCAATGAAAGTAAATGTCTACCAGTTTGAAGTTTAAATGTTTATTCATGCTGCCTTTCCTCTTTTAACAGTTGCATTATGTTTTTCGCACACTTTTGTTTTGTCCCTGATTTTTTTTCCCTTCCTGTTTGGCTCAGTTCTCTCCATCTTTATCTGTCTTTGTCCGTCTCACTATCCCAAGCCATTCCTCTGAGGTTAATCCCTCTGCTTTCAAACAGAGATAACCATGGCAACGAGCCACCGCTTCCAAGCTTTGGCTCCCTCATATGAAGGCGTTGATCAGGATGAAATAGTGTCAAGTGAGAGCAAAAAGGTACAAAAGGCAAATGTGAATGAACTGTGTGTTTGTGTATCTAATACAGACACATTTTATATTAAACACAAATTTGAGTGTGCAGTCATAGTAAAATGTGACATCATTTTCAACAGTAAGTAAAGATAAGTGTCGTGGAGGAATGCAGACTGTTCATCCTATTGTTTTTCCAGAGACCCGTCCAAATGAGGACCGCTTGTTCTGTATTTTTCATTTATTAACATTCAACATGATGCAGAGACCTGAAGAGTCTGGAAGTTTTCCCAGCATTTAATGGTTTGATGTTGAAATGTGCTCACCTTTTATGCTTTCCATAACCAAATATCTCTCATGATAAACAAATTGTTTTGGAGATGACTTTATGATACCTGATTGATGGGTCAGCGCCGAGGCCATTGCTGATGTCTGCTCGCCTTGGCATGAAGTGAACAAACACCTTTAGTCACACCGTTAATTAAGAAACCTGGTCTTGATCCTTCAGCCTGCGCAAATTACAGACCAATCTCAAAACTCCCCTTTCTGTCCAAAATCCTGGAAAAAGTAGTTTTTACTCAGTTAAATCAGTTTTTAACTGAGAACAAAATCTTTGAGGTCTTTCAGTCTGGTTTCAAGCAGCTCCACAGCACCGAAACAGCTTTGGTTAGGGTTTGTAATGACATTTTAACAGCAAATGATTCTGGCCATTTTGTGGCTCTTGTACTCCTCGATCTTACTGCTGCTTTCGATACTGCTTCCGCTGGGGTCGATCCTAAGAAAACATGGTATTCCATTCCATTGCTACGCCGATGACTGTCAGATCTACCTGCCACTGAAACCAGCCAGTGCTTGTTCAGTCCACCCTCTCCTCAAATGTCTGGACGACATTAAGACATGGATGGCTTCAAATTTTCTAAGTTTTAACGACCAGAAGACTGAAGTCATTGTCTTTAGCCCTAGCTCAGCTGCTGCCTCTTATCCTGTGAACCTGGACTCCCTTCAGCTTTATCTGAAGCACTCTGTTAAAAACCTTGGAGTGGTTTTTGACTCGGATTTTAAGTTCGACAAACAGATCAGTTCGGTTCTGCAGAGAAGCTTCTTCCAACTGCGGCAGGTAGCTAAGCTCAAGCCAGTGCTGTCTAGACCCGACCTTGAGACACTAGTCCATGCATTCATCACAACCCGCCTGGACTATTGTAATTCACTGTATGCTGGGGTCAGCCAGGCCTCTATCTCACGGCTACAGCTCGTCCAGAATGCTGCAGCTCGGCTCTTAACCGGTACACCGAGGTATGAACACATCACACCAGTTCTGTCCTCCCTACACTGGCTTCCTGTGAGAACTAGGATTGATTTCAAAATTATCCTCCTGACCTATAAGTGCCTAAATGGCCTCGCACCCATCTACCTCTCTGAGCTACTGGAACCATATGTTCCCTCTCGGGCTCTGAGATCATCCGATCAGCTGCTTTTGGTTGTTCCAAAAACACGACTGAAGCTCCGAGGAGATCGGGCGTTTTCAGTCATGGGTCCCAAACTGTGGAACAACCTACCCCCCAACATTAGGCATGCCACCTCCCTTCCTGTGTTCAAATCCCTGCTAAAAACATATCTGTTCTCTCTGGCGTTTCATACTGTGTGAGTTGATTTCGTATATCTTGTTCCATGTCTTCATTTTAATGCTGTTGTTTTAATTTTTTAAGGTATATTCTTACTGCTTTTTATTTCTTAGTGTTACCCTTAGTGTTAAGCACTTTGATAACAGTCTATCTGTTTTAAATTGTGCTCTATAAATAAATATGACTTGACTTGACTTGACTGAATGTTTTAAAACAGAAAACTGCTAAAGTTGATATTTGTATGTAGTTGCTAACTACTGCTTTGGTTAATTAGTTGCCGCCTTTCGGTGTATCGGCTGTATAAAGAGGATAAAGAGAATCTAGATTTAAAAAAATGTTAAAACGCATGCATATCTTACAAGTACTAACAGTGGAAGACACATCTTAGTATTTAAGAAATTTTACATAATGCTTGTGATTTTACCCATTTTGTCACAGAACTGGCATTTTTACTTTACTTGGTGCAACCAAAGTAAAACAGGAAGTGACATCAAAAAGGGGAAGTTTTTACAAAGAGGAACTCTGTGCAATACTCTATATAAATAATATTTTTCAAAAAATGCAGTTAAATTTATAAAATAAAATAAAACAATGTCATATGAATTTGCTTCCAGTGCCTTATTATTACCATGGTAACCACACACCTATGTCTGTCATTCCCTGATGGACAAGTTAATGAGAGGCAAACAGAAACAGAGTGAACATTAGGTTAAAACAAATGGCCGCTTAGTTAAAAACACACAAAATTAAACTTTTATCTGTTAATGACATTTCTACTGTGGCGTACGTTTGAGTTGTGCAGCTCCAAACAGGGCTGGGTTTTCACCAAAATCCCTTTCATTGCCATTTTTTCAGTTTTTTTTTATTTTTTATTTTTTGCTAATTTTGTCTACATAGTCTGACGTGCAGCTGACAGGAGTCAAAGCACATTATTGCCAGCCCAAAGCATGCTTTGATGTAGAATTTGTGTGTTTAATGTTAAAGCTGAGCAACAAGGTACAGGACAATTATTTTAACACTGTGGTCATAGGGTTGCTTTAATGTTTATGCATCGGGACCATCATTAAGCTGTGCACAATTCCTTTAATGAGCTTGATTTTTAGATTTCAGTGGCCTATTTTAATTTGGGCATTTTGTTGTGGTATTTTATTTAAAAAAATGTTTTGGTTAGATGTAGCATAAAAGTTGCAACCTCTCCGCACACAAACTCACTCCTGCATGTTCCTAATGAGTTGACAGTTATGATCAGAAAGGTGAGAGAGACAAAAATGGCTTCACCGACGTATTAACCAGGATTTTTCTCCTCCAGAACTTTTGAGCAAGGTCAGCAGAATATGATGGCGGACATGGTCACCTTATAAAGCACGTCCACTAGCTTGTAATTTTGTATGATTTTTACAAGTACTTTAGAAAACCGTACAAGTCCTTGGATGATATGACAGCCCCATTTTTTTTTTACTTTTACTGCGGAGCCTTTATGGAGAGAATAACCCTCAAGCCTTAAAGCTCCTCGTGTAGTCTTTTACTCCGACTTCTGTCAGCTGGAAGGATCGCAAGTAAAATTGTCTTCAGTTGCTGCTTGATTCAACTTTAACCATCATTACCAGGAACCTGCAGGAAATTTGAACTAAAGGTTGTGACTGTAACTTTCCTATGCAACTTTCCAACTTTAGACATTAAATAAATGCTTGTGTATAAATGGTACTATTACACCAACTTTGTTGACAGACGGATCGCTCCATCGCTCTGCTGACTAAATATGGTTCTTGTCTCTGAACGGTGAATTTGTTTTTAATCACTGCAATGTCACGAGCACAAACCTGCTCCTCTTTTGCATTTTACTCACTTTCTATTTATTTATTTATTTGTGACTTTATTTGGTTTGTTCTCTGGATAAAAAAATATTTTCTCTACATTTGTCAGGAAAAAACTTTTATAATTATCAAGAAAAAAATGTGGCAGAAAAAAAAAGATTCAGTGTGTTTTTCTCTAAATATGTTCATAATGAAACATTTTAATTTTTCTCATTTATGAAAGCTTTACCTCGGTGATAATCCAGTAATCTTGTCGGCTTTCTGTTTGACCGCATTTATTATTTTAATACGGTTCTCTTCAGGAGAGGAGAGGAGGAGAATGAAAGATGTGATTTAGTGTCAGAGTTTATGGTTTCTGTCTTTTGTTTATTTTTGTTTCTGTGCTCATGGTTTATACTCATCTGAGTTTTAGTTCTTAGACTCTTGCTAGCTTTATTTTGCCTTTTCTCTTGAATATGTTATTTAGTTTACTTCTTGTCTGTGCCACACCGGGTTTCAGTTTGTAATCAGCACACCTGCAGCATATAACTTCTCTTGTTCCTCATAGGTGTAAGTTGAATGTAAGCCAAATGAAAGGTCTAATTCCTTGTTCTTTCTTAGCTGGTATGGCTTTTTATTTCAATTCTTATGTATTTATTTACACCGCCAAGGAAGTTGTGGCATGTGTTTTTTTGTTTGCAAAAGGTCTTATGAACCACTGAAAAAAGCTCTCAGAAATTAAACGGTGTTGATCTTTTGGAGTCAGTCTCATTCAAGAAAACAACCACTGCTAAAACTTTCCGTAAATAGCCATTCAATGTGCTTCTACAACATATGTGTCAAACTCAAGGCCCGGGGGCCAAATGTGGCCCTCACTGACATCTTATCTGGCCCCCAACATGATATGTGAAACGTAAAATACTTTTATCTCTTGAACTCTTTCAGTAATCTTTGATTATGATGTCAAAAGCACAACAGAGAACATTAAATGAGACCAATCAAACTCTTGTTGAGGAACCTGTGACCAATAAAAGATGGCGGGTATCTGATTTGAGTTAACGTAGTTTTTGAAATTGGCCCTTATTTTGACAAAGCTTTTAATTTTGGCCCCCTTTTGTAAGTGAGTTTGACACCCCTGTTCTACAACATTAGTTTTTGGAATCAATCTAATTTAGAATGATTAACAGCCAACTCACCTTAGAAAACAAAAACATCTCTACAATTCAGTGAATTTTACAGATGTTGAGCTAAAGTTTGGTGTGATTATAGCTGAAAGTAGTTTTGTTTTTGAGACACGTCTTGTCCCTCGCTGAACTCCCATTGCCCCAACAGTTTACTGCCTGCAGGTCAGCTGAAGCTGCCATGTTAAAAGTCCTTCAGTGTCCTGCAAACCTCAAGACCTCGGTCTTTTCTGCAATGAAAGATGACAGACCCATCAGTGTTCCTCATCCAGTCCAGGTTTATTTTTTCCAGGAAAATTAAGCAACATGGCAGCATGGCAGCTTAGTGGTTAGCACTGTTGCCTCACAGCATGAAGGTCCTGGGATCAATCCCTGGGTTGGACCTGGGGTCTATGTTCTCCTCATGTTTGTGTGGGTTTCCTCCAGGTACTTCAGTTTCCTCTCACAGTTCACAAACATGCATGTTAGGCTGCATTCAGGCCCAGACTTCCCTTGCAAAATAGATCTGTGATCTCAGTGGGATTTGCCTGGTTAAATAAAAGTTAATAAAAAGTGAGAAAATTTGAAATTGCACTGATAAATGAGGGTGAGGTTATTTGTCATCATATGGCTCTATGATAGGCTGAAAATGTGTTGAAGGTGCACCCCACCTCTCGTCCAGTGACTGCTGTGACCCTGAACAGCATAGAAAATGGATGGATGGACATTCATGTTTTTATTATAAACCAAAGTCTGACCAAAGGGAGTTCACTCTGTATTAAAATTATCTTTAAAGGCAAAAAAGATATACAATTCTCCAAACTCCCCATGCAGTGAAATGAACAGTATCAATAAAATACAGCTGAGGAGGAGGAACATTTTGCCCAGAATATAAAATATTTAAGAACAACACATACTACCAGGTTGACAAGATAATAAAATATCCACACACAGATGTTGGAGAACATGTGGGGCTGAAAGATTTCTGAAAAGAGATGTAGAAAGTCACCTCTGTTGTGTGATAAATGTGTCCTGATTTCATTCAAGGCCTTGCTAGTCTGATGACACATCATCTGCCAGAAGAGGCAGACAGATTCAGGAGGTTAGCCTCATTCCAAGTGATCTGTGGGCTCAGGGAGCAGGAATGGGAGTTGTCTGTCACTTTGGATCAGGTGCACATACTGCTAACACCTCTGGAAAAGAGTGCTGTGTGTGTGATTACTGTAAAGACAAACACACAAATTCAAGACAATTATACGCAACACTGCAAGATATAATGTGCAGAGAAATTGTTGTGAATGATTATCAACTACTACCGCATCACATTTTGGCTCATATCTGTAAAATGGACTGTTACAGCTATTTTTGTGACAGCTAAAGTGCAGTAGCAGCCATTTTGAATTGGGTTTCCTAGTCAAATGCATCCATTTAATAAAGGAGGTATTCCTCAACTTCATGACTGGTGTAGAAGAATCCATCTTCAGATAAACAAAGAAGATGTGATGGACTTCTGGAAATGAAAATGGCCGTCACTGCTGAACATTCAGGGTTTGAACACCTGGGTGTCCACCTAACCAACAAGTGGTACACCAATGTCCTGCGTCACTGAAGGATTCAGGACTACCCCAGTAATTTGAGGAAGCTATACTTTCAAACAATTTAAAAAGAAGGGAGGTCTGGGCCTGAAGGCAGCCTAACATGCATGTTTTTGGTCTGTGGGAGGAAACCAGAGTACCCAGAGAAAACCCATGCATGCATGGAGAACATGCAAACTCCACCCAGAAAGACCCTCAGTCAGGATTTGAACCGGCAACCTGCTCGCTGAGAGGAGACATATCTACCAACTATGCCACCGTGCTGCACAGCCTAAAACATCCATCCATCCATCCATTATCTTTACCCGTTTGCTCCATTTTGGGTCACGGGGGTCGCTGGTGCCCATGTCCAGCAATCACTGTTTGAGGGGCGGGGTACACCCTGGACGGGTCGCAAGTCCATCGCAGGGCCACATAGAGACAAACAACCATTCACTCTCTCACTCACACCTAGGGACAATTTAGAGTTACCAATCAGCCTAACATGCATGTTTTTGGTCTGTGGGAGGAAACCGGAGTACCCGGAGAAAACCCACGCATGCACGGAGAGAACATGCAAACTCCACCCAGAAAGGCCCCTGGACCGGGGTTTGAACCAGGGACCTGCTCGCTGAGAGGCAGCAGCTCTACCAGTTGCGCCACCGTGCTGCCCCAGCCTAAAACATGTATGTGACAAATCAATTCATTTCAGTTCAATTGGATTTTTTATGTATGTGAATGTTTCTGTTCAGTGCCCTGAGTTGACTTCTGTTGTGACTTTGTGCTGTATAAATACATTCACATACATAAAAAATCCAATTGGTAAAAGATATTTATCTTAGGAATGAAGCCAGTAGATGCGTTGAATCTTCACTTCGTCGCAGTCTTCCATCCTGAGCAAGCACAAAGGCAACAGTGGAAAGGAAAAACTCCCTTGTGAGGAAGAAACCTTTAGCAGAACCAGACTCTGAACAATCTGCTTCCACCAGCTGGGTTAGATAGGAACAGATACACAATGGCAGGTCAAGAATCACATGTTAAGTTAGAAATATTATTAAATGAAAACTATTCAAGTTTAACAATTCATTTAAGGAAATGAGGTCAATTTGTCCTCCAGTAGTCTAGGCCTATGGCAGCATAACAAGCCAACCCTAACTATAGGATTTATCAAAAAGGAAAGTCTTAAGTCCAGTTTTAAAACTGGACAATGTGTCACCCTCATGAACAGAAACTGGAAGTTGGTTCCACAAAAGAGGAGCCTGATAACTGAAAGATCTTCCTCCCATTCTGCTTTTGGAAACTCTAGGAACCACAAGTAAGCCTGCAGTTTGAGAGCAAAGTGCTCTGTTAGGAAAATATGGAACAATAAGATCTGTAGATGGAGTGAAGTTGTTGAGAGCTTTGTGGGTTAGAAGTAAGATTTTGAATTCTATTCTGAATTTGGCAGGGAGCCAATGACAGCAAATTAAACTGTATTTATCTTTTATAAAGTAATGGTGTTGTCCATAAAACAACAAACAATTTTTGCTTTAGAAACATCTAATTATCAATGTGGCAGTCATAATAAGAGCTATTTGAATTCTCCAAAATGCCAAGAATAAATGCTTCAGTTTTTGATTTATTACCTTCTTTAGCACAGGAAACAATGCACCATCCTTTATGAAAAGGAGAGGAAATTACTTTATCCAATAACTTTTGTGGTTACATCTTTCAAAGTGACATTTGCACACTTTTACTTGTCAGAATTCATGTAAATAAATACAATGTAAGGATTGTGGGTGAGTACAGTAAAGGTTAGCAGCCTTGGAAAACATGTTGAGTCTTCTGCACTTGTATAAAGTACAGACCCAAATAATGATGTCATAATTTACATTATATATATGTTTAATAGGGCAGCACGGTGGCGCAACTGGTAGAGCTGCTGCCTCTCAGCGAGCAGGTCCCTGGTTCAAACCCCGGTCCGGGGGCCTTTCTGGGTGGAGTTTGCATGTTCTCTCCGTGCATGCGTGGGTTTTCTCCGGGTACTCCGGTTTCCTCCCACAGACCAAAAACATGCATGTTAGGCTGATTGGTAACTCTAAATTGTCCCTAGGGGTGAGTGAGAGAGTGAATGGTTGTTTGTCTCGTTTGTCTCTATGTGGCCCTGTGATGGACTTGCGACCCGTCCAGGGTGTACCCCGCCCCTCGCACAGTGACTGCTGGACATGGGCACCAGCGACCCCCGTGACCCAAAATGGAATAAACGGGTAAAGAAAATGGATGGATGGATGGATATGTTTAATATCATTTATACTCTATAACCACTTTGATTCACAGATCTAGGAAAAGATTGGCAAAACTTTTAATTTTTTTTATTATACGTCCGTCAACAGCAGACGTGTTGTGGTAAAGTCTCAATCTCTTAACCTGCGCATAACTTCTGATCAGCTCAAGATCATTTAATGGAACTTGATGCACTTTGTCCCACCATTATTTTCTTATAGATGCATTAAAATTGGTGTAAAAGTCTATAAGATACAAACAGAGCTAACTGAAATAGATAGTGGCAAAGTTTTAAACACAGCTCTCGAATGGTTTGTTACTGCTTAGAGAATGTGTTGGGCATGACTTTCAGCTACTACCACGTAAAAGTTTAACTCAGTCTGTTAAATTGATTTATGTTTATCCATTTCTTGTGTTTTCCAGGGTCAGTTGGCTGTTGCAGCCTTCTTGAGAATTGGGTTCACTCCTAAATGTAATCAGTTGTAGATGTACATCCGGTGATTGCTTTCTCAAAGATTTATGAAAAGCCGATAATTTGCTCTCATAATAGACAAACACACACAGAGGAAAAACGGGCAAAAACATTACCATTATTTTCCTTTTCAGCACCAGGTGATAATAAATTTCTTTAAATTGATTATAAGTCAGGGTGAAGTGATACAAACACAAGTTTATGTGTATGCCTGTCTCAAAGATCATCTGTCTACATTCTGGGTAATTAGACAGCTGAGTCCCATTAGTCTTGATTACAGCATTCAGTCCTACTGGGTAGAAGAAGAAGAAAGATATCTGAGGAGACAGGGAATGCTGCTCTGCACACTCTGAAGCTTTAACATGTTCTTTTTCTTGAAAGAGACTTTTTGACTGTGGAGGGTTTTAAAGCAGTAAAGAGGCTTTTTTTTCATTTACCCTTTATTTATCCAGGTAGTCTCATTGAGCCACGAGAACTCATTTTCAAGAGAGACCTGTTTAGGGAGCAGATGGGGGTTAAGGACCTTGCTCATGGGCCCAGAGTGGGGCGAATGAGGGTGGGGGCAACGGGGCGTGAACCAGCGATCTTCCAATCACAGGCCGATCACAGACCCACCTTCTCTAACCTCTGCGCCGCCACTCCCATTCACTCAAATTCATGTGTTCTTAGGTGATATGAGGGTCTCCCCAAAGGAACTACAAGAGTTTGACATTTTGCATTAACTAAAATGTGTTTCATCCATCCATCCATCCATATATTTTCTTTACCTGCTTTTTCCTTTTCAGATCACAGGGGTCACTGGTGCCCATGTCCAGCAATCACAGGCAGGGGACACTCTGGACAGGTCTTCAGTCCATCACAGGGATACATAGAGACAAACAACCATTCACTCTCTCACTCACACCTACGGACAATTTAGAGTTACCAATCAGTCTAACATACATGTCTTTGGTCTGTGGGAGGAAACTGGAGTAACCGGAGAAAACCCACGCATGTACAGAGAGAACATGCAATCTCTACCGAGAAAGGTCCCGGACCAAGATTTGAACCTGGTGACCTTCTCGCAGAGAGGCAACAGCTTTACAAACTGCATCCTGATTGTATTGATTTTGTGCCGCATATTATTATTATTAAAATTATAATAAATATTATTGTCATTACTGCTACTACTACGCTCTTTGAAAGGTGGATGCATAATGGTATAGTCTCCATCTATGTGTAAAGTTTCTCTTGTCCCGCCCAACACGTAATCTGCTTAAGTTAATATAATGAACCTTGATACATATCCTGGTGAAGATTCTCAGTCAGTTTTGTATTTAACGCTTTTTGACTAGATACATGTCAAAAGGTAAGTTGAATCTGGGAGGTGGGGCATGCTGGCGAGCGCCTGGTGGCTGGGCTTTTACCCATGGAGCCCGGCCGGGCACAGCCTGAAGAGGCAACATGGGTCCCCCTTCCCATGGGCTCACCAACTGTGGGAGGGGCCAAAGGGGTCGGGTGCAATGTGGGATGGGTGGTGGCCGAGGGCAGGGACCCTTGTGGTCTGATCCTCGGCTATAGAAGCTGGCTATTGGAACGTGGAATGTCACCTCTCTGGTGGGGAAGGAGCCAGAGCTGGTGTGTGGGGTTGAGAGGTTCCGTCTAGAAATAGTCAGACTCACCTCAATGCATGGCTCTGGCTCTGGAACCAGTTTCCTTGAGAGGGGTTGGACACTCTTCCACTCTGGAGTTGCCCCTGGTGAGAGGCGCTAAGCAGGAGTGGGCATACTTGTTTCTTGGTGCCTGTATGTTGGGATTTACCCTGGTGAATGAGAGGGTAGCCTCCCTCCGCTTACATGTGGGGGGATAGGTTCTGACTGTTGTTTGTGCTTATGCGCCAAACAGCAGCCCAGATTACCCATCCTTTTTGGAGTCCTTGGAGGGGGTACTGGAGAGTACACCTCCTGGGGACTCCCTTGTTCTACTGGGGGACTTCAGTGCTCACGTGGGCAATGACAGTGAGACCTGGAGGGGTGTGGTTGGGAGGAATTGTCCCCCTGATCTGAATCTGAGTGGTGCTCTGTTATTGGACTTCTGTGCTCCTCATGGATTGTCCATAAAGAACACCATGTTCAGGCACAAGGGTGTCCATATGTGCTCTTGGCACCAGGACACCCTAGGCCGCAGTTCGATGATTGAATTTATTGTCGTCTCATCTGATCTGCGGCCGCATGTCTTGGACACTCAGGTGAAGAGAGGGGCTGAGCTATCCACTGACCACTACCTGGTGGTGAGTTGGCTCCGATGGTGGGGGAGGATGCCGGTCAGACCTGGCAGACCCAAACGTATTGTGAGGGTCTGCTGGGAATGTCTTGCAGAGTCTCCCATGAGACGGAGCTTTAACTCCCACCTCCGGGAGAGCTTCAAACACGTTCTGGGGGGAGGCAGGGACCATTGAGTCCGAGTGTCCGAGTGGGCCATGTTCCGTGCCTCTATTGTCGAAGCGGCTTATCAGAGCTGTGGCTGCAAGGTTGTCGGTGCCTGTCGTGGTGGTAACCCTCGAACCCGGTGGTGGACACCAGCGGTGAGGGATGCTATCAGGCTGAAGAAGGATTCCTATCGGGCCTTTTTGGCCTGTGGGACCCCAGAATCAGCTGATGGATACCGGCAGTCCAAGCGAAATGCGGCTCAGGTGGTTGCTGAGTCAAAAACTTGGGCATGGGAGCAGTTCGGAGAGGCCATGGAGAATGACTTCCGTACGGCTTGGAGGTGATTCTGGTCCATCATCCGGTGTCTCAGGGTGGGAAAGCGGTATGCCACCAGCACTATTTATAGTGGAGGTGGTGTGCTGCTGACCTCAACTCGGGATGTCGTGGGTTGGTGGGAAGAGTACTTTGAAGACCTCCTCAATCCCACTGGCACGTCTTCCACTGAGGAAGCAGAGCCTGGGGACTTTGGGTTGGGCTCTCCAATCTCTGGTGCTGAGGTCACCGAGGTGGTTAAAAAGCTCCTCGGTGGCAGGGCCCCAGGGGTGGATGAGCTTCGCCCGGAGTTTCTTAAGGCTCTGGATGTTGTGGGGTTGTGTTGGCTTACGCGACCCTGCAATATTGCGTTGACATCGGGGGCAGTTCCCCTGGATTGGCAGACTGGGGTTGTGGTCCCCCTATTCAAAAAGGGGGACCGTAGAGTGTGTTCCAACTACAGGGGAATCACACTCTTAAGCCTCCCTGGTAAGGCCTATTCGGGGGTTCTGGAGAGGAGGGTCCATCAGATAGTCGAACCTTGGATTCAGGAGGAGCAGTGCAGTTTTTGTCCTGGTCATGGAACATTGGACCAGCTCTACACCCTCAGTAGGGTCCTTGAGGGTGCGTGGGAGTTTGCCCAGCCAGTCTACATGTGCTTTGTGGACTTGGAGAAGGCGCTTGACCACGTCCCTCGGGGAGCCCTGGGGGGGGTACTCCGGGAGTATGGCGTACCAGGCCCTTTGATACAGGCTGTTAGGTCCCTGTACTACCGGTGTCAGAGCTTGGTCCACATTGCCTGCAGTAAGTCAGGCTCGTTCCCAGTGAGAGTTGGACTCTGCCAAGGTTGCCCTTTGTCACCGATTCTGTTCATAACTTTTATGGACAGAATTTCTAGGCGCAGCAAAGGTGTTAAGGGGATCCGTTTTGGTGGCCTTAGGATTGCCTCTCTGTTTTTTGCAGATTATGTGGTCCTATTGGCTTCATCAGGTTGTGATCTAGAGCTTTCTCTGGAGCGGTTTGCAGCCGAGTGTGACGCGGCCAGGATGAGGATCAGTTCCTCCAAATCCTTGGCCATGGTCTTGAGCCGGAAAAGGGTAGAGTGCCCTCTCCAGGTCGGGGAGGAGGTCCTGCCCCAAGTGGAGGAGTTTAAGTATCTTGGGGTCTTGTTCACGAATGAGGGAAAAATGGAGCGTGAGATCGATAGGCAGATAGGTGCAGCGTCGGCAGTGAGGCGAGAGCTGTATCGGTCTGTCATGGTGAAGAGAGAGCTGAGTCAAAAAGCGAAGCTTTCAATTTTCCAGTCGATCTACGTTCTTACCCTCATCTATAGTCATGAGTTTTGGGTTGTGACCAAAAGAATGAGATCTCGGATACAAGCGGCCGAAATGAGTTTTCTCCGCAGGGTGTCTGGGCTCTCCCTTAGAGATAGGGTGAGAAGCTCGGTCATCTGGGAAGGACTCAGAGTAGAGCTGCTGCTTCTCCACATCGAGAGGAGCCAGTTGAGGTGGCTCGGGCATCTGGTTAGGATGCCTCCTGGACGCCTCCCTGGTGAGGTGTTCTGGGCACGTCCCACCGGGAGGAGACCCAGAGGAAGACCCAGGACATGCTGGAGGGACTATGTTTCTTGGCTGGCCTGGGAACACCTTGGGATTCCACTGGAGGAGCTGGCCCAAGTGGCTGGGGAGAGGGATGTCTTGGCCTCCCTAGGTTGTTTTCACACCTGATAGTCCGGTAGACTCGGTTCGGTTGGGGACCAATATTCATAACAATTTGTTTTACATTTGAGCTGGTGCTTTTGCATTCACACTGCACTGTGCAGTCGAGCCAACCTGTTTGAATCAACCTGTTCCCCACTCGCCTGTGGTGGCGCTGCACCAAGAACTACTGAAAGAAACGATACAAAAACCTCTGAAGACACTTCTTCTTCTACTGGGGAAAAAAAAAAGGAGTGGCATCAAGTTTTAGCAGTTTTAGGAGTTATATTTTGTCATTTTTCAAAAATGGACTCAGCATGAGCAGAAGATGAGGCAGAAGACCATGGAGAATGTTGTTTTTCACACAAAGCAGCTGACAGCTCCATCTAAGGTAAGAGAAATGCGTGTTTGTTTGCCCTGCGCGGTACTCCACTTCTTGCTTGTGGAGCGGGGCTCGGTCTGTTTGCATTCACACTGTACTTGAACCACGCTGGAGTTCTCTTCTACCGAACCGAGACCTAGGTTTTAGCCCGGGACAGAGTTCACATTTTTGTTCCATGACAGAGTTCGATGGCGCGTTCACACCTCCCCAAGCAAACCGGATTTCCTAGGAAAACGAGCTAGAGTTCAAGTAAAGTGGACTAAACAGGGTTGGTGTGAATGCACCCCAGCTTAGGCTGCTACGCCCGCGACCCGACCCTGGATAAGCAGAAGAGAATGGATGGCTCAGTGGGATTAACCTGTATAAATAAAGGTTGAATGAATAAAAAAGTTTTTTGTTTCTCTGGGCCATCGCTACAGATTGTTTTGTAGTAGTTTGTCAATGGGCGTAGACTGTGTCCAAACTGTAGCTGAAGGGAGACTCGGTCTCAGCCGATCGTGTGCAACTCGTGCACTAATGTTTTATATTTTACAGTATGTTTGTGGTTTTATTTGGCTTCTCCTGAAGGCAGATTGGAGATTTTTCTATCTGGCAAAGTTACAGCATAAACGAAGCTGTCATAGTTTTTCAGTCATTGTTAATGTTACAGCAACCATATTCACTTTGGCTTGTCTTGTAATGCATGCGGTCACTTGGAAAAATCAACAAGTGCATCTTACAGCACCACATGCAATATTTTTACCTGAACAGGGTAATTTTTCATCAATGCATCCATCAAGAGTGAAATTAAAGAACACAAAACATTTTATTTCAAATCACACTCTGGGGAGATTGGACTGCTCAACATCTGAGGCCTTGATTGGTATTCAGTCAAGGAGATGTTTATTTAATCCATCCAGGGCTTCTCTGTCTGCACGTCCTCCTCCACCCTGTCTTCTTTTCTTCCTGTCAGTTCCATCTCCAGCTGACCCTCCTGGATGGTTTCAGCATCTGAGGATGGGGTGATTGATCCCTGCTCTGGGCAGCTGGAAGACAAGCAGCCGGCAGTCTGGTGTGCAGCAAGAACTGCTCTTTTCTCAGGTTTTGATGAATTACTGTCCTGTTAATACACAGTAAAGACTGTGTGTGAACACTGGAATGAGAGGGCAGGGAGCCATGATGAAGCTGCAATGCCATGAAAATAGGAAGAAAAAAAGGGGAAATGGTTGAAAACTATCGACGGAAAACAAATAGTACATCAATGTCCCCCATTGCAGTGGGAAAAACAGACAGACCGACAGACAAATGAAAAAGACCAAGAGGCTATGTATATGGATCAGTTAGAGAGGACATAGAGGTAGGACGACAGAGTGAGATGGAGGAGGATGACTTGCTGTGGCGACCCCTGAAGAGGGAAAAGCCGAAAGAAGGTTTTTGATTTCGCAACGCAGTTTTCTATAGGAACCATAATTACTCAGCCACACACCAAAACCGAAGTCAGCACGTTGCTTATTTTTCAAGTTATGGATAGACGGATGGACAAAGGGTATTTCCAATTCCCCTTCTTTGCTCTGTGACGAGGGACAAAAAGGAAATATGTTCATTTGGTGCAAGCTGGAAATTGACTTTGTCACTAAAAGCATAGAGTTCTGTGTTTGTTGGGAAAGTTTAATGATACAATGTAAAGTCTGAACCAGACTGTTGTATGAAATAAAAAAATAAAAAAACTAACACAAAAACTACAACCAAATTATCGGTTGAAAGACCGTCCCTCATTTGGTTAACAGTGATGCCATGTGAGCACACTTTTCACCATCTCGCAGCAGCTGGAGAATCCAAGCAGAACTAGTTGTACGCCTAAATGTCCCTCTAACATCAACATTTAATTATGTTTGAGCATCACCTCAGAGTTTTGAAACTAATTAACCACAAAAAAAAAAAAAGATTAATTTACTTTGACTTAACTGAAAGTTTGTAGTTTGATATTTAAAGGAGATGCAGATAGTGATAAACTTTTTGATGTTTTAGGATACAATATTATAATTTCTGAATATTCAGCGCTCACATAGCTCGCATTTGAAAAGCCAACACACTTTTCTCATCTTGTGCATTCTGAAACACAATGAAGCAGTTTTTGTAGATGATCTTCATGTTTTTAGCAGAGTAGAGTGAATGAAGGTACATGTATACCACTCATTTTTTTTTTTTTTTTGGTTTTCTATTAACTTTCTTAATCTAATGAGAACAAGACTGAACATATGATGTTTGGACCGAGTTGCTGTCCCTATCCCAGCGTAGATCTTGGCTCACTGTCATTTTATCTTAGGGACTGTCACCAATCTGGGGGTGAAGTTTGGGTCTGATTTTAAATTTGAAAAACAGATCAGCAGTGTTCTTCAGAAAAGTTTTTATCAACTTCGCCAAATAGCAAAAATTAAGCCAATCTTAGGAAGACCTGACTTGGAGAAATGAATCCACGCTTTTATCACAGTTCATTTTGACTACTGTAATGCACTGTATGTAGGCATTAGCCAGACCTCTCTTGTCTGTCTGCAGCTTGTGCAGAACTCTGCTGCCAGCCTGTTAACTCATGCCCGTAGGCGCAAGCATATCACTCCCGTCCTGGCGTCCCTTCATTGGCTCCCTGTACACTACAGAATTAATTTTAAACTTTTGCTATTTGTTTTACGCTTTTATTCTTTGGTTTTTAATACGCTGTGCTCTTATCCTGTATAGCACCTTAATACACATCTGTTGTGAACCTGGTATGTGTATTATGTTCCTTTGTGTATGCTTTGTGTGTTTTATTGTCTTAATCTATTTTTGTCTTATTGTACAGCACTTTGGTTACTCCTGCGGTTTTTAAAACGTGCTATAGAAATAAAGTTGATTGATTGATTATACAGCTGGTTAAAATCAAGTCTTACAGAGACTCTGTACTCTGGCTTTACCCACAACAGCACGTTTTCTCGTCACATTTCTGAGGTTGTCACAAATCCACTCAGTCATATTCTTGGACACAATCTTCCCTCTTTAGTGAGATGAACAGAAATATTCACAGACTGACTCCTCTCGTTGCAGTTTTCAAAATGAACGTGTGTCAGATTTGACTGGTGATGGATGTGCAACTCCACTGCTGCACCCTCCATATCTGCAGTGAAGTTACACAAAACTGTTACTTTACACACATCTAATTGTCAAAATTTCAAGTAACATGTACATTTGAATGTTTTTACACGTGTTCATGAGTGTTTTTTTCATTTTACAGATACTGGACTAAAATTTCATTTGCTAGTAGCTGAGAATCATTCACCACACATACTCTGACCACTAATGGATTGTTTGAGACCTCACAATATTACATGAGATTACAAATAACATTTTTAAGGTTTAATCAAATCATCTTTAACTCTGTTCTTTTTCAACAAAAGATGATTTTACTTTAAAACACTGACGTGGAAAACGGCAGGCAATGTGCATTCTTAACAGAAATGCTAAGCCTTAAATCTAAAAAAAATTCTGTACAATCTAGTTCAGTCAAGATCAGTTTTTTTTTTATTTTACCTTAGAATGAGCCACAGTTTTATACATCAGTTTATGGAGGGGACTTTTACAGTGGTATCCATGATCTGTCCATAAACTTTCTCTTGTCTGGCCCAGAACTTCTGGTCTGCTCCAGGAAATTTACCAAAATGTCGTACATGTACTGTATCTACATATCCATCACTAGATAGAGTGTCGTGTATAAGTTTCATCACCCCAGTTTCATGGTCAAGGTCACATACTGAGGTCCGGGCTATTGCCATAGATTGCTGTGTTGCTGTATAATAGTTGTTGATGGGTGTATAATGCTGTACATGGTACTCTTGTTAAAGAAGTTTCAGTTTCTCATCACTGTATAAGTATGGTGATTAAAATATCAATGAATGTTCAGTCATCCAGGACATGGTCAGTTCAAATCAACAAACAAACAGACAAACAAACTCTATTCTGCATGCAGAATACAAGTCCAGTTGTTTTGCTTTTTATTGCCATAATCTTTTTTTTTAAATTATTTATCCTAATGCAAGATTCTGTAGCTTTTCTTGACTTTTCATAACAATCATTGGTTTCTCTGCATAGATATAAAGAAACGATAAATCTTTGGGAATTATTTTTTTTGGTTGCAATTAGTCATTAATGCCACAAGGTGTCACTGTATTTCACATTAATAAATACCTGAAAACTGTCAGATCGAAATCTTTTTTTTTTTACAGGTTGAGTAGTAGCTGGAACTTGCGGAGTTAGATAAGGCTATTTTGAAGAGATTAAACAGATGATTTACAAAGCTTTCTTGGAATGCATTTTGACAGGTAATCTCTTTAATACAATGAAACAAGGGATGATCACATTAATTCCAAAACCTAATAAAGATATGCAAATTTTGGATAACTGGAGACCCATCACTCTGCTATTCACTGATTATAAAATTTTAGCTCGTGTTTTTGCTTATCGGTTGAATAGACTTAACTGATTAATGTCAATCAGCCTTTGTTAAAGGGAGAAACATACACAATTGTATTAGACCGGTATTTGATATGTTAGATTATTGTGACTGCCTTGACAATGATAGTCTGATCTTGTTCCTTTATTTTTACAAGGCATTCAACACAATTGAACATGCTTTTTTTGTTAGAGACTTCAAGGTTTTTGAGTTTTGGGGATTGATTTTGTGGATTAATTGGGATGTTTTATAATGATATCTATAGCTCAGTCTCTTTAAATTCAGGACTTACTTCTAGATTTAAGATCTAGCAGGGTATTTGTCAAGGTAGTCCTATTTCCCCAAAATTGTTTATCTTGACTACTCAATTACTAGCCCTTCAAATTAATAGTAGTCCTGAGTTGCAGGGAATTAACATATTTGATAAAGAATACAAGATTAGCCAATTTGCAGATGACACAACATTGTTTTTGAAAAACGATTCAACAGTTGAAAGAGCCCTTAGTACAATTTTGTTATTCTCTAAGGTTTCAGGTCTAGGACTTAATATTAACAAATGTGAGGTTCTTCCCATTCATAATTGTATTCATAAAACATTCAGTCAATCAGAGTTCAGAATCAGAATCAGAATAAACTTTATTGGCATTGCACCGAGATACAACGCGAATATGTTCTTACAGTCGTCCGAAGACGGGCAGAGTGCACGAAGCTGCGGCTATAAATAGTTAGCGTGGCCTTCTTATTCTTATTCAGAATAATATTTTGCTTAGATAAGAAAAGGAAAGAAAACATGAGGAGAGACAGTATAAAAAAAAAAGATCTCTCACACCGTGTCCTAGACAGGGCATAATTTGAGGCATCAAAAAAAACTACCACAGCAAAGCAACATAAACAGACATTATACATGTACATATAGGCGGTGAAAACATTGAATTTTTAAGGTAAAGTCGTAGCATAGTCCAGAGCCCCCCCTCAGCCATTGTCCAGTTAAGAGGTGACGTTCATCTTCAGCTCAGTTGAGGTTCTGTTACATGTCCACGGCCTTGGGGAAGGAAGGGGTGAGGAAACAGTCAAAGCATCTTTGTTGTTTTCAAATTATTCCAGGAGGAGTTGAGATAAGTCCGGCATCAAGGCCACAGTTTGGGTCAGGCAGAACTCGTAATTGTTGTTTCTGCCTTTTAAAGTCTCGCTGGTACATATTCTCTGATGGAACTCCAAAACAGCCGAATTGATCCTTTACTCCAAAAGTCGAGCTCACAGCTTCTCCAGATTATTCCCACCATTCATGAGTGCTGCCAGGAAGACCACAGTCCTGATAACAGCTGCTCCAATTCCCTGTCATAGCTCCACATTCAGTCCAAGCACTGTCAAGCTTCAACACCTCCACACAAATTTGTAGACAACCAGATTTCACCAACCCAAACAGTAGAATCTAGTCGTCATCATGAATCCAATTTGTTCCTTAAAGAGGTCAGAGGGGTCCTCCTTACCCTGACTCCTGTCGGGAGAAGTTGATCAATTTTGTTGAGAGACCAGCTGATCCTTCCAATTAAGAGGTATGCAGGAAAAAAGAAAAAAGAGGCTTTTTAAGGGTTCACAGGACAAAAGAGTGCAGCAGGGAAGCGGGTGGGTGGGGGGGCAGAGAGGGAAAACACGTCTGGTTTCACCGTAGAATAGCAGAAAAAAAAGAAAAAAAAATGTAAATGAAGTTAAATATTTGGGTGTATTAGTATCTAAGAATGCAATTAGAAGAGGAGATTTTAACATCTCAAACCGCTTAGTAGATATGAAAATAAAGTCTTAGCCTTTGGTTGACAAAACATCTGACTATTTTTGGAAGGAACATGTTGACTAAAGCAGATGGAATTTCCAAGGCTGTCTATCCATGTCATTCCATGTATATTTCACCACAAAACATAAGGAAAGCCAATTACATTATTTTTCAGTTTTTGTGGGAAAATAAGACTCATTATATTAAAAGGTCCCAACTAGTGAAAATATATGAGAAAGGTGGTATTAATGCATTGGACTTTGAAGCCATGGTTGGTACATTTAGGACCAAATGGTTAAAAAACTTTTTACAGCAACAAAATTCAACGTGGTTTCATATCCCTGCTTTCATTTTTTAACAGCTGGGAGGAATTGAATTATTGCAAAGTGTGACTTTGAAGTGGCTAAGATTCCAGTTAAATTATCAAACTTCCACAAACAAGTTCTTCAGTTCTGGAAAATTATATTTCACTATAATTTCTCACCTCATGGATCAACTGCAATATTTAGAAAAGATTGGTAAGAAAAAGGCATTATTTTTATAAAAAGATATCTTAGATTGTAACTTAGATATTTTAAAATTTTCATCTTTTGTTGGGAAATATAACCTTAGCTGCTGTCATAAAAGATTTTAAGAAGGTATGTTAAGCAATCCCCTTAGTTTTGATTCAGTTAATTAAAAATCAGAACCAGAATAAGCTTTATCATCATTGTACCGAGATACAGCAAGAATATGTCCGTACAGTCGTCCGAAAGATGGGCGGAGTGCACATAGCTGCTGCTATAACTGCAGCCTTCTTATCCTTTTCAGAATACATTTTTTTAGATAGAAAAAGGGACAAAGCCATGAGGCAAGGATAGTGGCATTACAAAAAAGATCTCTTCACACCTTGGCCTATCAGGACACGATTTAAGGCATCAAAAACTCTGCCAGCAGCACATTTATGAACACGTTACATATGCATATGACGACGAGGCCGTCCATGAAACACTAACAGATAGTCCAATGTCCTGATAAGATGATGGTCAGCCAGTACAGTTCTGATAAGTCTCCATAGAAGTTCGAGGGGGGTTGCGATAGACAAAGCTTTTCCTTAGTTGACACATTTCCCAGGAGAAATTGATAAGTCGGCCAACCGGGGGAGACAGATTCAGATAAGCCACAATTGTTGATTTTTTTTTTCAGGCAGACTATTTTCTTGTCAGCCCTGAGTCTTACTGGTACTTTCAAGATCTGAAATGGCCAGATTAGGTTGCATTCTACTGGTCCATGCTAACGATCCTCTCCAAGGTCGTTTCATGCTGGCGAGTCCCAAAGCCGCAGGTGGCCTGAGATTCTCACAAATCACTTCCATCGTACGGTTTAGCTTGTAAATCAACTGATTTTGAGTCCTCAAATCATGAACCAAACCTTCACAAGCAGGCAGCCTGACCAGGCCAGATTAGCTGCGGCCATCGTCTTTGTATGTTGATAAACCAGGAACCTGACAATTCCAAAAACAGGAAACCTGTTATCATAAATCCAATTATATGCAATTTCAGCATCCTTGATCAACAGCAGAGGTAGACACATCACATTCCACTTCCTCCAGAGACATATCCAGCAGCATGTGTGTCGTCCAGGCAACATGAGGGCTCTCCAGGACCGTGTCGCTTTGTTGAAAAAATTTTGTCAATTGCGTCAAAAAGTCCAGTTGGTCAGATCCTTATCAGTAGTTTTCATTTCGGAAGATGTGTAAAATAGGAGCTCCGATACACAGACAGAGAGCAAAAAGCAGGAGGAGAACACGAGAGGGAAGAGAATGCGTCCACCTCGTACCAGAGCAAGTGAGGGAAAAAAAATCATTATATATTCAAAGGTAACCATTTTGATGCCAACATTAAAATTAAATGACTGTAACTTAGTTTAATTCAAATGCAATAACACGATTATCAATGAATGTATGTGACAAATGATTTACTATGATTATAACAAAGATTCATTCAAGAAACCTCCCAATATAAATCATAAAACCATAATAACTTCTGATCATTCTAAATTTGTCCAATGGCCTAAATATCCTAAAGTGAAGGAGAATCGCTTTAAAATAATAAATAAAATATATCCTGTAGCCATGTTTCTTGAGGTTGACTTGTGTGCCTTTTGTAAATCAGAAGATGAATCCCTCGAGCATTTTTTTTCATGTAGTCACAAAATTTTTGGACAGACGTCTGAAACTGAACTCAACATTCCTTCTTTTGATGCTGATTCCATTTGACTTTATGTGGAGAGCATAAACTCAGCTTTCTCTGATGCCATAAATATAGTTGTACTTATTGCAAAGTATAACATTCACAGTAAGTGGAGAGATAATAAGCCCTCCTTCCTGTTTTATGAACAATTTTAAGTCATATTATTCTTCATGAAGTAGATTAAAAAACTGGAAAACTGCTAGAATCATCTCACAACAGATATTTAAAAACGTAATGTTTTTTTCTCATATAGTCTTGCTCATTTCTGTTTTTTTTATTATTTTTTAATCTTTTATTATTTTGTAAAAAAAAAAAAACAATCTTGTAAAATGCACTTATGACACCTTTCACGAGAGTTTGTATTTGCATCTTTTTGCAGTGTTCTGTTCTATATTCGGTTGTTAATAAAGTTCTAAAAATAGTACTAGCTCAGCTTCAAACAAACGTGATACAGGTGCAGAAGAAACTTTCATGTGATACGCAGCACATCACTGTGGAGTTCTTGATGAATTAAATATGAAAGCATTCATAGTTAACATGCTTTCATCATAAATAAAACCATTTTCATTTTGTGCCTGTTTGAGTACATTTCCTGACACAAAAATGGTAATTTGAGTCAGTATCAGCTGAGATTAAATTATGAGGTAATCAGACTCTTCCTGATGAAGACCCCACCCCCACCTCACCCACAGTCATCATGAAGATAGGGATAAAGTGTATATCTCCAATCTTTAATGAAACCCTGGGGATTTCAGGGTTTAGACTTCATAAAGTATTTATGAAATGTTCATTAAGTATTGATTAAGATGTTAGAGAGCGTTTAGACACCCAGACAATCATTATGGAAGGCTAGATTTTGGCTAGAGGATGAAAAAGGCATAAGAAGACAAAAATGTAGACAGGGAATGGGGATGCTGAGAGAGAGAAAAGGAAATAAAATAAAACAAAGAAGGCAGTGTGACAACATGGAAACTGTGAGAAGACATGAAGAAAGAATGAAAAGAAAGATAAAGTTCTACTCTTTAAATATTGGCTAAATATTCAGAAAGTGTTTCAGTCAGCAAGTTAGTTTTTAAAGATCAGGTTTTAATCTGAGGTGGAGAAGAAGATGAGAAAAGGAGGATGCATGGGATTGAATATAAATTTGGCGCAGACAAGAGGCTGAAGATGACAAAGTAGAGGCAAAAACAGGTGTGCAAAAGACAAAGTGAGCAGGAATCTGTGTAATTTGTAAAGAAAAGTGAAAACATACTATACAGTAGTGAAAAGAAACGACTTGTGTAATCGCACACTGTTTATTCTCACTCTGCTTTACCTGCTCATTCCTGTCAGAGATGGGGGACACTGGCATACCGCTTGTTAACACCTGATTCACTCTCACTTTACCCTCCGTACCTTCTGCAGGTGTTGCTGCGTTGCAGGGTAACCAGGAAGTTGTGGTGAGCAGAGGCACAGACCTGCTATAATGATGCAGCAGTGAGGCTTAATGGGGCTGAAAACACAAGCTGACTGGCTGGCAGGCAGGCCACCCGGTAAAGGAGGGGCACAGTTGGCGCGAAGCTGTTTGCAGCTCATGACAGATGTTACAAAGAGAGTCAGAATGACAAAGAGACCCAGCCAGCAAGGAGACGAATGATGAAGAGAGAGGAAGAGGGCGGTGAGTCATTTGCAACATGCAGAGTGAGAGATCACTGTGAGGTAACTTTGGGTAAAAGCAACTTTAGGCAAAGTCAGGCAGAGTTCGTTCACTTTTGAATCTGTGTTCATTTTCTTTTGTATGCATTAAAATTACACACATCGATTTGTTTGAAGGTTTTATTTTTTTTAGCTAATAAACTATGAACTGTGACAACCGATATGTATAGTTGTTTCCAGTGATTTATGTAGATGTGTGTGTCTGAAAGAAAAAAATAAGGTCCTTGAAAAGATCATTTTTCAGTGGAAAAATATGAATCATTTAGGGCAGAGCAAGGATTTATTCTGGTTTGTTTTTTTGTTTCCCCATGTGTTGAGTGAACTGTATGAGGACGTCTTTAATTTGACCATCATGTGCATTGCTGAGGAATCTGAAGACGTAAAAGACGTCTGTTTTCTTTAGAGGTCACTGAGGTAGTTGAATAAACTCCTGTGTGGTAGGACACCAGGAGAGGACAAGATTCACCCTGAGACGCTGAACGCTCTAGAAAATATACTGCAGTGATTGACACACCTCTTCAGTGTTACCTGGAGGATCAAGACAACACCTGCGGAGTGCAGGCTAATGTGGTGGAAGCAAGCGGCATGCTGGTCCGCCATCGCTGAGGGATTTGAATAGTTAATGTTTGTAGTTTTCGAGATGAGTATTTTTCTGGACCGGAATTGAACAGGAAATGCAAGTAAACCTTAATGTTTTTGGTGCAAGATATTCAAATGGGTATGGGTTACACTGTGGAGAAGAGGAGAGGTGTTTTGGTTTCTTGTCAGAAGCAAGGCAGATTGACGGATCCTGGCAAGTGGTGGGAGAAAATTTATCAACCTCCAGGAGCAGTGGTGGAGCCAGCGGGTGGCCAATGGTGGCCTTGGCCAACATAGATTACTCTTCGGCAACCCCAATCATTTGAGGAAATTATACATTTAAGCAATATAAAAACTAGAAAGCATAGTTTCCTCAAATAATTGGGTTAGCCGATTTACAAATATACTGTATATGGTGGTGGCCATCTTGAAATATGTAAATGCAGCGACACACAACAATGGAAGTTTGTACCTTGCTTATTTTTTAAGTTTGCAACATGCACGAACAGATGGACGGAGAGTTTTTCCAACTTCCTCGCTTTGCTCCACAACAGGATAAAATGGGGTCCGGTGAGTGTGCTCCAGCCTTTGGGGCAAAACTTTTCTCAACCTCCCTAAAAAGAATTGCTTTTGAAAAAGGAGTAAGGAGGCTCGTACAAACTGTCAAACATTTTTTGTTTGTATGCTCAGTAGCTCTGTCGTTGAATTGTTTGTGTTTTTAAAAGCTGGAGAAGGATTATTTTGTATCCTAGGGGATTTTGCAGGTGGTGCAGTGGGTGTATTGGGTACCTGAGTGCCGTTTCAAGTACTGTGTGTTTCTGGTGCACCTGGACCCCATCAGGGCTCTATTCTCCAACATTATTTGTGGTATTCAAGAACAGGATTTTGACGTGCAGTTCTGGAGAAGTAGGAATCTGTTTGGGAACTTCAAGGTCCCATGAAGGTCTTTTGTTAAACTTGATGGATTTGGTGGATTAGGGCTTCTTCTGCAGCAACAAAAGCACAAATCTGAATTGTGTTTGAGCTGTACAAACCCTCACTTACCCCAAATCCAAGAAGTGATGCACTAAATACCCCTACAGGCCTAGGAAATCTGAGTGTTGCTGGAAGGAGGATGTCTGGGTTTCCCTCTTGGAGTTAGGGCTGAGCCTGTAATGAATACCGTAGATAAGCATCGTCACTGCACAGTCTTTGGAGCCAAGTATGAACTCTCATGAAACATCACAGAATTATTTACAGCAACAACAGAAGCACTGAAGGAGCTGGGATTACAACCAGCTTCTATGAAATTACTAAGTATGGTTTCTGTAATTTATGAAACATTCCCGTGTTGTGCTTTTCTTGTAAAACAATTTTTATAAAATATAACCCCTACAACTTCAGGCCTTGCGTCAGACTGCTTTAATTTGCTCGTACCACAGAGAGAGAGGCTGTAATCTCCTGGTGGATCATTTGAACTGCAGGCTGCCAAACAGAAGACAAAAAATATGAGTGCACGTTGACTGAAGGGCTTTGAGATGCAAGTTGCCTTTTGCTAATAGAAAAAGTTATTGCAAAGTTGGTTGTATTTATGAATCTGGAGTGCGGTTTCTTTTGTTGTCAACCTATAAAGTCAGTTTATATTTTATACATCTATATGGCCATCAAAAGCAAGACGTGTTGTCGTATAGTCTTCATCTGTCTGTCCATTTGTTTGTGTGTCCGTTCAAAAACTTTCTCTTGTCCATTCCTTAACTGCTGATCTGCTCAAGATAATTTAATCAAACTTTATACTCTTATGGATCATTTCTAGAGGAAGTGTCATCAGTACTTTTCATCACCCCAGTTCCAATGTCAAGGTCATAAATCAAGGTCAACATTCAAAACAAGGTGTTCGCTTGTCCGGGCCATATTGTCTGATCCGTTCAAGATAATTTAACAAAACTTGATAGGAATTGGTATCACCACTTCACAGCATGTCACATAATCTTTTCATCATCCCAGCTCTTAGGTCAAGGTCACAAATCAAGGTTAAATGTTATATTAGGTATTTTCTTGTCCAGGCCATTGCTTATTGCTGTATAATAGTTTGTTGCTGGGATTATAATGTGTCATGTGCAGCATTCTTGTTTCACAAAGGATTTATAAAATATATTTAAAAAATAAATATATCATTCTCTTTATTTTATTTAATGAGATCAAGCTTTCCTTGTAGACCACAGTTTGATATTGTCTTGAAGCTATCAAAATGGTGTCTTCAGTAAAATAAATGTACCCAGCTCAGATTAGATAAAGCATGCTGTTTCTTCAGTTTGGTGCTGATGTTAATTGTTGCTTCCTCTTCTTCTACTACTGTGTGTCCACAGCAACAGGAGCAGGACCCCACCAACCTCTACATATCCAACCTGCCGGTGTCGATGGACGAGCAGGAGCTGGAGAACATGCTGAAGCCCTTTGGTCACGTCATTTCCACACGGATACTGAGGGATGCCAGCGGCCAGAGCAGAGGAGTTGGCTTCGCCAGGTAAAATACACCATGAGTCATTGCGCTAAAGATTCTGTTTGTTTCTAATTGTTAACGTTAAAATCCATTTATTCTTTGTTTCCATGGATGAACACAGACTCATAGGAACTTATTCACTTGGTTCCATTTTTTTCTCATGAAAAATCTGTGGTTGCTTTTACTAAAACAGTAGAAAAATGGAATGAACACGTGGGCCCAGGACACAAAGGATACCCATTGTTGTTTTTTATTTTCTTTTACATAAAAACTGCTACAAGATGTTTGTATCAGTAAATGAATCCATGATTAACATTACATTCTTTAGAAGAGTAAATAAATTCATGTCACATAAACCTTCATAAACAAATGTTAGGAAGAAACTGATAAATGAACTCGTCAATGACCGTAGGTCCGATAAACCAAAAAAATTAGTTGGAGCCACTGATGCTGTTGATGATGACCTCTGTAGAAAATTGTACATGTTCACCTGCACTCTTCAAACTGGTGACCTTGAGATCAGCGGCAACACAAGTGAAGATGGCAACAGTTAAATGAACAGAAACCAGAACTACTGAAAAATATGCAGATGTTAAAAAAAAGGTTGTAAGATTTCAGCTCTGTGTTTGTTTTTAGTTAAATTATATATTTTGTTGTTGACTTTCTCAAAGATTTATTTTTCTAAATCAAAACTAGCCAATTCATTAAAAAATGCATAAGAATTTAAAGTAAGACAAAATAAACAAACTTTGTTGAAATTACCCCCCCCCCCCCCC
>NC_056502.1:29222929-29225031 GCF_014905685.2 Nematolebias whitei | reverse complement strand
AGCTGGCAGGTAGATGAGAATGCGTCCACAGAACATCCTTTTCAACCTATCTGAGATTTGGAGCTGTAGTTGAGATATTATTTGAGCTGTTAAGATGTTAATCAGCTGCTGTTTGTTTTAGAAAACTGCCTTGTTGTCATGGTTATGCATCATAACAAATGTCCAAAAAAAAAAAAAAAAAACTGGGGCGGCTGTGGCTGAGTGGTTAGAGCATTCGTCCTCCAATGCGAGAGTTGGGGGCTCGAATCCACCAGCAGTCACATGCTGAAGTGTCCCTGGTCAAGACACTGAACCCCTCATAGCCTCTGATGTGTGTCCCATCAGTGTATGAATGTGATCTAAAAAGCACTGATTAGTCTCTTTAGAACAATTTGTTCAATCATCTTTGTAGAGATCTAGTAGAGTGCTGTATGAATGGATAAATGAGGAACAGATTGTAGAGTAAAGAGCTTTGAGTATCTTGAAATAAGATAGAAAGGCGCTATATAAGTACAGTCCATTTACCATTTACCATTTAAAATATCTGATCAAAATTAATCCTTTATTTTGACTAATTTATGTCTGATCATACTTTAACCAGCAAGTGAATTAAGACATTTTCTTTTTGCCTATGTCTGAGTACTTTTCTTTTCAAATTATTGTCCAGATTTGTGTTAAGAACAGTAAAAATACTATATTGTTAGACAGTATTCACATTTTTAATATTTAATAGCTTTAGAAGATTTTTTTTTTCTCCAAAATACCTACTCTTTATGCAGCTGTCCCCACCAAGTCATGTGACAAAAAAATATTTCCTTTTTTGGAGTTAATGTTTAAATTGAAGATTATATTTTGGCTGGAGTTTCACTGATGCTGTGAAACTAATTTTGCCTTTAGTGATCAGTCAGAAGGGTGCTTTATTATCTAGACATGCAGTTATACATCCATCCATCTATCTATTATCTTTACCCGCTTGTTCCATTTTGGGTCACGGGGGTCGCCGGTGCCCATGTCCAGCAATCACTGTGCGAGGGGCGGGGTACACCCTGGACAGGTCGCAAGTCCATCACAGGGACACATAGAGACAAACGAGACAAACAACCATTCACTCTCTCACTCACACCTAGGGACAATTTAGAGTTGCCAATCAGCCTAACATGCATGTTTTTGGTCTGTGGGAGGAAAACGGAGCACCCGGAGGAAACCCACGCATGCACGGAGAGAACATGCAAACTCCACCCAGAAAGGCCCCTGGACTGGGGTTTGAACCAAGGACCTGCTCGCTGAGAGGCAGCAGCTCTATCAGTTGTGCCACTGTGCTACCCGCAGTTATACATTATAAAGAGAAATGACACAAAGTCATACAGATATATGTAAAATGTTGCATCTATATGTGTCTAACAAATATGGTAATATTCCTTGCCCTTATTTTATTTTTGCTTCTTTTTGTTGTGGTGGGCTGCAGGGCTCCATTCTTGGGCCTCTCCTTACTCTCTTTATATGCTACCACTTGTATCAGTTGTAGCCAGATACCACTTTTTTCCCACTGTTATGTAGTTTCAAGCTTTATTTAAACAGGTTAGTCCCATTGAGCCATGAGGACTCATTTACAAGAGAGGCCTTCATTTTAACAAAGAGTGATGACAACAGTGGATAACAACAGTCACAAAGGATGCATACAAATTAGTTTTTTTGTTTGTTTGTTTTGTCCTTTTTACAAACAAAAATAAAATGGTAATTAAAAGGATAATTAAAAGGAAACGTAGTGAAAAAACAATTATATTACGAGGCGGTGTAGAATACTAAAAACAGGAACATGTCTGCATTGGTTCTTGCCAGGATCTTAACAGGTGCAATGAGTTACAGATTTATTTGCCAATAAAAACCTAGAAGTAGGAACCTTCAAACTTCTTTTCTTGGTTGTATTGCCAACATTAAACAGTGGCTTTACCAAAACTTCCTGTTTTAAGTTAAGTAAAAATGACGGAATATATATTTATTGGTGATGATGCTCCTTGTAGTTTTGGTGCTCTGACATCAGAGTTCAGTTCAGACCTACAGTTAAAAACTTGGGAGTGTTTTTAACTTCTAAAACAAGCAGTATATGTTAATTATGAGCTACA
>NC_056502.1:29222440-29222829 GCF_014905685.2 Nematolebias whitei | reverse complement strand
TACTACCTTGACATACTTTTTCATTCAAAATCATCCTGTCGCACCATCATGTTGTTGTTTATTATGTCTCTTTAGGACATTGTAAATATCATAATTACTTTTTCACTTTTTTTGTGTACCCTTATTGCATGCTTTTAGTATTTCTTGTTTGTTTGTTGTTTGATTTGTTTTTAACGAGTAAAATCGGTTCTTTTCATCCTAAGCATTTCATTGTACTGTTAGCCCTGTGTTAACCTATGACAAATAAACACAACTTGAACAACTTGAACTTCTGTACTGTGAAGCATTTTGTGCACCTTTAGGCTTTTGTAACAGGTTCTATAAATAAACGTGGATTGCTTTATACATTGCTACTTACAGCCAATCACCTGAGCTACCCTACTCCTGTG
>NC_056502.1:29181700-29222040 GCF_014905685.2 Nematolebias whitei | reverse complement strand
TATATATATATATATATATATATATATATATATATACTGTATATTGAATAGTGCTCCTTCAGTTCTAGCAGGAATGACTGTACTGAAGTCCATCTGTTTTCCTCTGTTGCAGGATGGAGTCAACGGAAAAGTGTGATGTAGTGATCCAAAATTTCAATGGGAAATTTTTGAAAACCCCTCCAGGCATGGCAGGTATAAACTGACATTTACACACAAAATTCAGCTGTTTGACTCAATACATTTTGAATACTCATTGTTGTTGTTACCCAGCCTAAACGATCTTTTCATGAGAGAGGACTGAGCTCAGTCAGAGACTCTACAGGATGAATATGTTTAATAACTGACAGGAAAATTAACCATCACAGTGTTGATGTGGAGTGGGTGGGTGAGTGTTACGTGATTCAATTTTACAGAAACAGTAAGTTCTGTGGGTTACTGTTAAAATTATCTCTGAATTATTGCAATTACATACTGTTCTTGAGCACAAGAGACTGTGGGAGCCGTAGAGCCTTCTGGGTAATGCTGGGACAGAAATGGATGGACTTTTTCAGGTTCTTTTTTTCAGATTTGTTGTTCTTGTTCTTTGTAAGTCAGATGCTTTACCTCACATATGAAAAGGAGGAAAACCTTTCCAGCTTAATGAGTTACTGCTGTGTGAAACTGAAAAGAAAGTTACGTCATCGAATGGCAACTTCACTGTCTAAATAGTATTTTTTCAATGTTAGCATTTAATAAGTTGTTAAAACATTATATCCTAGTTGAAGGCCCAGCTCTTATAGTCATGGATTGCCTCTGTTATTCAGTCATTTTTCCATCAGCTCACTGGCAGTCTAGTCTGGCTGCTGTTTTCTACACAACTTTACTTTGCGTGTTTAAAGAGACTGCAGTGGTTTGATTTTTGCATAGAGTTTACGATTACTTGACTTCAGTGGGTGCACTTAACACAGAGTAAACCTGCTAATAAAGCTTTTTGGTAATTTACTGTGTTATAATCTGATAAAACAATCACACAAGGTGTTCGACCATGTTCCTCGGGGTACAATGTGGGGGGTGTACCACGAGAAGGGGATTGGGGGTCCGCTGCTACGGGTTGTTTGGTCCCTATATAGCGGTGCAAGAGTTTGGTTTGCATTACTGGGAGTAAGTCAGACCCCTTAAAGGTGTGTGTTGGACTCCACCAGGACTGCCCGTTGTCACCGATTCTGTTCATTACTTTTATGGACAGAATTTCTCAGTGCAGCCAGGGGGTGGAGATTGTCCAGTTTGGTGGCCTCAGGATTCCTTCTCTGCTATTTGTGGATGATGTGGTCCTGTTGGTGTCATCATGCTATGATCTTCAGTTTTCACTGGACTGGTTCACAGCCAAGTGTAAAGTGTCTGGGATGAAATCAGCACCTCCAAATCCGAGGACATGGTCCTCAGTTGGAAAAGGGTGGATTGCTCTCTTCAGGTCGAGGGTGAGGTTCTGCCTTGAGGGGAGGAGTTTAAGTATCTTGGGGTTTTGTTCACGAGCGAGGGAAGAATGGAGTGTGAGACTGACAGATGGATTGGTGCAGTGCCTGCAGTACTGCAGACTCTATGCCAGTCAGTTGTGGTGAAGAGAGAGCTGAGCTGTAAGGCAAAGCTCTCTGTTTACCTGTCAGTCTACGTTCCTACCCTCACCTATGGCCATGAACTCTTGGCAGTGGCTGAAAGAACGAGATTGCAGATACAGGCGGTTGAAATGAGTTTCCTCTGCAGGGTAGCTGGACTCTCCCTTAGAGATAGAGTGAGAGGTTCAGTTATCTGGGAGTAACTCAGAATAGAACCGCTGCTCCTCCACATTGACAGGAGCCAGTTGAGGTGGTTCGGGCATCTTGTAAGGATGCTTCCTGGGTGCCTCCTTAGGGAGGTGCTTTGGGCATGTCCAACTAGGAGGATATACCGGGGAAGACCCAGGACACGCTGGAGAGTATACATCTCTCGGTTTGCCTGGGAACACCTTGGAATCCTACCGGAAGAGCTGGAAGATGTGGCTGTGGAAAGAGATGTCTGAGCCTGCTCAAGCTGCTGCCCCCAAGACCCGACTTGAGAACAAGCAGAAGATGATGGATGGGTGGATGGATGGATTTTTTTTTTACTATGTGAAGATTTGAGATGCGCTCAGTTTCAACCTGTTCAAAAATCCTCACTGAAATTGTATTTGCTTTAAAATGAATGGATGTTAATTATTCCCAGGCAGCACGGTGGCACAGTTGGTAGAGCTGCTGCCTCTCAGTGAGCTGGTTGGCCTGGAAGAAATCCTGACCGGGGCGGCCTTTCTGGGTGGAGCTTGCATGTTCTCTGCGTGCATGTGTAGGTTTTCTCTGTGTACTCCAGTTTCCTCCCACAGAACAAAAACATGCATGTTAGGCTGACTGGTAACTCTAAATTGTCCCTAGGTGTGAGTGAGAGAGTGAATGATTGTCTTGTTTGTCTCTATGTGTCCCTGTGATGGACTGGAGACCTGTCTAGGGTGTCCCCTGCCTCTCACACAGTGATGACTAGTCATGGGCACCAGTGACCCCCACGACCCAAAAAGGAAGAAGTGGTTAAAGATAATGGATGGATGGATGGATGGTTAATTATTCCTTTTAGGTTTACATTAATAATTTCCAATATTACAGTTGTACTTTGGTTTCATTACTTAATGACATTTTACAAAAACATTGATTCAACTCAATCAGAATTATTGAATTTACATGTTGTACTTGAACATAAGAGATGGGGTGAGCCACATTGCCTACTGGGTAATCGTGGGACAGAAATGGGTTTACTTCTTTAGGTTATGTGTTCAAATGGGTTGTGAGTTCTTGGATTGTGAAACTGAAGGTAAAATGATGTAACTGTGACTCGGTTGCATCTCTGAGTCATGGTTTGTCACCGCTGTACATGTTCAGTCACTGACAAGGTGGAATGAGGTCACATTTGGAATTAATCTGTTAATACTGACTTAAAGTCATTATTTGTGTTTTTAAAGTCAACTAGCTGTGGCAGCCATATTAAATAGAGTTGGGTCAAAACTTTAATCAGTTATGTCTGTACAATGATTTATTTTTGCATGTTTTATTAAAATCATTTCAGTGGTTAATGAGATAATTTCATAACAAACAGACATGCCCACACAGACAGAGACAAAAACATCATCCACCTTTATCTTTAGTTAAAAATGAGAACACATGAAAAACAAGGCACAAAGCCATAATGTCAAATTCAGCTGGCCAAAAATTGTCACCGACAGTTTTCTGAGAATCAGTGCACAGTACATCCAGTTCATCGCAGTAGAGTTAACTGCAACAACTGTACTGACAACTCCTCACAGTCCACCACACCCACTACAGTATGTTCCCTGTAAACACATCCTGGATTTAAAATTGCATTTCTTTAAAACATTTTTTGCCTGTTTGCATTCACCTGTAATCATTCAGGTGAGAAGTGAAGAAGAATTTCTTTTCACTGTTATGCCGACGATGCACAGCTTTACATCAGGACTGGAGCATCATCATCACCATTGTCATCTCCATCTTCACTCACTGCCCTCTCTACCTACCTGGAGGAGATAAGGACATGGATGAATCAGAACTTTCTTCAGTTAAACTGCTCCAAAACAGAGGCCATACTGATTGGCACCCCTCAACAGGTTCAAACCTCAACTATAACGACTATTTCCTTTTCTGGACAAGACATCCCCCTCTCCACCTCTGTTACAAATCTTGGAGTAAGAATGGACTCTCATCTTACATTTGAAAATCACATTAAGTATCTGTTTAAAACCTGTTTCTTCCATATTCGAAATATCTACAAACTTCGCCCGTCTCTCACTTTTGCTGATGCAGAGAAACTCGTTCATGCTTTTGTCTCTTCCAGTCTCGACTACTGCAACTCCCTGTTTACTGGAATACCCGGCAAAAACCTTCAGAAACTTCGATATATTCAAAACAGTGCAGCCAGGATTTTATTGAGAGCTATTAAATTTGAACATATTACACCCATTCTCCATAACCTCCATTGGCTTCCTGTCACCTACAGAATTCAGTACAAAATTGCTCTCATCACCCAACGGTGTTTATACGGAAATTCACCTGATTATCTGAAGGACCTTCTTGCTCCATATTCATCTACCCGGTCCCTATGACCACAGAACAGTCATCTCCTCCACCTTCTACAAACTAAATTAAGGACCATGGGAGATCGGGCATTCTGTGTGGCTGCCCCCCACCTCTGGAACTCCCTCCCTGAATATCTGAGAGCTCCACAATCATGGACTGACTTTAAAAAAGGCTTAAATACGTTTCTTTTTAAGCAAGCCTATTCTGCCTCCACATGATTGTATCATTGATTTTATCATTGATTTTAGTTGCACTCTGTAACACTTTGAGATTTTTGTTAAAAGTGTGTTACAAATTAAATTCATTATTATTATTAAGTGATCAATCGCATTGTGAATGAGGTGAATTTTACACGTACAATTTATTCATGACATCATGACTTTTTGTCCAAACCACACTGAGCAAGATCCAAAAAGAAGAAATTCAAGATTTATTTTTATTTATTTATTTTTTTATTTCAAGTCATTGACTTATTACAAATAAACAAGCAGTACGCCAATGTCCCCTTCGCTGAGGGATTTGAATAGTGAATGTTCGTGGTTTTCGATTTGAGTGCTTTTATGGACTGGAGTTGAACAGAGAATTCAGGGAAACTTTAATATTTTGGTGCAAGATAATTAAGTGTGTACAAGTTACACTAAGAACAGAGGGAGGTTGGGTTTTTTTTTTTTTTTTTTTTTTTGTGGCAATGCAGAGTGATGGATCCTGGCAAGTGGAGGGAGCAATTTTGTCCACCTCCAGGTGCAGTGGAGGAGCCAGTGGGTGGTCAATGGAGGCCTTGACCTCCATATCTTAATCTTCAGCCACCCCAATCAATGAAGGAAACTATACTTTTAAGGAATATAAAAACTAGAAAGCATATTTTCCTCATATAATTAGGATGGCCGTTTTACATAATGGTGGTGGCCATTTTGAATTTTGACATGGCATCTAATTGTTAATAGCGTTATAATGTGGAGTTACCCAGGTGAACAGACTGAGAGGGAAACAGAACCAGACTCAACTGTAATTGAAAATGTTTATTTACAGTGAAAAAATAAATTTACAAGCAGGTTCAGGGTCTGTGAAGACAGAGGAGGAGGATTATTCTTGGACGAGGATTTGGTCCAACAACTGAATGTTTGGTTCTGTGAAAGGCTTACAGTTCAGGTAGTTTGTATGGCTGTTGGTTTTGCTCCTTCCAGGGATGATGAGAAGGCAGACTCCAAGGGCAAGTGGTGGAAGGCGAATTCAGGCAGCTGAGCACCAGGAAGCATAGGTAAGTATCCCCTCAGGATCTTCTCCAATACTTCGAATTACAGGACAGGATCCGGTACATCCAGACTCTGAAAACGTGGACACAAAACAAGGTGAGTCTTTCTAAATCTTTAAGCACTGTACAGGGCTGGAGGCATACGTACCAGCAGGTCAAACAATGCTCCAGCACTGACTGGAGCTCCACTGGAGCCTTAAGTACTCCTGGCATCAATTAAGGAAACTGGCCTCAGCTGCCGCTGCTCATCAGCGCCGCCCCTGCCTTCAGGAACCTGGAGGAAGGAAAATATCAAAACCCTACAAATAGCAACCTTCCTTAAGCCTATATACAGCCACATGTCAAAAATGGAAGTTGGTACCTCACTTATTTTACAAATTATTCAGCTCACAATGTGGGTGGGCAGTTAGACAGAGGGAGGGTATCATGAAAGGCCAAAACCAAACTTTTTGAGGGGATGTACATTATTAAAATCAGGTTTTAAAAAAGGTGTAACAATACTTGTCAAAAATCCTGCAGTCTTACAGAGTGATAATTATCTCCTAAAAGATTCATGAAGTGAGGGCAGCAAATATTAAATTTCCACTTAAGATAAAAACAAAGTGCTGTTGAAATGTAACAATTTAAAGAAAGCTCAACCAGTGTTAAGATACTCTAAGTAGCTTCATCTCCTAGGGTAATGTTGCTTTGCATGAAGTATCATCAAGGTATTGACCTCTCGTGTGTCAATAAGCTTCATTACTTCAGAATAAATAACATTCAATCATGTTGGTCTTATTAGAAGCTTCAGGAGTCTTTTCACCATGCTTCTAAATATTATAAGGTGAATTCAAATTAATGTAAGACATTATAAAATGCTAAAATATGTGCATCATCCACATGACAAAATAAGGTTATTATTCATTATATCCAAATAGTTCTGATCTAAATACCTGTCCAGTATGATACAGAAATGGTCCTCTAGATTACGTTTAATTTTAGAGCATGCAAAATTATTTTATTACAATTAAAGTAACCAAATCCATCCATCCACTCATCATTATCTGTACCTGCTTCTTCCTTTTTGAGTCATGGGGGTCACTGGTGCCCATGTCCAGCAGTCACTGTGCGAGAGGCAGGGACTACCTGGACAGGTTTCCAGTCCATCACAGGGCCGCAGAGACAAACGAGACAAATGAGACAATCCTTCACACTCTCACTCACACCTATAGGGACAATTTAGTTACCAATCAGCCTAACATAATAATATATAATAATCATTTTATTTAAAAAAGTGCCTTTCAGGACACCCAAGGACACTGACATGAATGTTTTTGTCTGTGGGAGGAAACTGGAGTACCTGGGGAAACACATGCACGGAGAGAACATGCAATCTCCACCCAGAAAGACCTTCAGTCAGGATTTGAACTAGGGTGACCTACTCGCTGAGAGGTGGCAGATCTACGGATTGGGCCACCATGCTGCAAGAAACAACCTCCAGAAAAATAAAATGTTAAATTTACTTGTTTTGTTTAGCTTATCTTGTTTTATCTGCAGACAGTGTTCAAACATGTCAGATTCCATAATGGAAATAACAAGCAGAGGTCCAGTTTCCAAGGCAGCAACGCAAACTGAAACCAGAACAGTTCCACTAACAGGTTTTTCTCCGTCTGCACTGGACGTGTCATTTGTGGCCACACATCAATATAACAAATTCTGCTTTTAAACCTTTGTCCAAAAGGCTTGTTCCTTTGTTTGTATGCTGTGATGTATTTTTAAATCGTTAAAAAATACACCAAAAAGAACATTGACTGATGCACAAACAGCATTAGGGCTAAGACAGATTTCCTCATGCAGCTTAGGAGGAACAATTAAATAAAACCTTTACTGCTCCATCACTCACCTATCATCAGGGGTTAGAAAAACTAAATGACGTCCAAATGTTCTGCTTACTCCTCAGGTCTGGGAAGATCTTACATCAACACTTAGACAGACATTTTTTTGGTCAAAAAGGACACAACAGAACATAGAAACTGTTGAGAAACGCTTGCACTGCCAAATTCAATGTTTGACCCTTTTTTAATTACTTCAATCCACTTTATATTTCAAGGTTTTATTGCTCCTGGAAAGATTTGCACAGTTTGAGAAATGCAAAGATCTGCTTCATTTTCTGCCAATGTTGGTTCTTATTTGTGTGAAAGAAAAGTAGCATTTTTCTTTCTTTGTTTTTGTAAGTGAACACATTCTTTTGAAATCATTTTGCATCATATTCTGCCCTGTTTGTGGTGTTCATGGACAGGATTTCAAAGTGCAGTCGTGGAGAGGAGGGAGTCTGGTTTGGGAACCATCTCTTTGTATCAGGTGGATGAGTTTGAGTATCTGGGTGTCTTGTTCCCAATTGATGGTACAACGGAGCGGGAGATAAATTGATGGATTGGGGCCTCGTCCTTATTAATGAGGGTGTTGCTTTGGTCAGTTGTGGTGAATAAAGAGCTGAGTCAAAAGGCAAAGCTCTGGATTTTCTGGACTGTATACACTCCAACCCTCACCTGCGGTCATGAGGTTTGGATGATAACCAAAAGAACCAGATCCTGGGGCCAGTTGTTCAAAGGAATCAGATTATATTTTGGATAATGGATTGGATAAAATCTTGAAAAGTTGGTTGTTTAAAACCAAAAACAGATTCTAAAATTGAATTAGATCACGTAATCCAGTTCTGGTTTTAATCTGGATCAAACCCTCAGTTTGTGTTGTTCAAAACTTTCAGTAGGATTGTGATCATGTTGATCCAAAAATATCTGAATTATTCTGTTCCCAGCAGTTTGGTGGGTTCAGGGTATGTTTTATGAACCAAATGTGATTTAAATTAAATTAAAACTTGTCAAATAAACACCATTCATCATACAGTATATATACATTTATTTTTTGATTTTTTTTACTGATTTTCAAAGCATTCAGGTGAAATTATAGACTAGTGTACTTTTCACTACACACCTGTAAGATAGAGATAAAATGATCCTCTCAATAGCAGTAAAAAAATTACTTTAATTGGAAACTTAATATTTACAGCCCATGATCATTGTTCAAAAATAGTTTCTTACAATGGCGTTCCATACTGCACTCTCCTGTGCGAATGTCGGCAGTATGTCTTCATTTTCAGCCGACTCAGGTGCATCGTTAACCTCATCACAGAGAAGAATGTTCCACTTTATAGCAATAATTCTCTGACTCTGATATTGTGCAGGACAATGCATGTAGGTATTATGTGGCACACTCCTTGGGGTACCAGCAAGTTGTTGAGGCACACAAAGCATCTCTTTATAAATGCATTTAAATGCTCAATAGCGCACCTCATTTTAGAATGAGTAGTGCTGAAGTGTGCCTGCTCAGGCGTGTTTGGTGCAAGAAAAGAGGTCATCGGCCATGGCAGGAGTGGATAGGAGCTGTCTCCCAATATTATTCCATCTGGCCTGGAGCCTTCTGTTTAGAGTGCTTTCCCTCAGGATATGTGCATCATCAACAGACCCAAGCCATTTCAAAACACAGTTTGTAATGAGGTTAGGCTCACTCACAAGTACGTTTTTGTAAGGATGGTACCATTTGCTGTTTCTGTTTGTGTCTGTTTCCCTAGTGTTTCCTCATCAGTTTAATTGGTGCCACCTTTGTCTCGTCACAGCTGTTGTAATCACGTCTTGTCTTGTCCTTGTATATAAGCCTCCTGTTCTGTGTTGTTCCTTTGTCGGGTCGTATTTGTTGGGTCTCTGCGTTCTCCTGTGTTCTCCTGCGTCTCCCCTGAGCTCTCCTGAGTCCTCCCTGAGTTTCCCTCTGAGCCTTCTGTCACCACGTAAGTTTTGCTGCCTCGTCAGCGTGTTATTTTGTAAATACACTCCTCCATTAAATACTTATTTTTGTAATCTGCCGAGTTGAGTCCTGTCTGCACTACTGGGTTCGTTCCTGTCTAACAAATCCTGACAGTTTTTGCTGTGCCTTCCATTCCTGTTGATGTATTCCCACTCTCTCTCTCAGGGGAAGCTTGTATACACATGAGTACAATTGATAACCCCAATAGTATTGGGCATGTTCCCAAAAAGTATGAATCTCTGCTTGGTTTGTGAAATCTGGTCATCCCTTGGAAAACAGACAAACTGATTGGCCAGGTTGGGACACAGTTTTCACCACATTACCCATGGTTGATTTGTCTGCCCATACTGTTACCAACAGCTTGGTAAAAAGACCCAGAAGAAAAGAAACACAGAGTGATGAGGACCTGTTTTTCCACAGACAGACTGACTCCTGGTTCTACATTGAAGCTCTGGCCTGACAAGGTCTGCATTGTCTTTAATATCAGCATTCTCAATCCCTAACCGAGCATGAAGCTTCTCATTGGTGTGTAGAGGGATATGGGGCTGGATATATATGTAAATGATCAGTTATGAGTTAAGCTCATAAGATATGCATTTATTATGCAAATAACCTCAATGTGTGGGCAACACCTCTGTTTTAGAGGAAAAATCTGTCTCTAACCCCAAATTAAATGTAAACTGAAACATGAGTTCTTCTCGTGTTTAAAGGGCATCAAATCAGTTAATACACAGATATGCCAAAATAATCACAAATTCAGTTGATTTTATGTATTTTATTATAAAAATAATCTGTGATATATGTTAAGAAAATTATGCATGACAAAAGTTAACTGAATAACAAAATAGCTTTGCATCAAATGTCTGATTTTTCAAATCTTTGAAACTTAAAAAGGCAGATTTTGGACTGGTTCTGTTTGTGAAGTAGTTAAAATTTGTGTCTAAAGTGAGCTAGGTTTGCAGTTGTGATAGGTTCACCAGAAGTGCATTGAAGAGTCTCTCTCACCAGAACGAAATGTCAGAATGTTCCACAGCTGCTTAAAATGATACCAGCAAGGCCTGAGATGCTCCAGTGACTGAGAGCCTCATTGTC
The DNA here is from genome assembly GCF_014905685.2 of Nematolebias whitei. Lineage (NCBI taxonomy): Eukaryota > Metazoa > Chordata > Actinopteri > Cyprinodontiformes > Rivulidae > Nematolebias > Nematolebias whitei. The sequence goes on along the minus strand of NC_056502.1, from coordinate 29,211,729 downwards.
TCCTCAAAGTTCACCTATCATCGGTTGGAGGGACGAAGGTCCGGCCACTGGCTCTGAAGTCAGCTGGGATTTACCACTCTGCGGTGTAATGTTTCTGGTTCGGTCAGGTTCTCTCGTCCTGAGATGTGTGCAGAAAGGATGTTTCTCTTCTTAATTCTCTTCCTAGGATGTCTCTCTAGGAGGATGCGTCTTTCTCTGAAGTTTGCTCGAAGTCCAGTTGAAGTGCGTTGAGTCCTTGAGAAGTAGATGTGCTTGCGAAGAAGTAGTGAAGAAAAAGTCGAAGTGAAACTTAACTAACTGTCTGTGTGTTACAGATTGACTTTGGTCCACCTCTCTGAAAAGGGATGGTCCTAACTCTTTGTCATGTTTTTATCAAATCTAAAGTCCATTTTCTCTGTCTGCCTTCAAAAGTTACTCTTCTTTTAAAAGAGAAAAATAAGACAAATGATTATCTTAAAGAGAGATTACTTAAAACACACATTTTCATGAATAAACATTCAGGTATGAGAATAAAACAGAATCACTAACATGCAATGTTCTTTAAATGGTGTCGCTGGTCGTCTCCTGAAAGGAAAATGTCATTAAACAAAAGGGTTCTTTCAGGTTTTATCTGCATGGGAACCCATCCTGGGAGTAATACTCCTTTTTGATAAAGGTAAAGTCTCAGCAGATGTTTCAAACTTCGAGGTCAGTTGAACCAAAACTCATTAAAATGAGCTGTCCGTTTCATGTAAAATGAGTTCATATTGGCAGTGAAGTTAACACAGTGACAGTTTTTTTAATTACATTTACATTAGTGTCAACTAAGTAGTTTGTGAGCTGAGTTGAACACCTGTAAAACAAAGTCTGTTTGTTCCCAAGGGAATATATGCATCTTATTTTAAACAGTTTCAAACACAAAAACACATGAATGATGTTTGTTTGAGCTGAGATGAACTGTTTCTGAGGTGGTGTACTCTTTCTGAGGTGATGTTCCCCTACAGGTGTATTTTTCTGGTGGATTTGTACACTCGACAAATGCCCTTCTTCTATATTCGCTCCTACCAAATTGGTAGTGGCGATGAACTGTACCTGCCATGTCAATGGCCCTGTGTTAGTCCTCTGAGAAAGACTGAATGGGATGGTGTTTTCACAAACTGATTTGCTTCACCTTCTTCTCTATCAGTCAGTCAAGACTTTGGCTTGTATGACCTCTGTGCATCATGCCAAACAGGGGAAATCATGGACTCAAACGGATCTAATTTCACAGTGGCGGAAACTCATGCATTTCTGGAAGGTGTAAAGCATCAATATGTCTCTATAGTAGGATGTTTTAGTTCTACAAAGGGAGGAGAACTGACCAACAAGAACAAAAAGACATTTGTGCTGAAATCACACGGAATGTAAATGCCACAGGATCTGACCAGAAGATGACCATTGATCAAATGAAATTTAGATGGAAGAATCTAAAGGCCAAAGCAACAAAGGACCATGCAGAGGCAAAATACCCTCAAACAAGCAACAAGCCCTTCAGAACAGATGAATACACTGACTTGGTTCTTGACATTATTGGAGGGGAGCATTCATAAGCTCTACATGGGATTTAGGGTGTTGCAGGGCACGGTGAGCCAACAGTTGAAGAGCCAGTCCCTACTGTGCAGCTACAGTGTAGCTAAGTTGAGACAGTAATCACTGCAACAGGAAGTCAAAGAGGCTTAAAATGTAACCCCTATAGGGCACTTTTTTAAATGAGAAACTGAAAGAGTGGAGGTATGTATTTGCCTGGTAGAGGAACACTATAACCAAACTGCAGAAAACCAAAGCTAAACTTAAGACACTTCTTATGAAAGCACATCTTAAAATATTTGGTCATTCCACAGAAGAAGACTGAATACGTGCGTCTTTTTATGTTTTATGGTTTACAGCCCTAAGAGGACGTGAGTCCCCCTTCCCATGGGCACACCACCTGTAGGAGGGGCCAAAGGAGTCAGGTGCAATGTGGGATGGGTGGTGGCCGAAGGCGGGGACCTTGGCGGTCTGATCCTCAGCTACAGAAGTTGGCTCTCGGGACGGGTTGATGTGTTTGTGCAAGTAAATATGGGTCTGCAGCAGCTGCTCGTTGGTTAATGTTGGGGTCATTTTACAAGCTTGCATTTAAAAACAGCTTACAGATGAATTGTGGTATTTCTTATCATTTAATCAATTTAGTGTTCTTGTATAAGAGAATAAAGGCAGTACCTTACTTCCTTACTTCCTTTCTTCAACAGAAATGTTAGCATGTTATACAGAAAAGACAGGATGAGTTTAGATTTTGAGATTTATTTTTTTGTCAGTCACCAACCAAATTTGGCAAATTTGCTACTTTACTGCTGAAAATGTTTGCATATTTGACTCCAACAATAAAAAATTCAATGTTTTCTTTTCTCTTGAATCCAGAAACTCAGAATGTTTTTGCCTGTGTGATCAAAGAAACAGAACGTATTTGTTTCACACCATCAGAAGTTTTCTTCTCATGTCAGCAAAGAACAAATGTTTGTTTTAGATGGTTCTGCTGTTATCATGTCCTTCAGAGACAGTGCAGCACAGAAAGTGTGCCAACAGTGAACTTGAAGCATTGTCAGCAGCTATCAGCGAGGCTTTTTCTAACCGTCAGTCCAGGAAAACAAAACCATAACAGAGCCCCGAAAAAGCCCAGAACCAGACCTCCTGTCACGCATTTTTCTGTCATGGATCGTACAAAGACATAAGCTGAAGTGAACATTTAAACTCTTAAGGTGAAGTTTTAATCTTTGCCTTCCAACCTGAAACTTGTTGTAAAATCTTGTGTCAAAATGACCATCAAGGTCTCAATGTCTCACAGAAATATCACAAGAATCTCCTTAACTTTCCACCATGAGGCAGAAATGGCACAATTCAGGATTTTTAAAGTCACATTTTGGCATGATAAAAAGCAACAAACCTCATCTCTGCTGTGGTTACCCCGCCACATAACCCCGCCCTGTCTCAGGTAAATTTGAGTACATCTCCACTTTAGTGAAAATAAGGAATTTACAAGACAAGAACAACAAAATGCAAGTTATTTTTGGTTGTTTTTCTGACTCTTTAAATTCTCTCTTCAGCATGAACCAACTCAATGTTTTGTCAAACCTGTTTTTTTTTTTTTTGTTTTTTTTTAAAGCCTAACTGCTTTTTCACCTCCTGCCTTTGTGGAAGAGTTTTAACTAACATCTCACTTTGAGCAATAGATGTCAATTATTTTGTGAACAATCTTGCATCTTAGCACAATATGTCTAAAAATGATTGAGTTTTAAACCATTTTTGTGTTTGGAAAGATTTCTTTACTATGGCAGCCATCTTGAATCAGGTTGGCTCAACAATTTTTTTAACAAGTTTATTCAGTAAATACTTGCTCAGGGTTTCATTGAAATGCATCTAGAGGTTCTGATATTTTGCTAACAGACAGGGTTGAGTTAAAGTGTAAAATTGACCGAGTTATGGTCATTTTGTGTTTACCAACGTTGATGGAATGTGGCTTTTTAGTTTATCTACAAGTAAAGAAATCAGGCCAAGCATGATAGATCACACAAAGCAGGAGTTTTTCATTTAAATATAATTAAATAAACAATGAAATCTTCAATGCAGTGCATATGTTACAGAATGCAGTTTCTCCCTGTTCCTTGTGAATGTGCCGCACTCCTTCCACAGCTAGGAACACGGAGTTCCAACAGGTTTGATTGGGTCGGAGGAACTGCAGTTTGCATTCACATTCAACCATTTCAAACCGACCTGCTGCGTTTATTCCACAGAGCAGTTCATTTTGCAAAAGCAGATCAAGATAGTTATCGAGATAGGTTTCATTCCCAACTTCTGGAAGAGTGGCATTAACTGTGGATATGAGATTCAGCAGATGGCATGCACATTTTTTGTGTTTTGGAAGTTTGCACTCAAGGCGTCATCATCCAGAATGGCAGATACGTCCTGGTAATCCATCTCTGACTCACTTTCATCTTCTGATGCTTTATCCATGATGTAAACTCTCTCTTTGGTTTATTGGCATCTTTATCGTCTTTTTCCTCCACACCTTATAAATGTTGTAACGGGGGCGGACCCAGAGAGTACGAACTGAGAAGAGAGCATAACCAAACTTGGGATATAATTGAAAAGGTTTATTTACAGTGGAGATCAGGTAATATTTTACAGGCAGGATCTGGAGCATTAAAATGGAAGAGAGGGATTAGTACTTCAGAAGGTGAAGTCATGCAGCAGATAGTCAAATCTGAATCTTGGTCTCTTACAGTCGTGAAAATAAAGGCAGCAGGAGGAGAAGGCTGAGGGTTTTTCCAAAACTTGAGGATCCAGATAAACAGAAACATGAGTGGTGAATGATGTGAGCGCAGCTGAGGAAGGAGCATCGCAGGTGAGTATCATATAGTAGGTTCTTAATTCTTCAGGTAGGTGATCCCACAGGTCGGGGTCAGGACAGCAATACTCTGGAAACACGAAGGCAAAAACACAAGGTAAGCACTTTAACATAAATGGATGGAGGTACATGCTCCAGCAAGGAATGGAGCTCATCTGAAGCCTTAGTCCTGGAGCCAGCTAGGGGAATGACCTCCAGCTGTGGTGGCTCACTAGTGCCACCCTTGCTCTGAGGAACCTGCAAGAAAGAGGCTGAAAAACTCTACAAGGCTTTCAAGAAGTTAGAGCCACTGTCTGTTGTTGTTCTGGTCACATTTTGCCTGATCTGACTGTCAGAATGTGATTTTTCTAATGCAGCAGCAAGAACATAAAATGTGTTTAACATGTCCACAAGACAATGCAGCAGACTGCCTCTGCAGAGTGGTGGGTTCTGTCCAGCGACAGGTGATCCAAAAGAACTATGCTGTCTGGCAGTCCAGCAGTCTGTTGTGGTGGTGACATGGTTCACATCACTCAACTTTTAATGATTATGCTCTTCATGTTCTTTACAACTTCCTGTATTCTGCAGCGTAATGTTTTCCTGGTCATTAGAGTATTTTGAGGGTGAAGAGATTATTTCATAGTCTTGAAGGTTGACACCTCAACCACAGAAAATGGTTGACTAGCTTCACATACAATATTTAAAACAAGCCTATCAAGTGTTGTCTGGTACTTGTCGTGGAGACATGAGGGGATCAGGGATCTTCACACTCTTCATCAAGGGTTCATCAGAGGAAGAGGATTTTTTATTTTTTATTGGAATCTACCAACTGGGAGTTGTTGGGGTGGATCCTTTGGTCACAGAAAAAATACATACATAAATGAATAAATTAAACTTTACATTATTATTATTATTATTATTATTGTTGCTGTTGTTGTTGTCAATTTAATTATTGTAATGGCATGTCAAAGTGGAAAAGGTGAAACACCCACACCTGCCTCTACCCTCATTCGCCCCACTCTGGGCCCCTGAGCAAGACAACTCCCACCATCTGCTCTCTAAACAGGTCTCTCTTGAAAATGAGTTCTCGTGACTCAATGAGACTACCTGTATAAATAAAGGGTAAATAAACCACAAAAAAAAAACCTGTAGAGCTAAGAAAATCCCATTGTAAAGGAATAATAAAAGGCCCAGAGTACAAACTGTACTACGAACTGTGTTCGTGTGTGTGTTTGTTTTTTCTAATAAAGCCTGAATTCTTGTTCTACTGAGACAGACGTATTGGAGGTTTGTGTATTTGTGACATTCAAAATCTAAACAAGGGGATTGTCAGTCAGTGTGTATACATCTTACCCGCCAACCATCCGGATTTGTAGCCAAGCGTTTCAGGGTAAATTAGCAATCATTGTATGCCTGCCAATTACAAATTAATTTTTGGTCTTACACAATATAACATTCAAAAGTTACATCATATACAATTTGTAAAGATATGCATGGTGTAATAAAGCTAACATTAATACACAAAGTCAAAAATATAACCCAGACTTACCGCAACATGTTTCACATCAAGTTCTTGTAGGCTGAAATGTTTTGGCAGACACAGCTGACAGCGCATGATATAACTTGATATGACTGTTTTGTTTTGTTTTTTTAAGAGAAATGTGAGGTAAACATTGCTCGTATGTGAAGCCAGGGGAGCTCTGACTCCTCATCGCCAGCTTCTTCTGTTTCCATCCTGTTTGGTACTGATATTTCTTTCTCTCACCTGAGTACAGTGCCTTCTACCCACGGTCCTCGGGGATTTCGTGTGTTCGGTCATGTGACTGTTTGGCTTCACTTGATTGGTCACACAAAGTCAGGTGACAAGAAGTTGTGCAATCTTTCCACCATTAAAATAATGGTAATTTCAAATACTTAAAATAGAAATAAAGGTAACGAGTGGCACAAAGCCCAGTGTAACAGAGTAAAAGTCAAATTTTTCTCCCCATGAATTTACCCAAGTAAAAATAGGCATTTTCTAGATTAAAGCTCCTCTCACAAGTACAGTTTTCCCAAAAAGCTACTTAAGTAAATGTAACTGAGTAAATGTATCTGAGTAAATGTAACGCGTTCCTATCCATCTCTGGTTACAATGCATTTTTTTTTTTCTGGAACAGAAGCCATTGCTCCTGTTGGCTTGCCTTTTACAGTTTTTAAATAATGTTAATAAAAAGGAATAAATCGATCGCCCACAAAGATTAGTTTGTTTATCTTCGGGATAAAAATGTTTTGTTGTTTGTCTTTTTGTTTGTTTGTTTGTTTGCTTAGAAGTCAGCAGTTTGAAGTTTGATGAACTTTTCAAGTGCAAGTCACACTCCGTTAATCCTCCATGTAATCAAGCCTTTCTGCTTCCTCGGGTCCAGAAAAAAAACTGTGTTTTTCTTTGAAGCCGTTGCCGTCTGCGCTTGCTGCCCTTAGGTCAGAATGTGGGGATCATTTAGCATACGAAGTAGAACTGCCTGGATTGTTGTTTGAAACACGCTCACCATGCTCTTAAGATTAGCCCGTGGCTTTGATTCAGTGTCAAGGCTGTTTTGAAAAAAACTAGTTTGTAGAGGTTGTACAGATGTAGTGATAATGTTGTTGTTTAGATGATTTGATATGGTGCGGAGGAGATAAACTAGCCCGAGTACAGTTTACAGGTTCAGCTGATAAACAGAACGTTATGCTTTCGTTTAAAAGTCTAATCTTTGAAACACTTGTTTATTTCCTGCTGTTAAGATGACTTATCTCTGTGCTCCTCTTTGTCTCCATCTCCATATGACTCACTGTGCAGCTCCTGCAGAGCCTTTGCTGTGCAAGTTTGCTGATGGGGGTCAGAAGAAGCGGCAGACCCAGATCAAATACCCCCAGAATGGCAGACCATGGACACGAGACGGAGAGGTAAACTCACACAGCAGTCATGACAGTTTGACAACTCACAGCAAAGAAGCCTTTTTGAATCTTATACAAAGGTACAAGAGTTAAAACAATATTTCCACAAACCCTTTTTTATTAGAGACTTTTTATACTAGCCCTGGACCTGTGATGGACTTGCGATCTGTCCAGGGTGTCCCCTGCCTCTTGCACAGAGATAGCTGGACATGGGCACCAGTGACCCCACAACCTGAAAAGGAAGAAGCGGGTCTTAACTTTGCTCCATCACACTACAACCAGAACTCTGAAGTCCACAAATCGGTTGCTTTTGTACCTTCATAGTCAAAACCAGGAGGGGATGGAGAGCTTTTGGTGGTAGCCACTAGGCCCAGTTCACACTGGATAACGATCTCCATTCATGAACTGTTTACTGCTGTTTATTCATGGTCCGGTATTGTAGGTAACACTGACAAAGAAGACACCATTCTTCTTGGAGACACTCTCCAGCTCCTCCTGAGGGATGCCAAGATGTTCGCTGACCAGACAGGCCATTATCCCTCTCGAGTCCTGGGTCTGCCTTTTGGGTCTCCTGCTGGTGGGAAAACCTTCAAAGGGAAGTGCCCAGGAGGCATCAGGTGCTTAATTCACCTCTACTGACTTTTTTGAGGAGCAGCAGCTCTTCAACATGATGCCCCAGGATGACAAAGCTCCTCATTAGTTTTCTAAGGCTGAGCCTGACCCCCCCTCTTCAGCAGTTTGTACCCAGGATTTCATTTTTTTTTTTCAGTCATGATCCACAACTCATGACAACAGGTAAAGTCTAGAAATGACCTTTCAGTTCAGATCCTTCTTTAATTCCTTAAACTGGAGCAACATCCACATTGCTGAGGATGAGGCCCAGATCTGTCAATCCTGCTCCATCCCCCCATCACTTGTGAACAAAACTCTCAGATACTTGAACTCGTTTGCTTGAGTAGCAGAAACACAGAGGGGTATTCAACCTCTCCATGACCTATTAGAACCTGGCTGGATCATTGCGAAATGTGAAGGCAACCATGAAGTTGCTATGCTCCAAAAACTCGCCAAACAAGTAATTTCTTGTGTCTCCTAGGTGGTTACCTGCATCTCCATCTAGCCATCTGAAGCACAGCTCTCTCAAACTGCACCAGGATGCAGCTGCAGGTGTCACATCTTCACAGAGTTGTTTCTGTGACCCGTCACGATCATGGTTTGAGGCACGAGGCTGGCAAGACCAGTCCTGTTTCAAATTCTTACGACTAAGCTACACCTGCATGCTTGGACACTTGTGTATCAGGGTCATACAGCCATCACGTTTCATCCTGACATAATGATAAACCCATGAACTAATAAAGAGCATTGCAATAATGAGATGTTTGTCAAGTTAGCAAAGCTGAATAAGCAATAATAACTCGCTGTTGTGCTTGTAGCCATGTTTGTCAGCAGGAAGCCCTCTATAGATGAAACATAAGAAAGCAAGGCAACAAAATGACCGTAATCTTATGAGGCATATCTTAAATACCTTGCATCTCAACTTAGAGCTCGATTCCTAATATCGTCTTTCCAAGGTTGACCCGAAAGCTTTAGAAAAAGCCTGATAGCTTCCCTGCATGGTCATTATGAGCTTTCATTTCCAGGAACATACTTCAAGCTGAAACTGAGACTCAACTTACAATATGAAAACTGGAAATCTTAAATTTGATACATAAAATGTCTGGAATAATACAATGCCCATTTTATGTCTTTGTTAAAATCTCTGCTGTCATCTTGAGTAAAAATGAAACTTTGTTCAGTGAAATAAAAGCAGACTTCCTCTGTTGCACATGAGAGGGAGTAAAGATTGATTGTGTCGACACCAAAGCATTAATTTACAGAAAAGAAGAGTGAAAAATAGCACTCCCACCCACAGAGCCTGAAGTTTTCTCCTAATGCTCACATTACTTTGAGGATGGGAAAGAGCAGGGGGAGTAAAATGGAATAAATTTGCACAAGGGTGCAACATAAGAAGAACCACAACCACAAAAAGCTGAGGTGTGTGTGTGTGTATGTGTTCAACCCTCAGGTACAGCTTGCAGGTTTGACATTTATACATCAGAAGAAACTACGAGTGATCATTTGGATTGTCCTCTTGTGAACATTTATGAAATGAACTATCAGCGCTTTCCACCAAACTTCACTCATTTGTCAGAGATCCAAATCCTGACAAGCTTCTGTCCATGAGGTGACACTCTTACTACATATAGGAAGGTAAACAATAAGACTGTTTCTTTTTTATATGCCCATTGAAAGGTGGACATCTTATGGTGCATTCTCTGTCCATTTGTCTGTAAACTTTCTCTTTTCCCATCCATAACCTCTGATCCGCTCAAGATAATTTAACCAAACTTCATACACTTATACATCCTCACCAGATGGAGTGTTGCACTCCTTTTCATAACCCCTGCTTCAAGGGCAAGGTCACAAATCAAGGTTAAATTATGTACAAGGTTTTTTTTCTTGTTAGTGCCATTGCTATAAATTTCTGTATATTAGTTTGTCAATGAGCATATAATGTTCCGTATGGACCGTACTCTTGTTCTATAGTCAGGGTTGGCTTGGGTTTCCTGAGTTATCCCTTAGTTCTCACCTCTCTCAACTGCTGTCTTTAATCACTCTACTATTCTTGTAATTATTTATTTTATCAACAGATTTTTTGTTTGTTAGTTTAGTTTAGTCCCGATTTTTCCCCATAGAAACTACATTCTGTGTTTGTCTGGGTCTCTTTAATGTCCGGTCAAACCCCAGCTAGTTGAGGCAGATGGCTGCCCTTCCTAAGTCTGGTTCTGGTTCCGCTGGAGGTTTCTTCTTGTTAAAAAGCAGTCATTTCTTTCCACTGTCGCCAATGTGCTGCTCAGGTTGCAAAGTGAAGATCAGTCACAATCTGCTGGCTTCCTTAGAGAGCCAGCAATGGCCCACTCAGCCATAGCTGTGGGCGACTGTGGCTGAGAGCTTAGAGCAGGGGTCTGCAACCTTTACAATCAAAAGAGCCATTTCTGCCCCTTTGTTCATAAAATTAAATGTGTCCTGAGCACAATACCTGCTACAACTGAGATTCTCAACTGGTGGCCCATGGCCCACTTTAAGTTTGTTGGAGGGAGCTTTTCTGGTCATTAGGGGGGATTTTATAAAACAAAAAAAAACTTATGATTTTTAACATTTATTGATGTTTTTACATTCTAAGACAAAATAAAAGACAAGATTCTTGTAAAGAAGGAAAAAAAAATTATAGTTTTTGCCCAGTTTCTAAAAACTAAAACAAACTATGCATTCTTATGTGATTTTTTTTTTAATTGTAGAAATATTACATATCCTACTTTGAAGAAATAAAGCAAAAAATGAAAATGAGTATGTTTTACTCCTTTCAATGTTTCTAATATTCATATATTTGGTAAAATAAATTACAGGAAAACTGCTAAAACTAGCCCTTTTAGTTGTTATAGCAACCAATAAAATTCAGTTGTATTTCAGTTGTGGTCAAAGCTTGAAAGAGCCGCTGCTGAGGGACCAAAGAGCCGCATGCGGCTCCAGAACCACAGGTTGCAGACCCTGGGGTTAGAGCAGTCGTCCTCCAGTGCAAAACCTGGGGATTCGATTCCACCAGCAGTCACATGCTGAAGTGTCCCTGGGCAAGGCACTGAACCCCTCATTGCCTCCATTGTGTGTCCCTTCAGTGTATGAATGTGATAAAGCACTGATTATTCTTTGTAGATGTAGTAGAGTGCTGTATGAATGGGTAAATGAGGGCACAGATTGTAGTGTAAAGTGCTTTGAGTATCTTGATAAGATAGAAAGGCACTACTATATAAGTACAGTCCATTTACTGTTTAGATAGATAACTTTCACTAATTGGCATTTTAAATGTATGTGAATGTTTTTGTTCAGTGCCCTGAGTTACCTTCTGTTGTGAATTGGCACTTTATAAATAAACTGATCTAAATTGCTTTGCTCAGCCTTGAAACAACTTGATGGAGGTTTAAGTATTTGCTAGAAGCAGGTCTAAGAGTCTGAGCTGACTAATAAAAACATCTTGTGGAGGAGAGCTTTGTTGCACTCTCACGCTCAGTCGACCAAGCCTAATCTCCCAGAGACCCTCATTCCTAAGAGTCTGGCCTCAAGAAAACTAAAGCAAACACTCACACAAGCATTTGATCCCAGAACCACACATTAAGCAGTGTACAAACATTTTCTCAACACCACAGATAAAGAGAAATAGCTAAAAAACAAAGACTATGTTTTATCTTGTTGCAAAAGCATATTAGATCAACATAAAAATCATCACTGAACGTAAATTCTTCTTAAGGCGACAAGTAGAATGACTGTGTAAAAAACAGATTTGCTCTACTTTCAATAAAAATTGATTTGAAAAAGCAGGAAGGGAAAAAAGAAACAGCTGTTGTTGTTTTTTTATTATTTTGCATTCGTTGATTTCGATGTTTTGCAAGTTTTATGTTAGTGTTCCTCAATCTGTCATCAAACCCTTTTTCTGCAGCAGATTCTGAATCGGGGCTTCCTCTGAACTCGTGTTAATTGGGGAGAAGAGCTTTCTATGGATTACTGTATAACTTTCATATGATTTGTTTAACGCTGCAGGCTGAAAGTCGGGAATAGTGATGGACAAAATTACTAACGAGACGAACAGTCCAGATAAAAGCACCATTGCATTACGATTTTCTAAAGGTAGCCTCTACCTTGCAAAATCGAAAGGAAACTAGGGATGGGGCAGATCCGATCCAGTATTGGCGATACCAGCATAATTTACGTATCGGATTTTCCGATCCACCCGCCAATATTTTCTATCCGTGATGCATGTTGGCTTCAAACTATGGAATGGATTTCCTGAACGGCAGCATGTCTCATGAACCCAGAGTAATAAGACCCGCCTCACATTCAGGAAATCCAGTTCATAGTTTGCAGCCAGCTACAACGTGAGGGCTGAGTTAGCAGCACTGTAGCTAACAGCTAACAAACTTTTCATCTAAACATGTCCGCTGTGTGGAAGTATTTTACACTAAACACCACAAAACAAGACAGCAACGTGCAATGTCTGCGGAGCCATAGCGCCACATTAAACCACGTTAAAGTTAGTTTTACAATGGACATTCGAGCACCGTGGATTCAGCGGGGCGCTGCTCTTTGGTCAAATCGAAAGAGGCGACTCGACCCCGGCCAGCCGCGTCCAATCTGCCCCGCTCAGTCTGCCCGTCTCCGAGGAGGGACAGACTGAGCTCGGCTGCCCAAAATCAGGCTGCCTGCTTCGGATTGAACAAGAAGAAGACATCGCTGGAACCACGAAGCTCAAATGTTCACAGAGAAGTTGCTAAACTTCATAATTAATGACCAACCACTATCAGTTGTAGAAAACGAAGGATTTCACAGCTTGATACTTGCAGCCAAGATATAGTTTACCCTCCAGGAGATATTTATCAGTACAACAGTAGACAATTATTAAAAAAAACATGAATTGAAAATTATATATATTAAAAACATAAACAGCTACATTATAAAGTGATGTAAAATACTAAAAACAGGAACATGTCTGTTGGTTTATGCCATGAACTTAGCATTGAAGCCATTTAACATGTAATTTAATTCATTTATTCATTCATTTAAATGAAACAAATTTTTTTTTAAATCATCAAAAAGAAAACATTGAATGAAAAGAGTGCAGAAAGAAGAAAAAATTCTTATATCTGCCCCTTATAAAATATAAAACAACTTTAAACAATCACTTAAATTAATCACTTTAATATCCACTTTAAAGCTAGGAATAAAAAGAAACATGTTTTGTGTTAGCAGAATTTAATTCTAACTTTAAAACTTATCCAACATTAATAAAACTTACCTCAAGTTGCCTTTTTAGACATGCATGCATATACTTGTACAAATTGTACTTGAGAGGAGATTATTACAGCCTCATATAAAATCTATGATGATCATGATATCGGAACTGGATCGGTATCGGCCGATACTCAGTTCTAGGTATCGGGGTCGGATCGGAATTTTAAAAAGTGGATTGGTGCATCCCTAAAAGAAACAACAGTCTCGTCTAAACCAAGTAAAGAAGTTCTGTCTCATATTGAGATGTGATAAAGCAACAGCGGAAAATCGTGACAGAAAGAGCTATGCCTTCAGTAAAAATGTGATATAGTGCCATCCTTCTGAAAGCTAACCTTGGAGAAACACCGGAGCTCTCATACGATTACATCACTTTGTTTTAGTTTTGCAATTAAGTGTCTCGTGAACAGGATGGGCTTCTCCTCATTCGATCCATCAGGTACAACATCTGACTTGTGGTTTCATTTCTGTTACAGCCACTAGCAACAACCTGAACATAAACACTAACCCAACGCTAAACAGAAAAACCAGCATGGACAACCCATCTGAGAACAGAACTTGGAAAACTCCGCCCCATTTCTCTCCCAAGATTTCCCAGAAGGACATGCAGCTCACACAGTCTCCTATGTTCAAGTACAACGTGTAACTTCAATAATTCAGACTGAAATTTAAGAGTAACCAAATTTGTATTTGGCCTACATTTCTTTAGAGCAACTAGAATTTCTGTGTGGATTGTTGAATTTACACGTTGCAGTTGAACGCATCACTATTGCAAGGACTTCCGGAAGTCTCAGATCCTCGTGTTTTGGTTATATCAGCATTCTGATTGATTAGTTTTCCTGTCAGTTATTAAATAAACTTGTGCAGAGACTCACTGAGCTCAGCTTTCTCTCCTGACAGTGAAGTCCTGATCAATGCTCAACTGCAGAGTCGTTTATATAAAATAAGAGAAATTAGCAAACAAAAACAATAAAAACTACACTGAAGGCATTGGTTTTATATAAATTAAACATTAAATTATAATTCTAAATGTAACATTTCATATGTACAGAATTCTTCGGACTTCTCTGAAGGTGTTGAAGGCCCTGAGGTCCCCCTTCAAAGAAAACAAGACAAATATACATTTAAAGGAAAAGTGACTATAATCATCAATTTTTGCTTAAAGAGTTATAGAGAAATAAAATAAAAAACTAATGAAATTTAATTGAAGTCTTTAAGTTATTATAAATCTCCTCAGCCAAAGAAGCCTGCTGCTTAATGATGTGATGACATGGCAACTTGTTTTATAGAAGACTTGATACAGCTGTGATGTTAACCCTACAGTAATTACTGACACTGAGTGGGACTGAAGGCTGCAGGCTCTAAAGTTGAACTCAAAACTTCTGAAGAGGTGTTCATTTATTGTTTCATCAGAATCACAAAGTGGCGTGAAGTGTTGTAGCTCTGCTGCTTTTTGCCACCGTTTTCTGTCTTAATTCACTGTTGTATTTTAGATTTTAGCATCAACAGCGCACGTGAAACTTTCTCTGTGCTCTGTCAGGCATTCTTCATGTATCCCTCATGGGGAAAAACGTTTAGTTTTCAGTGCATTTTAACATTTAAAATAGGTCAAATTACTATTTTAAATTAATAACATTTAAAAACATAATGGTTATGAACAGTATCCACCCTCAGAAACTGTAGATCCACAATAACAAGAAGAGATTGTATTGATATAAAACAAAGTTTTTATCACAAACTCACCTTTTTACTACCTGTTTTTCATTAGTCTCTTAGACGGATGCTTCACCTACATGTGACCTTCACCTCTTATTAAAGCTGTGTGACCTTTGACCTCAGGAGGTCAAATTCTTCTTCATAAGAGGCCAAAGTTAAAACTGATCAAGGATCAATGGTTTTTATTTTCTTGAAAAAGTAAACAGACTTTCGATGGGGTTTTGTTTATTTATTTGTTTGTTGTCTTTGTTCAAATAATGATGCAAAAATATCCACAAAAACTTTCCGAACATCTCATATTATCACAGTATCAGAGGTTAGAACGCAGGAAGGCAGACTGACACAAGAGCTCAAAAAATAAAAATAAAAAATTCTTACCTAAACGCAAGAAGGCTGATGAGGCAGCAACCTATAAAAGCTTGAGGAGAACATGGAGGAGAACCGGACAGGACACACACACACACACACACACAATGACAAACTGATGAATGAGTGGAAACAGAAGGAATAAATGGAGGGGGGCTGACGAGGTGATGGGAAACATAGGTAGGGAAAGAACAAACCAACCATAATGAAAAACATAAAAAAACAAACTTTAAACAGAGAAACAAACAGAGAAAACACAACTCATGACACTTATTTATTAGTCAGAACCATTAATTTCTAAGGAAACATTTTAGTGCATTTCATCAAAATGGCTAAAAAAAACTCAAAGAAATCTCAAACAGCTACAAACACGTCACAACGTTACAAATTAAATCAGTCCAGTCGGGCTCTTGCTCTGACATCTGTTTGTCAGCTAGCTGTAGCACTTCCTGTGCAGCCTTGGATACAGCTGGCAGGAATATCAATATATATATATGCTTGAATAACCCACGCCATTTTGAATTATCTGTGATGGGAAGGTTCTTAAAAATCGTTCATGAATTGCAAAGAAATGATGGAGACTGAAGTTATTTCAGGCAGCAGCAAATTGGTACTGACACTGTTCTGACTAGTCATTAGCTCGTCACTCTGTTCAAAAGAGCACTGTCTACAACAGGTAGGATAGTGATGGTTCATCACCCTTCCACAGAACTCCTCTTCAAACATGTGAACTATCCCGTTAATTCTTACAGTGAATTGAAATGTATTTTGTGTTAACAAAGTTCAGTAAGGGTATCTGGATGGTTTCATCCAAAGGACTTCATCAATCCTAGGAGCCACAAACAAACTCAGTCACCTGGATTATTGAGCATGAACTTTGATGTTTTGAACCACTTTGGCTATGGCTGCCTCAGAGGAGTCGACGGGGGAGAGAAAAGAAACCATCTTATCACCAGCAAACTTGTTGGCCCACTATGAGAGTGTGCTGCTTGTGGGACTGAGTTTGTTTGTGGCTCCTTGGACTGATGAAGTCCTTTGGATGAAGGATGAAACATCTAAAAAATATACATATAAATCCAGATGACCTGACTGAACTTCGTTGGATTTTTTACACGGATTACTGAGCATGAACTTTGATATAAATAAAATCTTAATTCTAAATGTTTGTGTTTTTGTTTCCTCCAAACAGAACGGCATGGCGTTAACGTACGACCCCGCTGCGATACAGAATGGGTAGGTGGCAATTTTCCTTTTCAAGTGTACAAACTGTGTTTCTAACTTTTTTCTACAAATGTAACTTTGTGCACGCGTATTGTAGGAAACTTAACATCTAAAGAAACGCACCAATTAACCGATCTGCTCACACACATTTACCGTGTCGGGCAGTTCTGACTGCTGCAGATGGAGCTTTCGTTTATGCACCCGTGCATACAAGCTGTCAGACATGTTGGTTCTGACTGCAGACAGGGATGCTGGGTGGTGTTGCAGTCCCGCTGTAAGACTTTCATCAGCCGAGGCTATCTGCAGCGCTGAATGATGAGAGCAGAGTCTGTTGCAGGGGGAAATTGGAGACCGGTCGTGTCTGCTAGGAATGCTTCTGGTGATGCGTTCCCTGGAGATCCTTCCTCTTGGGCCTTTGTTCATCTCCTCCTCCTTTTGTCTGCTCACTTCTCTATCCGTTTTTAATCTCTGCTACCCTAACTGTCCCTGCTCAGTGCTGCTTGCTGACCTTTGCATTCTCCATCTGTTTTCAAACCAGGCCTCTTAGTTGTCTCTGTGTTTTCAGATGAAATGAAAACTCTTTCAACTCGTGTGCTTTTGTCTCCTCTGCTGTGCATCCTCCTCCAAGTCCAACTCATTCCAAACAGCTGCTTTAGTTTCAGTAATCTCTCGAGGCTTAAAAAAATAATAAATAAAAGTTGTGTGAGACTATTCGTGCATGCATAAATGCCTCGTTGTGCGCAAGCATCTGCACCCTCGTGGTGTTTAAGCCTTCTGCGACCCTTCAGTCGAGGTCATCCGAGCTCCTTCCGGCAAAACACTAAACGACTGTGAAATGCTAATGCAGCTAATTAGAGAGGGGGAAAAAAAGCTTGGAGGGAAGGGGTTTGCATAAAAATGGAGGGATGAACAGGGTCAAGAGGAGGGCAGAGGCAAAAATAAAGTCAGCCCAAGGAGAGGGGCAGAGAATATGAATCAATTACAGGTTCTCTCGTCTCTCTGAACTTGAGGACAGCTGGTTTGTACAAACACCAGACTTTTATTACTGGAAGCATGTGCACTTATTTCCCAGAACGCTGTGGCTGAAAGCCTGTTCTCTTTTTCTTCCAAATCAAGATTAAAACCAAAACATCACTGTTTCATTGCCTGCACTTTACCTCCAAGTTGCCTCTTCAAGTCTCTGCTGCCCTTTGCATATCTGTTGGTTCCTCTCCTGTAAAGTCACCGAGGTCAGCACCAAATATGGCAAATTTTTAATTTCAAACTCCTGACTGTGCGCTCAGACCACACCAGAGGTTACGTTCAGTCCTCTGCTAATGCTCTGTTTGCAGTTGCATGTTAAGTGCGTTGTCCGAGCGGCCGCATTTGAGTCTCCATTGACAGTCTGCAGCTCGGAGCTAATAGCTTCCATCAATAACCTTGGATATGTCCTCTGCCTACTTCTCCCTCCTCTCAAACACATCAGTCTAATGAAAAATACAATAAATACAATCAGAGGACCATATTGAATAACCCTGCTGCCGTCCCTCGTTTGTATCCATCAATGACAGTAACACAGTATCTCTAATGTGAATCATATATTAGTTTTAGTCAAAAAAGATGAATCCACCACTGCTCCATGGGTCAGGGTGTTTTCAATACTTTATCAAACACGTTCCAGTCTTTTGTCCCATCTGTGTGGTTGTCTAGGCTTTTTTTATGTCTGCCCTTCGTCTCTCATTTTGTACAAAATAAATATGTGCATATGGCATGTTTTCAAGTTGCCGTTAGATAATAGCTCGGGGCTTTAGGTGGAGACAACTAGCGTGGATTTAAAGATTTTAACACCCTTCGTCTCCTTTTGGAGGACGGAGTTCAGAAAACTCCTTCTTCATGTAGAAACGTGTTTAATGACTCGCACATAATTAGGCAAATTAGGAAAAATCAAATGTTCCTTCTGAACACGTGGCTGAAACTCGTTTGAAGGACAGGGTTAATGTTTGACTTTTAAAGCAGCTGTCAGCGTTTGATAATTTTTTTGGTCTTTTGGATTGCACAAAGAACAAAAATGGTGGCGTGTAACAACACAGCAGTCACTCAGTGTGGAATGAGGGTATGTTTTTGTCTCCTGATGTCCTCTGAAAAGCCAGGAGCTGTTTTTTGGGATCAGGTGAAGCCTTCAGTGATGTGAGAAGAACATCCTGTTAGGTCCCAGGCGCTCCAGTATATCAGTGTCTGAGAACTGACCCGTTAGCTGGGTACATTTAGTTCAAGTTCAAGAATCTTTATTATTCCCAAGGGACAATTTGTTTCACAGTCAGTAGGCACCCAGAACATCCACAAGACATTGAGACATTAAAATAACAAAAATCATCACTGTTCATTGAGAAGCCTGATCACTACAGGGATGAATGAGTTTTTCAGTCTGTTCGTTCTACATCTGGGCTGCAGATACCTGCATCCAGATGGAAGCAGCATGAACTCACCATGGAGTGGGTGATCAGGATCTGCCAGAATCAGCCTGGCCTTGTTCACTGACCTCGCCTTGTCTAAGTCAGTGAGGTTCTGCCAGCAGTTTTGCTGCACATCCTGACAATCCCCGAGTGTCCCCAAGAGAGAATTTAGGGGCTAGCTCCAACAAAACTGTTCAATCCTGTTTTATACCTCGCCTAAAGGCAAAGGTGGACAACATTACATAACATGACCATGCTTCTGTGCATGTTTGGGTGATATGCACATAATGATATAAAGGTAATCCAGAACTGAAAGATTTGAGGGCAGTTAAAAGTTTCATTTTACTGAAGCAAGCTGCATTTCAGAACAATCAACCAGAACCAGAACTCAGTCAGCTTCTGATTCATCAAATGTCTCTGTTCTGCTCCACATACGTGAACCATGAGTGGAATTGTAGCTTCTATTTTATGTTTTCTACTTAGCTTTCAGCGCTCCAGTTAAAACATAAAATCCCAAAGGAGCCAACCGTCAGACGTTTGCATCTTTGTAGCTGAGGTGTGAATTTGAGATGTAAAACAGAAAGTGTTACTTTACAGAGGTGTAAAAAAAACATTTCAGTCTTGAAATGACGTGTACTCTTTGGTTATCTTGATCTCTGAGCTTCTCTGCTGCCTGTGTATTCTGTATTACATGTCTATAAGATTTTAGAAACTAAATCCAGCAAAGCAGACTGAAGTTTTTATACAACCTGATATGGAGCAAGTTTGTGTGTTAGAGACAGATGGAGGTGGACTTGTCTTTTTGTCTCTGCCGGCGGATGAAACACGTCCTCTCTGGGTACACAATGATAAATAAAGCGCTGCGAGTCACAGCATTGCACCTGCTGCAGGGGTGCGGAGGTGAAATAAGAAAAGGGAGAGAAAGAAATGAAAGTAACAACTCAGAAGGACAAACAGAGGTATAGGCCAACACAAAGGCTGTGTAAAATGCCGATGCAGCTTTCTCTGTGTTTGTGTAGGTGGAAACATGAAGCGTAATATTGAAATATTTCACCCACTCACACATTAGGGTGATCATTTATTATGCACAGCTGCAGCGCTAACTCCTTTTATAAAACGACGTGTACTCGAATTCAGCGTCAAGTCTCATTCTGAGACGACTTTGATGGTTTGGTGCAGACTGAAGCTGCAGAGTTAATTATTTCTGCAACAGCTTTGATGATTACGTCTGCTTCATTTTGTCAGAGTTGACTTAAAGCGCTCCGAGTACAACCCCTGGCAAAAATGATGGAATCCCCAGTCTTGCAGGATGTTCGTTGGATTGTAAAAATAAATCACAGACATGCCACAAAGATAACTTTTTTTTTTAAGTTCAACCTTTTAACATAAAAAAGAAAAAAAGAATGAAATGTATATCTGTTGTAGACCGTCACTGTTGCTTTTTCAGATAAGATCAGATTAAATCTGCTAATTAGTCTTCAGGTAAAGAGGCTGCCACCTTGGAAGCAGATCAACATGAATCATGGCTCCAACACCAGGGATGTTAAAGGAGAGGACTATGAAACGTCTTCAAGAAGTTAGAACACCACCAATCTGTGAAGTTTTCAGTTGGCTGTGTCTGAAATCTGGACCAAGTTTAAACAAAATGAGAAGGTTGAAGAAAAGAAGCAAGCTGGTCGACCAAGGGAGACGTCAAAGGGTCAAGATAGAACTGAAAGCAAAATGTCTGAAAACAGAAAATACAAGAAACAAGTGGGCAGAAACTGGAGTCAACGTCTGTGATCGAACTGTAAGAAACTGTTTAAAAGAAATAGATTTAGATGCAGAGAGGTCAAACAAAAACCATCACTAACCCCCAACAGATAAATCAAGGAGATGGAGGGTTAAAGAAAACCAACCACAGACTGACGAAGGTGTCATGTCAGGTAAAGACCCGGGGAGACGCCATCTGCCGAGGTCTACGTTGTCATTTAGGACACTTTTCTTATTCCATCAGCTGAAAGGAAGTTTGGTGACGATGACTTCATGTTTTCAGGATGATGAAGCATCTTATCACAGAGCAAAGGAGAAGAACACCTTCCCTCAACAAAGACATGATGTCAACGACATGGTCTGCAAATAATCTGGATCTCAGTCCAGTTGAAAATCTCTGGTGGAAATGAAAGAAAATGGTCAGTGACTGGACTCCAACCTGCAGAGCTGATCTGGGAACAGCAATAAGAGATGGAGTCAGATTGATGACGAGTACGTTTGTCTTTAGTTTGGTCCATAACTCAGAGAATCAAAGCTGTTAGAAAACCCAGAGGTGGTGCAGCAAAGTACCAACGGATCAGTGTTTTTCTTATGATTCCATGTTTTTGTCTTTGAAGCTGAGTTTCTTTCAGCTGCTCCCGTCTTCAGGGGTTGCCACAGCAAATGAACTTGCATGAAAGATCTGGGCAATTGTTTTACGCTGGATGCTCTTTCTGACGCAACCTGGGCTCGAACCCGCAACCTCGGGATTACAAGACCACCAATCTACTGCAACCTCTTTCTTTGAAACTGAGTTGTTTCGTAAATTTTTCCTCTACTTGCTCTATAAAATAACTAACAACATTTATATTTCTTTCTTTCTTTGTTGTTTCTTAATGCCAAAAGGTTGGAATTGTGAAAAATAACAGTTTGCTGCATGACTTTGATTTATTTATATGAAATTAAACATTTGAAAGAGCATCCTCCAAGAGGGGTGACTCCATAAACTTATCCAGGGGTTGTCGTTGAAAACGGGGTGGCTCATTGTCTTTACTGACAGTGTATCAGATTTTCTGTAGGATTTTTTTTTGTTTAACTCCTGGTTCAGTTGGACCCCAGTTCTCTGAGTTTGTTTGGTGATGCTGATAATTAACGTGGTCGTGTTTTTAACGCTCCACAGGTTCTACTCTTCACCGTACAGCATCTCCACCAACCGAATGATCGCTCAGACGTCAATCACTCCCTTCATAGCTGCATCTCCCGTCTCCACATATCAGGTGTGTGCACTCGCTCAGAAGCAAGTGAGCCTTAAACAGATAGGATAGTTTAAAGGTAGGAAATAAATACTTTTTTAATTTTTTTGTAAGCTGTCCACAGAACCTGACACTTTCAGAACACGTGAAAGAAAACAGTTGAGTTGTTGTAGACTGACATGGCTTTAGAAGCAGACCTAATGCTCACCCCAGGTGTGTCAGGAGAGGATTAAAGTTTAAATAATCCACTTACTGAAGAAGTGTAAAAATTAAACAAGTCAATGTAATTTAACGAGCACAGCAACCACTGTAGTAATTGATTATACAGCAAAGAAAAACTGCATTTGGATAATTAAATTATTGATTATATAAACAACCAGTGGCTAATAGAACTGGTCATTCACCTTTGATATGATCTATCTATCTATCTATCTATCTATCATCTATCTATCTATCTATCTATCTATCTATCTATCTATCTATCTATCTATCTATCTATCTATCTATCTATCTATCTATCTATCTATCTATCTATCTATCTCTCTCTATCTCTCTATCTCTCTATCTCTGTAGCTCTCTATCTCTCTCTCTCTCCATGCAATCTGTGATTCATGGTGAGTTCAGGTACAACATGTAATTTCAATAATCTACACTGAAAATGTACTATTAACCCACAAATATTACTGTTTCTGTAAAAATGTAATTGTTTGATGAAAACAACAACTATTAGAGAAAATAACCTATGCCTAAATGAAATATGTAACCTTTTTTGTAGAGCAGCTAGAGTTTCAGTGTGAATTCACTGGTTGTAAATGAAGGTATCACACACCTTCACATGGTGCCAAAGTTTTTTTTTTTGTTTTTTCTCATTATGTTGTGTTGCATTCTCAGAAACAAAACTAACTAACTAACTAAAACAATAAAAAACACACAAAAAAATGTTCTGTACCTGTTCACTCGACCTTATAATGAGCCCAAATCTGGTTGGGGTGCTGCTGATCCAGCTGCTGATCCACTCCAAAAACTTTTTAATTCACTGTAGCTTGTAGTGATGTGCCGCTGAGCTGACTCCATGAGATTTACAAACAAATTAAGAGCTTTGAAGATGATTTATCCATTAAAACAGGCAGCTTCAACAATTCAATTTACCGTATTAGATTTAAGTTGTCTGAAAATGAATAAAAAGACTAAAATTATCCACATTTAGCACTGATAACACCTTTCAACACCAAAGATTCAACACCTTATTCACCACTTTTTATTTTCTGTCAATTTCACTGCTGGACTTGCTTTTCCTGTTTGGAACAAATTCTTGTTCTCCTCAAAAGATAAGAAACCATGCTAACAAGCTAGCTACATCATTCATGTCCACCATAACTGCTTTGGATACAAACATCACATCCGGATGTGTCGATAGCCTTCCTTAAAGCATTGCTTATAAATTGTAAGTCCCGCCCACACCACATCAACATTCTGATTGGTTAATTTTCCTGTCAGTCGTTAAATTAACTCCTCCTCTGAGACTCTGACTGAGCTCAGCCTTCTCTCCTGACAGTGAAGTCCTGACCAATGAGAAAGTTCCTTCAAGCATGTTTCTGCTCGGAGACAAAAATATTTAAAAAATCTGATTGGAGAACTGGATTTTCATAAATGAAACAGTTTCTTGCTCAACTGCAAAATAGTTTACAGAAAACAAGAGAAATTTGAAAAATAAAATAGAATTAAAAAAAACTACATTACATTTATTATTTTATATGAAATAAATATTCAGTAAAAACTTAAATGTAACATTTCATATGTGCTGAATTCTTGGGCCTTCTCTGAAGATCTAGAAGGCCCTCAGGGTTCCTCTCGGATAAAAAAAATGAGAGACTATTTACATTAAAAGACAGCTACACTCATTCTGTTTTGTAAAGCCTGAACCAGTAAAACTCCATTTGCTACAGTTTATTACTGTGTTAACATAATTTAGTGTTTGTCTTTTCTTGTTTTCTCTAAAATTTAATTAAGCTTCTTAACTGATGCTCATATAAACATAGTCAAGTTGGTCCATTTATGGGATTTATTTGGTTAAAAGTTATAATGTTCGTTGAAAGGGGGAAAAAGCAATAAAACCAGTTGATGTCGGTTTCATACCCTCATCCAGAAGAGCTCTGATCCTTAGTTTTGAGATTATTTTAAACTTTAGGTTTATATGAGGCTGTCATGTAAAAAACAAACACTAAAAGTTGTTTTTGAGGAAAAAAAACAAATTGTTTAATCTTTTGTCTTTATGACTTCCTGGTAGAAAACTGAAAGTTAAAACTTGTGCTTGTGTTGGAGCTTGAACCAGTTCCTGACCCACACTTTTATAAAATGATCATTTTAGCTCAGAAGATCCACATTTACACATTATTACACTCTTACTGCACCACATCATCCATGTGACGCAGTAAGACTTAAGCTACAATAAGCAGTATGTGAGCAGCAGAGGTGTTCTGATGAAATAACGCTCACTGGGAAGCTGAAACTTTGAGTCACTCTCTGTGGTGCGTTATAACAAACTAACACGATGGACCCTCAGCAACTTCTGTGATTATTTATTTAAACACATTTCCACTGGGACTAAAACTGTTTTCTCTTCATCAGTTCTTGAACCTGTGTATTAAATCATCTTTTGACCTTCCCTCGTCTCCTGCATCCCTCCCACTCCTGCCCGTTCCCTTCCTAATTAATTACTTTTTCATGTCCTTCATTTATTCTTTGTTATTCCTGTTCCTGCTCCTGTTATCGCATCTAATCTAATGGTTACTTGTCTTCTTTTCCTCTCTCTGTATTTTGCTCTTTATTTCTCTGAAGGTCCAGAGCACATCTTGGATGCCACATCAACAGTATGTTATGCAACCTACAGTAAGTCTTTGAAAGAGGCTCTGCCTTATGTGTGTGCATCATGTGTGTCATGTCCCAGTGGGGTCATTCCTTACATTCCTCAGTCCCTTGAACTGATTCCTTTTATTCCTGTCATTTCTGGGATCATGCCTGTCTTTCTTTTGTTTTTTGCATACATGTTAAGCATCAATGTGGCTGTCAGCAGCAGAATTTAAGCAACAAAAACACTTGGAAACTGTGTTTGATATCTCTAAGGACTGCTGTTTTGTCTCAATCAGATTATTCTAATTATTCAGAACTGAAAATGATAATAATGAAACCAGATCTATAAAATAATTTGTTGGGGGAAAAAAATGAAACAAGCTGTTGAGTTTTCTGCAAATGCAGCATTTGGCAGCTAAACTCAGAAAAAAAAAAAAAAAAAAAAAAAACAGTAAATGTGTTTCAGCATCTCAAGTTGCTGAATCAATGTGGCATAAATCAGGTATCAGTTAAACATTGCCCCCTCCTGGAATTAAATAAAAGTGCATGTGCAGATTGCACAAATATGTTGAATGCATCCTGAGTTCGTTTACCTCCAAATATTGATCAGATTTGCGCCCAAACGCACACAGTTGAGTTCCTGTCACTGAAAACAAATGTTTCCAAACATGACCACCTGTACTCACACACACATTCACAGATGAGAGCGTTAGCTCTGGTCATAAATACTGAAAAATGTACCTCTTTTCCATTTTCAGCTCTTTTTGACCTTTAACATAACCTTGATTCCAAACTCAATCTTTTCTTCTACGTATGCAGCAACAGTATAACTAAGTTTACATACACTTCTCTCTAAAGAAAACCTGAACTGAAGCGTGTCCCGGGTTTCTACCTCAGCATATTTTATGAAATGTTTGCTCCTCCAGTCAAAGGTCAGAGTCCAGTATTTAATTAGAGGTAAGCATAGTGTCCTCCTGTGTGGACTCACCTCACAACATTTTTTATTCTTAGCGCTGCAGGACCAGAGGGTTAAAAAAAATCAGATTCACGTCACAGTAACCTTGAACGCTTTGAGTGAAGATGAACTTGAAATGCAAAAATGAGCAGGAAACAGGACGCAGCCGGAGCAAAATGAAGGTGGAATCCAGGAATATTTAGTCTTACCAAAGAAATTCAAGCTTTCAGTTCTGCCTCCAGCTTTAGCGTGTGGATGGTTGCAGGAAGCTGGAGCGAGTCCCAGGTGACAGGGCAGGAGTGCAAGGTGCTGCAGGCAGAACAAAAACAAAGTGTCAGGAAGACAAAAAGAACGCAGACGAATAAAGAAGACAAAGAGAAAGAAGCAGGGCACGAGAACATGGAGTTACACAAACAACTGACGCGTAAACTGGAAGGAAGGCGTCTTGACAGGCAGCGCTGACTGCAGAGCTACGATTTAAAGACATTTCTTCAAAGATGATCTGAGTAAATCAGAGAGACTAATCAGTGTTTTAGCTCCCACTGATGGGACACATCGGAGGAATTAAGGGTCTGTCCCTGGGACACTTCAACATGTGACTTCACGCCTAAGGAATTGAATCTTTAACTCTCTTGTTAGTGAACCATCGCTCTAACCACTGATCCACTGCCAGTTTATGAAACATAACAGAACAGGAGTATATAAAATTGTTAGATGCGTCATAAAGGAACAAATCAAATCCTTAAAGTTGGGTCTGTGGAAAGGAAATGAACAGGTAACATCTTACCTGCTGTAGATCTCCTCAATTGTTTGAACTGATGAGCTGAGGCCAAGTCAGAAGTGCCTTACAACAAGACTATCTTTTCAAAACATTGTAAATCAGGGCTATTCAACTGACGGCCTGGGGGCCAAATCAGGCCCATGGCTGTGCCCAGGTCAGCCCACCAATGGGTTCATTTTAAAATAAAACTAGATTTTAAACCATAAAACAAACTTAATGAGAATAAGTGCTGGATGTCTGGCCCTTGGCTTTCATTAACTGTGTGTGGCTCCTTGAGCAATTGAATAGCCCTGTTGTAAATGCTTTGTGACAAGTTTAAACTTTAGAAATGATTAGAGGTATTAATAGAAAAGGGTTTGTGATCTTTTTCACACACTGATGAAAGCTTCTTGGCGTTATACAAAAATGCACTGGAAAGGATAAAGGTTCTTATTGTCACTGAATGACTGCAAGTATTGCAGCAAAATATATTGGAATTCCTGGTGTCAGAAGCAAAATTAGCTTTAGTAACAAGGTAATAACAAAGACATAGTGAATCTTATTGTTCAGCTTATTTCAAGGTCAAGGTTTTCTTTAATGTAATTCACATCTCATGTGGTGGAAGTGGTCTCCAGCTACAAGTACTTGGGTGTGCACCTGAATGACAACCTCAGCTGTGGCAACAACACCACCAGCCTGATCAAGAAAGCTCATCAGAGACTCTGCTTCCTCAGGTAGCTGAGACGAGCTGGTCTGGGAAGCTCAATCCTCACCTCCTTCTACAGGTGTGCAGTGGAGAGCATCCTGTGCTCCAGCATCAACGTGTGGCATGGGGGCTGCACAGCTGCAGAAAGAAAAGCTCTGCAGAGAGTGGTGAAGGCTGCACAGAAGTCTGTTGGAGTCAGCCTCCCCACCATCATAGAAATCTACACCTCTTGCATCATGAAGGACCCCACTCACCCAGCACACACACTTTTTGCCCTGCTCTCCTCAGGAAGGAGGTTGAGGAGCATTAAGTGTAGAACCACTAGACTGAGGAACAGCTTCTACTCAAGCTGTTAGACTCATAAATCCCTAATCAGGATAATCACTGAAAAAAAAATCACTGTAATGCCACTGCAGCATGGTGGCACAACTGGTAGAGCTGCTGCCTCTCAGCGAGCAGGTCCCTGGTTCAAATCCCAGTCCGGGGGCCTTTCTGGGTGGAGTTTGCATGTTCTCTCCGTGCATGCGTGGGTTTTCTCTGGGTACTCCAGTTTCCTCCCACAGAACAAAAACATGCATGTTAGGCTGATTGGTAACTCTAAATTGTCCCTAGATGTGAGTGAGAGAGTGAATGGTTGTTTGTCTCTATGTGTCCCTGTGATGGACTGGAGACCCGTCCAGGGTGTACCCCGCCCCTCGCACAGTGATTGCTGGACATGGGCACCGGCAAGCCCCGTGACCCAAAATGAAAGAAGTGGGTAAAAGATAATGGATGGCCGGATGGATAGATGGATGGATGGATGGAATGCCACTTGATTTTTGATATGTGCTGCTGACTATCCATGCTGCTGATGTCATGCTGCTGATTGATTACTGTGTTCATTTGTACTCATCTGCTCACGCAAACTCATGCTCGTGCTGCTGTTGTTCGGCGTATTGTTTATGTAGTACTAGTGCTTAGTGGTTTCTTAGTTTAACATATTTCTTTGTTCATATCTTAGATCTTATTGTTTTTCTTTTACAATTTATACTTTGGTTGGATGTAACTGGGACCCTGTGCACATAATTTTGTTCCACCACATGTACCACATGGTGCAAATGACAATAAAGAAATTTTGACTTTGATGTGGTGATGTATTATTAATAACAATAATTAAACTCCACTTGAATATCTTGCAACAAAAACATTAAGGTTTACGTACATTCTCTGTTCAATTCTAGCCCAGAAAAACACCCATCTCCAAAACTACAAACATTCACTCTTCAAATCATTCAGAGATGGGGCGCATTGGCATACCACTTATTTTAATTTGATTTTAAGATCCAACACTGAGTAATGACTGAGGAAGTCGTGCAAAGACCAAGTTTTACAGTGAACATGTGGAGAAAACTCCAGTTTTACTTTCTTCCTGTTTATTTCCTGCTTTATGTTGCACTGACAAGTCCTGAACACGTCCTGTTGTCATGACAGATTAAAATGCTCTCTGTAAGAGAGGATAATACCCATCTGTAAACGTGTTTTCATACAAACGTCCCATCTAATTATTCGGCAGGCCACTTGAAATGACAGCCTAAGACTTGAGAAGAGGGGAGAGGGATAAAGGTTTAGGAGGCAAATAAATAAGAAAACCGTGGATTTGACAGTGCAAGGACAGAGGAGAGGAGATGATACGAGGGGAGAAAAAGACAAAGAACGAAGGGATTACAGAGAACAAATCGAGAACAAAGAGGAGAAAACGAGTGTTGCAGAGCCGTGTCTATACACAGCCTGAATCCCTGTTAGACTACAGAGGAGAGGCTGCTCGTTGTGTTTGCTGGATGTAGAAGAGCTGCACATTAAAGCTGCAGAGAGGGGAGGCAGACAGAGACGGAGGAGCTTCATTTTGTTCTTCTGGTAGCTGAAGCTCTTTGCAGCGCCGCCGTTAATCACTGCTAACTCTGATTGATGAGGATCGCTGCTTGACACATTTAGGCTGACACTCAGTAAATAAAGCATCACATGCTTTGAGACTAGAACTGGAAGGTTTATAGTTGTACTAGTGACAGATCAGCATGAAAGCATGGATTATTATGAAAACTGATAGACTCCAATTAAAAGGTTCAAATTAGAAAAATGCCAGATTTTAGACTAAAGTTTTCCCGTATTGAACAAAAGCTTTGTAGTTATTTTGGTCACACATAAAAAAATAACATGCACAATCACATGTGCTCAAAGTATGTATTATTAATAACTCTCAGCTACTACCACATCAAATGTTGTCTCAAGATCTGACTGATTCCATAGCCTCTGGTTGTTTCAGCTAACATTTATTAGCTGTGGCGCCCATTTGGAATTGGATTCAATCCAAAAGTCAACCAGTTGTGAAGGTACATCTAGTAAACAGTTTCTAAAAATGTCTATAAAATCCATCTTGTAGTTCATAGGTTATTTGGCTAACAGTCAAACAGAGTTGACTGAATTATAAACTTCGAGTCTGTACACCAGGGGTGTCTAACTCATTTTCTCTGAGGGCCACATGAGCTTTATGGTTGCCCTCAAAGAGCCAGTTGTACCTGAAAGACAATATACATATGTTAGAAAAAAACAATGTAAATAAAATGAAAATAATTTGAATTTTCAGATTAATAAACCCACTTTGCTCCATTAATCAACGATCAAACTATTCAGTAACAAATAAAAACATCACGAAACACAAATTATAATATTAACATTGTTCCAATTTAAAAATTAAAACTACGTTATAATCAAGAATTGTGAGCTGCTAAGAACATGTGTGACTATTAAATTTAGCACAAAGTTTGTTTTCTCAGTCATCCAGGTATATAACAACAAAAAAGGTTGAATCATGTCATCTGGACTTCGTTTTTTTTGTTA
>NC_056502.1:29140374-29166700 GCF_014905685.2 Nematolebias whitei | reverse complement strand
TGATGTGTTCATGCGTGCACATCTGCTCACAGACTCATGTTCATGTTTGTGCTGATGTTCAATGTTTTATGTTATGAGTGCTTAGTGTATATTTAGTTGATGTTTTTCTTAGTTCATATCTTAGATGTTATTACTGTTTTTCTTATACATTTTATTGTTGGATGTAACTGGGACCCTGTGTACATAATTTCGCTCCACCACATGTACCACATGAGGTGCGAATGACAATAAAGAAACTCTGACTCTGACTCTGAAATATTTCAGTTGGTGTGCAATGAATCTGAAATATATGAAAGTTTCATTTTTATCATTACATTATGGAAAATAATGACCTTTATCACAATGTGCTAATTTTTTGAGAAGGACCTGTATGTAGATCAATAAATTATATGAAGTTAACCAAAGAGTTCAACTTTTTACAAAGTCACAATTTGTCTTCCGTAAACTGCATTGAAGCCCCAGAAGTGATGGGTCAGATCTTTTAAAAGATAGGTAGGAAAGCAATGAATAAACAATATCTTACCTGTTGCAGATAGCTTGGGGGGTGGGGGGGACCATCTCAGTTTGGTGATATAAAGTTCTGACTGGACTGCTGAGTTAATGGCTAGTCTGAGCTGAGCCAAGTCCAACGTGGTTTACTGGTGTCTCAAAACCACTTAAAACAATTATTTTAAAAGAATTCTAAAATTCTTCAAGCAATTTTTTTGTTTATATAAATTTTTACATCATCACTTTTGCATATCACTGTTATTGCATCTAGCTGCTGCACTGTAATGTGAAATAGAAACAGCATAAAATGTTTTAAAGGAGTGTTTGCATCAATCAGTATAAATTTTTGAGATTTAAGTTTTAAAATATATTTTTATTGTCTTGACCTTTCTGAGTCTATCTGTTAACTCGTCAATTCAGTCAGTATTAAAATCTTTGAGGTGTTCAAAGAATTATCTATAGCAGGTAAGATATTAGCTGTTTATAATCTTTTCACAAAACCCCACTTTAAAAGAGCTGAACGACTCCTTTAATGGAGTGAAAATGTGAGTTACTCGGTTGTCAAAGGCAGCAAGCTTGAAATGAAACCACGTTTTCCTCTCAGTTTGAAACATTTGATGTTTGACTCTAATAGTCTGCGTGTGGTTCTGGTGTCAGGGTGTGGTGACGGACCCGTCTCCACAGACAACTGCCCCCTCGTCGCAGGACGCTGGCGGGCAACGGTCTTCGTCAGTGAGTGAGAGTTCAGCAGATCACGCCACAGCCTACTCCTTCCAGCAAACCAAGTGAGTGGATCAAACCTCAAGATAAAAACAACACATCAGAATAATCATGAGTTAACAAATGGTACCTCAGTGTACCCCATCGCTGAGGGGTGTGAATAGTGAATGTTTGTAGTTTTTGACATGAGTGTTTTTCTGGACTGGAATCAAATAGAGAATGTAAGTAAACTTTTTTTTTTGCGGGGGTGGGGTGGGGGGGGGGGGGGATAGATGGATGTTTTATTCACTCAACCTTTTTTTTTTTTATTGAGCCTTTGCAGGAAATACAGGGTCACAGCAGCAGTTATTAGGATATTAATAATATATTTAATATATAATGTAAAATATATTGTAGGATATTCAAGCGGGTAGGAGTTATACTGTGTAGAAGAACAGAACCTCACTTATTTTCCAAGTTATTCAACTTACAAGACAGATGGACAGTAACTCTGTCGGAAAACTTGAAAAATAAGTGAGGTGACTTCCATTTTGATTTGTGGCTACATCTTGGAATAAGAAAGATCACTATCAAAAATTGGATTGCCAGTTTAAAATCCAAGATGGCCACCACAGTATATATAAATATATTTGCAAACTGACCACCCCAATCATTTGAAGAAACCGTCCGTCCGTCCGTCCATCCATCCATCCATCCATCCATCCATCCATTCATCCATCTATCCATCTAAACCTGTACCCCCTTCTTCCTTTTTGGGTCACGGAGGTCACTGGCACCCATGTCCAACAGTCACTGTGTGAGAGGCGGGGGACACCCTGGACAGGTCTCCAGTCCATCACAGGGACACATAGAAGCAAACGAGACAAACAACCATTCACTTTCTCACTCACACCTAGAGACAATTTAGAGTTACCAACCAGTCTAACATGCATGTTTTTGGTCTGTGGGAGGAAACTGGAGTACCCGGCGAAAACCCACGCATGCACGGAGAGAACATGAAAGGCCCCTGACTGGGATTTGAACCAGTGACTTTTTTGAGAGGAGGTAGCTCTAACAACTGCACCACCATTTCCATTTGTTATATTAATATTATTATATTATATTGGAATATTACAATATAATATATTAAAGTTAATATATATTATAATCATATTATTTTCTTTTTTTCATGTATAGTTTCTACAAATGATTGGGGTGGCCAAAGAGTAATGCATGGTGGCCAAGGCCACCATTGGCCACCCTCTGGCTCCACCATTGCACCTATTAGGATAAAATTGCTCCCTCCACTCACTAGTATCTGTCACTCTGCACTGCCTTGAACAGGCAAAAATAAATAAATAACACCTACCTCTGTTCTTCTCCACAATGTAACTCCTCCCCATTTGAATTTCTAGCAGTAAAACATTAAGGTTTACTTTCATTCTCTGTTCAATTCTAGTCCAGAAAAACACTCGTCTCCAAAACTATAACATTCACTGTTCAAATCCCACAGCACCTATGACATCAGTTTAATGCTTGATGTTTTAGTGCACTTTAAATGGCTGCGGCGGCCATCTTGAATTGAATTGGCTCCAAAAGTTAATCAGCTGTAGACGTACATCCAGTGATTATTTGCACTTATTAAAATACATCCATTGGGTGTTTATTTTAGCTGCTTTATTCATATTTTGACTCGTTTAGTTTGTGTTTGATAACCTGCTCCTGTTTTTTCGGTAACCTTTCTGCATTTCTGTCTCCTCTAAGGTGACAAGACTGCTGGAAAGCATCGCTGCATTGCCTTTAGGACAGCATGAAGCTGCTGGAGAGACGGAGAGAATCAGAACAACAAAAGACCAAAACACAAAGTGATCCGGACCTCGCTGAGCAGACAACGCTTCCACTGTGCGCAGAACCAAACGAAAGACAGAACCGAAGAGGAAAATCAATTCTTCTCCTTACCTGGTGGAATCAAGAAAAACAAATTGTTTGCTGACCTAAAGGAGGACAAAATCAATCACAGTCCAAGACTTTGATTTGATCATTTTTCACCTTCAGACTGGATTTTCCTCTAATGGAAACAAAAAAGACAAATCAAAACTCACTGTACAAAAAAAAAAAAATCATTTGAATGTGCAGGTAGATTTTCTGACTTTTTTATGAATAAAAAAAGAAGGAAGGAGAAACAGGCTGTCTTCCTTAGAATTTAAGCTCTAGAATCTGAAATCTTTTATCCTTTGAGTAGTATTTTATGTTAGTTTTTTTTTTTTTTAGAATATAAATGTTTTCTGAACTTCTTATGGCCTTAATTTTCACCAACTTTGGGGAAGAAAACGTTTCCAAAACGTTGAACTCTTAAAAAGAGACTAATTGGATGATCTGAGAGCCTCAGAGATACAAACTTATCTGTACAGGATTTCAACAGGTTGTATTGGAATGAAGAGGATTTTTGACTCAGTGGGTGCAAACGACAAAAAAAAAAAAAAAACTCTTTAACTTGACTCCACAGAGTTATGAATTACTGTAGGATAAAATATTTGTTTCTCCACCCATGTTACATTATTACGTTATTTCATGGCCCACTTTCAAAAAGGTTTTTATTTGTGTGTTTGCTTCGCTTGACTCACTGCATAAAAAAGAACTTTGTGAAAAACCAAAAAAAAAAAAAAAAGTTAGGATTTTTAAATGTGCAAAAAGCAATAGTTTTAGTAAACTGTTGACAGTTTTTTGAGTCTTTCTTAACTGTTGAACAGCCTACAGGCGGCCGATTTTATACCAAAGATGAAGTTGTTGTTTAGAACCGAAATCTTCCTTCTTAGTTTTTGTTCCACCTTGAAGGCGGTTGGTTTGTGAGATGGCTACAGTAACACGCAGCGGGTCTTTAAATCAATTACCATATTTTTAAAAGACATGAGGCATTCAAAGGTAACGTTCATGGAAAAACCCTGTTCCTCTGTAAAACTCATCTCCATGTGAGCAATGGTTGAACGCAGCGACTGTTTTCTATAATTCACCACCTGACAAAAAAAATTAATCATCCAGGCAGAGTGGTGCTGCAATAATTACTACATCAGATGGAATGAGGACCAGAGTTGGCAGTATGGGTGCACCCATCGGGTCAGTAGGTGCAGGATGGAGCTGTTTCCTCTTCTTTGAGTTGGCTCACAGCTGATCCAGATGAGGTCTGAGCTGATCCCACACATGTGGGAGAACCTCAGCATGATGCAGGCAGGCTGTAGACAGAACATCACTGATGCCATCAGGATTCCCCAAAGAACCACCAGAGGTGAACTTAGCTCATTGGCAATGTTGTATGTCTACACAACATGGACACCACAGGTGGTCTTCCTTTATTGCTGCCACGCATGACGGTCGTTCATGGTAACACAGAACTCACACTCCACCCGGAGCCAAACAGTCGGCTCTCAATGACGTAGTTGCGTGACAAGTATCGAGTCATTTCGTTCTCAGAGTAACTTTGTCTGCTCCTTCTGGATACAAGGCCAAACTTTTTGTTGCAAGCGTGTGAGCAAAGTGTTGTGTGATTGGTCAGAAGTTTGTGGGCACGTTGGATCAAGCGGAAAAGCACTCGGATGGCAATGTCGTTGTTTTGCTTCAACGTCTCTGCTTCCAGAACAATGTGAGCAACGTGGACAGCGTTGACAAGAAGTTGGCCGAGGCAGTTGGAAAAGTGTGGCGCTCTCTTTGTCACCGATTTGTGGCCAAACGGAGGGCACGAGGACAAACTGGACCTGGAGAGAAGAAACATGTGACGCGACATGTACTGGAGGGGGAGGGGCTTCCCAGAGCTCTGCACCATGTGTCTGGTGGACTACGAAAGATGTGAGCGAAAACTATAACGTCGAGCCGACTGTTTGGATTTGGATGTAGTATGAAAGAACCTTAAGATTTATTACTAAAATACAGTGCCACCGTTAATCAGCTCAATCCTTGAGGTTGGAGCGCCATTCTGGACACAGCTGATAGTAATGGAAGCCCACCTACGAGACAGAGAACCTGTAGTCATTGTGATGTGATTCAGCATGACACCGGTGTTGTAAAGAGTCCAGTACCTGTATCTGGATGGCAGGTGCAGATCTTCAATACCACGATCCTCTCCAGATGTATTCTGTTCGGGTCAACCAGAACCTTCACAACAAGTGGTCTGTTGGTTCCCACATCTGGCCCCTGGGACATCTGACTGGCCCACATGTTGGGTAATTGCCCCATACGACAACCTGGCCTCATATAAACACTCAATGGGAACCCAAACAAGTTTCACTGGATTTTGATAGTGTTGTCTAATGAGTCTAGAACAGGGGTGTCCAAAGTGCGGCCTTAGGGCCCTTTGTGGTCCTTTGATTGATTTTGTGCGGCTCACAACTGCAACTTCAGTATTATTTAATTTTAGCTTGCAGGCTTAAAATGTTGATGCAGATGTAGACCTTCTGCAAAGTTAGTGGTGTTATTATTATTGATTAATATTTATTTTTAGCTTTAACAGCAAAACAGATGAAAACATACAAAACTTTTGATATAATTAATCCCTTTTTTAACTCTTATTTCATGGCACAAAGCATCACAAACCTTTTCTGATTTCTTCCAAAAGATAATCATTCATAAACTTGGCTAAATAGTGTTTCCAAATAAAATAATTGCAGTTGATGTCATAATTGATGGAGGCATGTTGGACATTTTTAAAGGAATATGAAGTGGTATCGTCTACATACAAGTTGATTAACTTAATCAGTTTTCCTTCAAACCTATGAATCTGTTTTAGCGACAGACAGCTGTACAAATTTTCATAACGTTGATCACCTTTTGGGTCTTTTCATTCAACCTTTATTTATACAGGTTAATCCCATTGAGCCTCGGGTTCTCATTTACAAGAGAGACCTGGTCTTCCATTCTCCAAATGGCTGATCCCTGTTAAAAGAACAATTATTCATAGATACATCTGTTTCTGAAAATAAACTACAATTAACTTTTTACGCACAAGAAAATAAATCACAATCAACCCCAAAAAAACCAAATACAGTAAATCCTTTTATTAAAGAATAAATAAATAAAATAAAATAAGGCTGATGTTTGTGAAGCCTTTAATGTTTGGGATGTACAATTTAAAGCAGTTTCTCCACCAGTAAACTTAAAAAAAATAACTTAGTAAAACTTAGTAAACTTTTGCCCTTTCACCAAAATATTGTTCACTTTGTTGAAAGTTTAACAATGTAAAAACAAAGTTATTATTATTATTATTATTATATTTTATTATTATCTTAAATTCATATTTTTGTGACCCGTGAGTTCTCTCATCTTGACAGTTTTGCCCCCATAATAAAAGGTTTGGACACCCCTGCTCTAGAACATGTCCTCAGGTTGTTGGATGCTTGGGCAACTACCTGATAACACCATTGCTCCCCTCTTACAGCAGGTTTTCTGGTGCTGGTTTTAAACACAGCACCTCTTCTCAAATCATATAATTTACACATTCACAGCTGGTCCAAATGTGGCCCACACTGTGACCAAATCCAACCATTTCGTCTGGGTGCTTTTTTTTGTCATCGAGTGTATTTTTATATTTATTTGCTAAAATGTGTTAAACCTACTCCAGATTAAACAAGCTGGTTTCTGTCAGCGTGTTGCCAAACAGAGGTTTCTGTAAGAACAGATAATGTCAGAAAATATATACAAGGCATTTTTGCAGAATTAAATTATTTTAGATTAGGTTTTCTCTCCTAAAAAGGGCAACTTTTGTGCTTATTATTGTGTCTTTTTAAAAATGTTAATTGTAATGTTTATGCTGCTAAACACTTCTCAGTATTGAGGATCCAGATTGTCTTTTTTTGGGTAAATGTGGAAGAATTGCACCACCTGAATAACAGGAACTGACTGTTTTAGGCCCAAATCAAGATTTTATAAAGGATCCTAAATAGTTTTTCTGAATAAAAATGCTTCAGATGAGAAAAATAACAAACAAACAAACTGTGTGGCCCTCACACCCTGGATGAGTGTCCTAGATAACCTTCCAACAGAAGGAGAAAAGATGGTTCAACCAAAACAAGACAGCTACAAACCTCTCCTGGAGGAGAGAGTGCAAGAAAAGTGAAATCAAAAGTAAAATTTATGAGGTGTTCTTTGGTTGTTCAGGTTTGTAAAAGAAGATGCAACAGAAAAATTACTTTATTGATGCTTTTTTCATTATTATTTGCTCCGTCACATGCTTCCCGTGGTGTTCCAGTTGTGGTTGTGAGAGTGTCTGTAGAAGCAGTGGGTGTTGCTGTAAATTCACATGTGTCTTTCTGTTCGTTTTCTGTTTTCTTTTTAGACAAAACTTCCAATAAAAAAAATAAAAAATAACGGCCAGAACTCGTTTCACCTTGTATTTACAATATATGACCACCAAAGGGAGCCATAGTTAGGTTTTGCTTTTTGAATAGGCAAGGATAAAATTTAGTTAACACAGATAAAATCCAAGTATTTCAATTGAAATGGGAATATTTGTACATTAACATTTAACTATTTGTGATAAAACAGTTCTAAATTAGGGCTCATGTAAATAATACATTAACAAAACATAAAGAGGCCTCAAGAAAACTGATTAATGAAGACACAGATCAATAACCACAACTGATGATGTTAGACATAAGTTTATTATGCACTAGAATAATAAAGGCATTACTAAAACAGTGTGGATCTAATGAGAGCCATGCGTTATGTTCTCCAGCACAAAGATAATATCAATAACTTGTTCAATGGGATGTTTTCAGACACAAAATAACATTTGTTTTCTTGATTTAAACGTTTTGAGAAAATCCCACTCCTTTTGGACTGCATGAAAAGTTTAGGAATGTTTAGTCATTTCTTTGCAGAAATTAATACTCTCCAACACTGTGATGACAGCTCAGATACAATATAATGATAAGAATAATACTTGATACTTGCTAAATTCTTGTACAGACGGCAGCTGGATTATATTTCTCGGCTCTGCAAGACATTTAACTTTAATCCAAATGTTGTTGTTTTTTAATGATAAGGTTTGAACCTTGAGTTTTTGAGAGTCAAAAAGTTTCAATCAGAGCTGAAGATGGCTTTTAAATGAAACATGGAACACCTTCAAGAAACAATAAGATTTGGTTGCTTCTTAAAAATGGCACAGTATACACCTAACGGGTTACAGGGCGGCCTTCACAGAACCAGAGGGTCCAACTGAGCACCAACTGGGTTTAAACACTGCAGTAAAGCTGTAGTCTTAAATCAAGTACCTGGTAGATATATTCATTGCAGTTACAGATTATACAGGAATGAATATGATTAATGGGAGTTAGTATAGTTTGCTCTTTGCCAACAGTTCCAGCTCAGCCCACATGTGAACACACTCACAAATCTCTTTTTGAGATTCTTTCACTTTGACATTTTGCTACAAGACGAAACAGGTTGACGTGTTGTTGTTTTTTTGTTTTTTTTTGGGGTGGGGGGCGGGTGTCATCATATAACTATTGTGTGCATTTTGTGGACAAAGTCAAATAAGTCTACTAAATCATCTTCTAAAACAAATGTTTCCCTGAGATGTAAATCAAACCACAATACCTTTCTTAAATTGCTCTTTACTATCTGAAATCTGCAGAAGACTCTAAGATTCAACTACATTACAGAGCCTACGTGATGTCAGTGTCCAGAGTTTATACCATCATGATGGACAGCAACATACCAGGTGTTGCATACATCCATGTACAGCTAGCATCAAAATTATGAGTGGATATTATTCTGAAGCAAAGACCAGGACGAGCCCATTTCACCACACTACATAGTCCTGAGGTTTGAGCCCAGACTGTGCCTCAAACAGAACTTCCCAATGAGTCTCATCAAACCTTATCACAGGACATCAGTACCCAGGGGCACAAAGGGACACACAGGGTAAATGGTAAATGGACTGTACTTATATATCACCTTTGTATCTTTTCAAGACACTCAAAGTGCTTTACACTACAATCTGTGCCCTCATTTACCCATTCATACAGTACTCTACTAGATCTCTACAAAGACTAATCAGTGCTTGTTTAGATCACATTCATACACCGATGGGACACACATCAGAGGCAATGAGGCGTTCAGTGTCTTACACTTCAGCATGTGACTGCTGGTGGAATCAAACCCCCAACTTTCACATTAGAGGACAACTGCTCTAACCACTCAGCCACAGCTGCCCCCAAAAGGGACAGGGAGACACAGGGACACACAGGGACATGTCTAGTGAGTAGTCCAAACTAGAGTGGGATTCAGAGTACATCAAAAATTAGTGGTGTGGGATATTGCCAGATTTGGTATCAATCTGATACAAAATAAGTAAGGAATAGTATCACTGATATCAATACCAATACTTCAATAATCAAAGCGGATGCATCATCATATTATAAATCTAAATGAAGTTTGACAGTCTTTAAGTTTTTTAATAGGTTCTTAATTAAAATCCAGGACAGACTCTGGACAACGTTTAAGGGTAAAAAGTCAATACTTTAATAGTTTTCATTACATCATTTTTGGGTTGAAAATATAACAACATCTTCCTATCTGCCAGTTCTTAGCCTCACTGAGCCAGACCTCAATGATGGTTCAGTATCAAAGTGCAGAAGGGGGAGGAGGAGCGGCAACGGGATGTGTACACAGTCAGCCTGAAGACTGCAACAGCTTATACTGAAAAACTGAGACTAAAACAGCTATACTTTTATAATAATATTAATAATAATTTTATTTAAAAAGCGCCTTTCAGGACACCCAAGGACACTTTACAGTAAGAAACATATCAGAAAGATTGTGTAAAAACAAACAACAAGCACAGTGCAAAGATCAACAGGAATAAATTGAAATATAAAATACATAAAGAATATAAAATACATAAAGAATATGAAATACATACAGCAAAGTTAAGGATAAGCGAGTCTAAAGAGATGTGTTTTCAGAGCAGTCTTGAATATAGAAAGAGAGGTGGTGTTTCTTAAGTCAGGGGGTAGAGAGTTCCAGAGATGAGGAGCAGAGCAGGTGAAGGCCCTGCTCCCCATGGTGGAGAGGCGGGAAGAGAGTACATGGAGGTGTAGCGAAGAGGAAGATCTGAGAGAGTGAGAGGGGATGGAGATGTGTAGGAGGTCAGATAGGTAAGGAGGGGCAAAGTTGTGGATAGCTTGGAAAGTGAGAAGAAGACTTTTGAAGATGATGCATGATTTAACCGGGAGCCAGTGGAGCTGCTGCAGGACAGGAGTGATGTGGTTATAAGAGGAGGTTTGAGTGATGACACGGGCGGCTGAGTTCTGGGCCATCTGTAGCTTCTGAAGAGATTTGTTGAGGAGGCCATAAAGAAGGGAGTTGCAGTAGTCAATCTGAGAAGTCACAAGACTTTGCACAAGGATGGCTGTGGAGCGGGGTGTGAGAGAAGGGCAGAGACGGTTAATATTTTGGAGATGGAAATAGGCAGACCGAGTAACATTGTTGATGTGTGAAGTGAAGGAGAGAGTGGTGTTGAGGATGACACCAAGAATCTTGACCTGAGGCGAGGGGGATAGCAGAGAGTTGTTAAGGGGGATGAGAAGATGTTCTGATTTTCAAATAGAGTTTGTGGTACCGACAAGAATGATTTCTGTTTTGTTACTGGTTAGTTGTAGGAAATAGTTAGAAAACCAATGATTTAGCTCATTGAGACAGTTGATGAGGATGGAGGGTGGGTGGGTGGAATTGGGTTTTGTTGATAAGTAGAGCTGTGTGTCTTCAGCATAACAGTGGAAATGGACACCAAATTTGCAGAAGATGTGACCTAGAGGAAGGAGGTATATGATGAAGAGGAGAGGTCCGAGGACAGAGCCTTGGGGGACACCCATGGAGACAGGGGAAGACTGGGAACGAAAGGATTTAAGCTGAATGAATTGAGTGCGGTCAGAGAGATAAGATTTGAACCAGTCTAACGGAGTACCTGAGATGCCAATGGAGGTTAGTCTTTTCCACCTTTTCCGCCAATATCACTCAGTATCAATACAAGAGTATCGATAATCTCGATAGTCAGATTGATCCACCCACCACTATCAAAAATGTAATCCAATACTTAGCTAATATGGACTAAGAAACAAGTCACACAGAAGAAAGGAGGGTGTGGCCCACATCAGAGTTCTCAGGTGGGGCAACCTACTTGGGACCAAAAAGTTGCATGTTCGATTCCTCACAGCTCTTACATAGCTGCCTGCTGCTCTGCTGGATTGCATCTCGTGTGTTGGGTTAAATTCAGAGCACAAATTTCACACATAGCCCTTTCATTTGCAGGTGATAGACTGAAGGGCATGTCCAAAACCTTTTCACTACAGAATTGTTGCTAAAATCAAGCCTGTCTTCTTCACGGCCCAACAGTGTCAGTCTAAAGACCTCAGGAAACCATTCAATCAGTGATGTGGCATACCTCTCTGGTGTTTATTCTGGGCTGTTTTTCTGGTGTTGTTGTTTTTTTTTCAAACAATAAAATGGCGGTTTGTTTTGTCCGCTGTGTTCAGCCTATTGTCAAGTCAACTACTTTGACAACTTCAGGAGTGAATTTTCCACTTTGAGTCGTACTTTGTCACAATAAACTAAGAAAGAAAGCTTGCCATACAAGATGAAGGGTAAACACTGACGCTCTGACAAAAGCTGCACAGGCTCTGCAGGTGCAAATTTTTTAAACAAGTGACTTTTAAATGAAAGTCTGAAAGTCACAAGAACAGATTTTGGAGAGTTTATGCTTTTTGCTGTAAATTAGGGGATAGACTTTGCTGAGCAAGTGTTAACTCATGCTGAGAAGCTGAGAATTAAATTTCAGCCATATTTCTAATGACAGTAATTCCTCAGTGGATTAGGTGGAAAAAGAAAAACATAATCTCAATCAGTAACTGAACACACGCCTCAGCACATGCTACTGCATTACATTCCTACAACAGACGAAATGCCTCTCAGGCAGGGTTCTTTGATGTTCCCTCAGTAGCACATGCGAACGAGGATGATAAACACTAGAACAGCAGTCACGATGATTAACGCTGAAAATAAAAAGATGAGGCCAGCAAAGACGGCGTTTGTCAGTGGGGGGATTTCCTTCACTTCAGACGGGATCATGTTGGACAAACTCAGCATGTAGCCCAAACTCCAGCCTATGTGGGTACCCTTTATCTGTAAGGGAGAACAGAGGGTTACTGTACACCCTTTGTTTATTTCCTGCATGCTGTCAGTACATCATTACATCATTCTGCATAAAGAACATTTTGCAATGATCTTAGTCAGTAGTTGCTCTAGGGCAAAAGATGAGTCATGACATGCAAAGAGTTTTGTCATTGTCTCTAAAATGATCTACCAACCGTCATAAAGAGCTCTGACCAGAGCACACTCACTTACTTGTTCACATTAAGCACTGTAAGTTTTCCAGCAACAGATCTGCCTCAAACAGTTTAAGAGCAATTAGGAAATTGGAGCTATGATATTTGACATTTTTCAGCTTACAACGTTGCCTCCAGGGCTCTTTTTAAAACCCACTGCCACTGTTTTTTGTCTCGTGAATGAAAGATGGGGTGAAGAAGAAAAGAAGACCCCTTTTTTGAGGAAATGTCTTTGTGGAAATTAACATTTTATACGTTCCACTCAAGTTTAGAGGTAACGATTAGAGTGATCTGGCTGAGTCATCAGTGAGTGGCCTCGTTTACTGTCATGTCTGTTATGAAAGCTGATAAATGCCTGTCTGTAAAAGCTCGGCTACAAAGAAATGGTTCAGTAGCACAATTTGACAGTTGTGTTCTTTCTCTTTTTGTCCCCCATCCCAGGGTGAAGAGGAGGAATTGGAAACACCCTCTGTCCATATCCATGCATGTTGCAAGCATGATAACTGGAAAAATAATTGATTTATTTGCTTCCATTTGGGTGTGTGGCTCCATCTAGGTGTAAAAAAGGCCACTATAAAAAATTGGGTTGCCACGTCAAAATCCAAGATGGCTGCTGCCATATATATCTATGTCAACTGCCTCAATTCCTTGAGGAATCTGCTTTCTAGTTTAATATTGCTTAAAAGCATAGTTTCCTCAAATGATTGGGGTGGCTCAATATTAACCTATGATGACCAAGGCCACCAATGGCCACCCTCTGTCTCCTCCATTGCACATCATCGTGGATAAAATTGCTCCCACCCACTTTCCAGGGTCTGTCACTCTGCCCTGCCTCAGACAAGCAAAAAACAAAAAGACCTAAAAAATATCTCTCAGCAATGGGGGACATTGGCGTACTGCTTGTTTGTAACACTTTTATTGTAATGCAGTAATGAAATTCATGCAACTGTAAGATCACAGCAAGGGCACCATAGAATGACGTTTTTAATGCAAGACATGTTTTATGCTTAATTTAGTTTGTGCTATTTAACTCACTGATTTTTCAAAATGAATATTTTTCCAGGTCTCCTTGTCAAACTTGTACCCATCTGCCAGGAGAGTGAGGGCATACTGAGTGCTGTAACAGTATGTCCGGAGGTGTTTGTCCTTGATCCATGGCTTCTGCTCTTTTAGCTTGAAAAAAAAAGAGAAACACAGTTCTGACAGTGATGAAAATGAATCAACTGAACTAAAACTAAACTACAACTGAACTGAACAAAAGAAAAACATATCAAGCCGTAGGCTATTGTGAGATTTCCATGGAAATGCTAGTGCTCAGAATGTGTTGGCTATGCTACCATATAGTCAGCTACTACCACACCAAATGCTCAGTGTAAGTTAAATTGTACACATTATTACCATTTTTGTGTTACCTAAGAATTGCAAAGAATTGTGACAGCCATCTTGAATATTAATGATTCCAAAAGTTGTAGATGTACGTTCAATGATCAGTTTCTGAAAGTTTAATTAAAACCAATTTACTGGTTCATGAAATATTTTGCTAACAGTCAAACAGGGTTGACTCCGTTAGTCAACAAAGTTTTAAACAAAAACTGTGCATAAGTTGCTCCAAGTATGTGATGAGGTTGACTTTTAGCTGCAATTTAACCAAATTTTTGTCATTATTTTGCCTCCTAAGGTCAATGTGATTGCAATCTTAAATATGGTTGACTCTAGAAAGTAATGTAATATTTGAAATGTATTCAGAAGTTTTCAGTAGTTTTCGGACTATATTACAGTAAAGCTTGAAATGGCCATCACAAGTATGAGAGAAGGGGATTTACTTAATGTGGCTGTTATGAAATGACAATAAATCATTAGGAAATGAGGTTGTTGTTGTTTTTATTTCAAACTGTGTCTATGTTTCTAACAAATAAAATGTTAAACCATAGCCTGAATAATATTGTTATTTTATCTTTTCACAGTACTGAGTACAGGAAACAGGTCACTGATAACCAGAGCAACTTCAACCACTATGGCGTTTTAGTAACAAAATTAAAGCAACTTTTTGAGCAACTCTAGTGTTGATAGGTAAATAAAACACTCTCTACTTTCATGTTCTGCTATTCAGATTGCTATAACGTAAAAATTAATGAATGACCACTTATGGGTCTTTGTTTCACCTTTAAACTGCAAATTTTCTGTCAATCTGTAGCAGCTAGGTGTGAAGCTAGCTTGTAGATTTACTTTCAGTTTACATTTACATATTTATATTTCTCCTTTCTTTGAAAAATAT
This sequence comes from Nematolebias whitei, assembly GCF_014905685.2. Lineage (NCBI taxonomy): Eukaryota > Metazoa > Chordata > Actinopteri > Cyprinodontiformes > Rivulidae > Nematolebias > Nematolebias whitei. Next base: position 29,151,865 of record NC_056502.1, on the reverse strand, counting down.
CATGGCCAACAAAGTTTTTGTTGACATCACTGTCTACATAAAAATCTGATATGTTTGGCTGCTGCTGGTAGTATTTGTCACTAACACTGAAGTGTCATCGGCATATAAAATAACCAGACACAGGACTTGAACATGGAAGCTGAAGCTATAAAGGACGAGCGCCCCATACTTCTGGATGTAAGACAAATTTTAGATTCTACCCCTCCATGTAAACAAATGTGACATTTTCATGACTTAAAATAAAGATACCCTTCAGATTATTTTGCTGATCTATGTAGATCTTACCTTCTGTGTTCAAAGAGACATTTTCTAAATGTTGTTAGTTTCAAATATTTATCTAAGGCTTAAGAAAAACTCCTTCCCACACCAAAGCATATGTGTAATTCTACTTTAGAAATTTTTAAATTCTACTTGGTACAATTGATTTAGATGCTTTATGTGATTTTGGAGAACCCACCACTGTCCAATGTGTGTTGCAGAAGTTTTCAACTGAGGCATTGAACTGATCCAGATCTGATGTGCCATTTAAAAGCAGAGCACTGGCAAGATAAAAGAATCCAGCATACGCCTGGTAGGAACATTAGAAAAACAGTATCAGTGCGTTTATATTTTCACCTACTTCCTTCGACCAATTACGTCTGCAATAAATGTTACCTTGAAGTCTCCGGTGACAGGTGGCTGTTCAACTCCGTCGAAGGAACACTGTGATGAAGAGCAAGTTTTGAAATCAAATATGGACTTTACAATTTCTCCACATTTCCTCGAGTCTGGATCCCCAACCATAAACAGATTTTGGTTTGGGCTATAGTTTTTGGGTTTATTGGTGCACTCCGAGTCGTAAATTTCCGACGCAACCATGGTGGTGTTGTATCCTTTAGGGTAGCAGGGGTTTCTGATGGGGTACTGGTTAGAAGATCCCTGAAACATTAAACCAAACTTTAAATTAATATTCCAAACCTTAAACCAACAGAAACTTTACCCGTTTTTCATTCTTACAACAAATAGTTTTTGCATGACCATGCATTCATAAATAAAAGTGCAAGTTACCAGAAATATTGCATTTCTCTCAGGCTAATGTGATGACGTTGATGGTTCAGTCAATATTCTTAATGACCTAATGCATTTCTGACTGGTCTCTTTTTGCCTGTTTGGACGAGCAGTCCTCACTAATGAATTCTTAACAGCGCATTAATGGATTTTGGCTTTCACATGAAAGTTTGCTCTTTTCTTGACTGATTTCAGGAAGCTCTTTAGGTATAAATTCATTTATTTCACTTTAGTCTTGTTATTGTGTTTACAGTTTATAGAAGATATCTGTAAGGAATAAGGAATTAATATTTTACAGCACTGTAACATCACTAATTGAGCTACTGACTGGTTCTTCTGTTTGTTGTTCTCCATCACAGGATGAAAAAGAAGAGTTGGAAATACTATCCATTTGTTTTATAATGTGAACTTGATAACTTGAAAAATCAGAGACATGTCAACTTTCATTTTGGTATGTGAATGCATCTAGGCGTTAGAAAGATTACAAGAGACAGCTGCCACCATGTGTAAACCTTGTTAGCTGGTTAACATGAAAAATCAAAACCATGCCAACTTCCATTTTTGGTGTGTGGCTGCATCTAGGTGTAAAAAATGTCATTTAAAAAAAAAAATCAGGTTGCTACATCAAAATCCAAGATGTTCACCACAAACACACACACGCAAATTATATACAGTAGTCCCTCAATACTTCGTGGTTCGACTTTCGTGGACTCGCTCTTTAGATGTTTTTCAAAATAAGATTGGACATGACACACAATTGGCTGATTGATGGATGAGTTGCACGATTGGTCTGGATTTTTTCATTTAAATAAATTATTTTTATTGAGCACCTGATGTATCTGTGTGCAGGCCACAGGTGCGGGGAGAAGCTCCCATCTATAGCATGTCAGGATGTCCGTTCTGGAGTTTCGGCTACAAATAACCTTGGCATATATATGTATGTATATATATATCATAAAGTACATACATATACAGTACATTTGGTGGCTCTTGGGGTGGTTGAAGATTAATCAGTGGTGGTCATGGCCTCATGGCCACCTTTGGCCACTCCCTGGCTCCACCACTGCACCTGGTGGTGGTTAAAATTGCTCCTTCCACTCTCCAGGATTCATCACTCTATACCCGCTCCAACAAGCAAAAGGTAAATTAAAAGCCTTCCTCTGTTCTTCTTGACATTGTAATCCCTCCTCACTGGAATAACTTTCATCAAAAACATTAAGGTTCTTTGGTACATTCTCTGTTCAATTCCAGTCCAGAAGAACAAATACAAACATTCAGTGTTCAAATCTCTTAGTGATGGGGGATGATAGGACTATTGCTTGTTTAGATTTTTACATTTGTTAATATGACAAGCTTTAGATTTTTTTTCATCCCGTCAACGTCTGCATTATTTTCTGCATTCAACATCAAATGTGATGAGAAATTAAATTCAGGATTTATGACCATTAAAAACCCGTTCTTTCATCTGTTCACAGTTATGTACCTGCACGATTTTGTCCAGAATCCTCTTGTCTGCTTCATTTTTTCCATAGCAGAGGAAACTATGTGTGTAGACAGTGTAGTGGTAACCATACAGTTTGACCTTCAGGTAGTCCAGCCCATTCCCACTCTCCTCAACCTGAAAGGCAATCTGTGTTGACGCTCCACCAAGGTCCATGGAGCCAACAGTCTTTGACCCATGTGGGTGCACATAATTGTTCCACAGGTTTTTCTATAAACAGAAACAAGATTAGTAATTTAAAATTAAATATCAGTGGTACTGGTTCTGGTAATGAAGCTGCAGTGTTTTTGTATTTTCTCTGATCATGACAGTGCCCAACCTCCAGGAAGTTTCCCATCAAGTAGTTGACTGTGATCCACCCATACATCCCTTCTTCCTGTCCAGTGATGATGGAAGCGTTCTGGAAATTGAAGGGCAGTGAGCTCAGGTATTCTCTCAGACTCTCCATGATTTCATTGGATTTCTGTTCATCTCTCTGACTTAAAAAAACAGAGAAGAGCAAGATGGTTCGAAATGGATTTAAAAACAATGGCATCCTACGATAAAACTTTGACCCAAGGTAAGGTACAGTAGGCTGTAAAAAAACATAGACACTCCTGTTACAGTTAGCACTGCTAACCATTCTAATCACAGAAAGCATTAATTAAAGAAATATTCTGCTAGAACTTAATAAATTAATTTTGCTGAAAAATGTAAGGTGGGGAAGCACAGGGTTCCCAACAACACACATGGGCAACATAAGGCCACACGAGGCCCTTGGGCAATCTCTATGTCTCCCAGTATCTTTAATTTAAAAGAAAACTGTTTGAAAGATAAGTTGATGGAAATCTGCTTTTAAAAAGAAACATCTTGGACAATATAGACCCAAACTTTTTTTCTTTTTTTTTTGCACGGTGTCATTGTTTGTGTTTTTCTAACTAACCCGAACCTTAAAGACTGCAAAAAGCAAACAAACATTTTTTCTTTTCTTTTTTTTTGTTGTTGTTTGTTTTTTGATTTTTTTTTTTGCATATTTTAAAATAACAAATAAATTGTCACAAGAGACGATTTACAGAAAGTCTGTCTTATATTCCCAAAGCTTATTGGGGAGGCATATGCTTACCAAGCATATAACTAAAAGCCTGGAAATGTCTTCCAGATTATCTATCATGAGGAAAATGTATTTTCTAATTCACTCTGCAGTCCTCTGATTGCTTTAAACAACTCGGTTTTTTTCATGATCCATGTCTTTGGTGTTTTTGTTTGGCATTTCTGTGATTCTGGTATTTTGTATTACTTGTGTTTCCAACTTCCCCGGTGTTTTTCCTTATTGTCTCTCCCCAAGTGTTGTCATTTCTCCCTCATTAGTTTCCTTTTAAAGCTTGTCTCCTTTTCCTCATATGTGTCTGTGCATTGTGCCTTTCACTCTGACCATGTTTGCTTTCCATTCGAGCTCTTCTAGTGTTCTTTTTGTGAGTATTTTTACTGCCTAGTCAGCCTTTTCGTTTTCGCTTATTTAATAAATTCGTTTATTTCTTTTTACTAGTCCTTCCTCAGTTTTTGGTTCTACACTTGGGGTTCACCATTTTCAACCAAAATTATAAATTTGGCCCTCTGGGAAAAAAAAAAAAAAAAAAGTTGCCCACCCCTGCTCTACAGCCTCATTCACATCTTGTGGATGTGCCTTCTGGAGATCTACAATCTAATTTATTGCTCAGCATTCATGAAGACCCACAGCCACCACACACAGGTGGCGGTCAATGAGCAACAAACAGTAAGAAAAAAGGTCTGCTGATGCTCTATAACAGACAGCAGAAATAAAGGAGCTTAAAATAATTTGAAACTAGATCTTTTTGTAAGAGCAGCAACTAAAGATTTAAGCCCATTGGACCTAAAAATCCCACAGTAAAGGGGTGAGTTGCTATTTTTGACCCTTGTCTGTGAGAAGAGAAGGAATTGGAAATATCTCTGACCATCCATCCATCTGTGCATGTTGTGAGTGTGATACATTGAAAAATAAGTGAAGTGCAAACTTCCATTTTGGTGTGTGGCTGCATCTAGGCATAAGGAAGGTTCCTTTCAAAAACTGGGTTGGCACACCAAAATCCAAGATATATGTATATATGTAAACCAATCACCCTGATCATTTGAGGAAACTGTTTTCTAGTTTTTATATTTCTTGAAAATATAGTTTCCAAATGATTGGGGTGGCTCTTGTGGTGGCGAAAGATTAATTTATGGGGATCAAGGCCACCATTGGCCACCCCCTGGCTCCATGATTCCACCTGTGGCAGATAAAATTGTTCCCTCCACTCCACACCACTCTACTCCACTGTACTCCATATCTGTCACACTGCACCACCTCAGACAATAAAAATCTCCCTCTGTTCTTCAGTGTAACTCCTACAGTATCTTGCACCAAAAATATTAAGGTTTGCTTGAATTTCCTGCTCAGTTCCAGTCTAGAAAAACACTCATCTTGAAAATTACAAACATTTAAGCTACTATTAAAATCCCTCAGCAATGGGGAACATTGGCATACCTCTTGTCTATTTAGTTTCTTTGTGAATTTAAAGTCAGTGCTGTGTTTGGTTAAAATATAATATGTCAATGCTATTCAGGTCATTGTCTTCAGAGGAATCCTAAAGATGGCTGATGGTTCTCTTAAATCAGTCAACATCTGTGTCCAATATTTTTTTATAAACTCAAGAGACATCGAAGATTTTACTCTGCTTGTGTGGAGTCATGATCCTTCTGTGTAGCTCTGGGTGGGTTGGAATGGATAAAACCAAAAATCCAACACAGGTAACAGACAAATTCCTAAGAAAGTGTACAGGAGACATAGTCATATGAATATAAATATGGATGGAAAATTTTCTAGTGAAAGTTCAATGGTCATCGTCTCATCTGATCTGCGGCCACATGTCTTGGACACTCGGGTGAAGAGATGGGCAGTGCTGTCCACTGATCACTACCTGGTGGTGAGTTGGCTCCGATGGTGGGGGAGGATGCCGGTCAGACCTGGCAGGACCAAACGTATTGTGAGGGTTTGCTGGGAACGTCTGGCAGAGTCTCCTGTAAGATGGAGCTTTAACTCCCACCTCCGGGAGAACTTCGAACATGTTCCAGGAGAGGTAGGGGACATTGAGTCTGAGTGGGCCATGTTCCGTGCCTCTATTGTCGAGGTGGCTTACCGGAGCTGCGGCCGCAAGGTTGTCCATGCCTGTCGCGGCGGCAACCTTCAAACCCGGTGGTGGACACCGGCAGTGAGGGATGTTTGACATTTCTTTTCAAAAAAAAAAAAACAGTGCAGATCTACGGCTGACTTGAGCACAGGACTGTAAGGAAATTATCATTTAACTAATGAATATAAAACAACTTTTTTGTGCACATAACGCTCTACATCTTAAAAATCTCAGTATAAGCAGAAATCTAAATAAGCCATCAGAATCAGAAGGGAATAAATAAAGAAAAACGTAAAGCCTTCTTACTGTAGCAGTCTCATTCCAGCTGTGGCTCCCAGAAACAGAGGTGTTGTTCTGTACTTCTCAGCAGGAATTATTCCTTTAATTTTATTTATACAACTTTCAAATCCTTTCCATGTTTCTGCATCTAACTGAGGATTAACCTTCATCCCTGAGATGGCTATGCCTGTAGAGACAAAACTGTGCTGAGAGCACATCCTTTTACAGAGAAGTAGTATTTTTCTTGCATAATTGATTAGTTTGAATTGTCTTACCGTGTTACAGAACAACTCACCTTCTACTTTACAGTTGATTGTTTCTGTCACCACTCCTGTCTCGTTCTCCTTCTCCCCAGGCCAATCATACAGGAACACATTGGAACGGGACGAACCAGAGTCAATCACTATCCCATACTGTTCAAAAGAATGAGTAGGAAAACTTTTACGAAGTTACATCAAACTGCAGAGGAGCTGCTGTGATACCCAACATACTGGAACAGAGAGTTACTGTTATTCACTGAGTGCATCTCATATGATGTGTAATTTTTTTATTACTCCATGGCATTAAATGGTAGGCTCTGAATTATTGTTGAACCTTGGATTCAGGAGCAGTGTGCAGTCCTGGTCATGGAACAGTGAACCAGACATTCACCCTTGCTGGTTTGATAAGGGGGTCCTGGGAGCTAGTTTCTTCAGTCTACATGTGTTGTTGGCCTGGAGAAGGCTTATAACCTTGTCCCCTGAGGCATTTTGTGATGTGGTGCTGCAGGAATGGGGTGCCAGTGGTGTTATAAAGGCTACCTGGTACCTGTATAATGAAAGCAGGAACTGTGTTCACATTCTTGACACAAAGTCGAGATCAATCTGAGTGTGGGTTGGACTCCTCCAGGGCTGTCCCTTGTCCTCAATCCAATTTTGGTCTTCATGGACAGGATATCAAGGTGCAGTCATGGAGAGGAAGGTGTCTGGATTGAGAGTCTCAAGGTCTCATCTCTGTTTTATGAAGATAATGTAGAGTCTTCAGGCCAAGATCTTCAGTATGCACTGGGGCGGTTCGCTGCCGAGTGTGAAGCAGATCTGAGAGTCAATTCCTCTTAAGCCGCTTTTCTGTTTATAAGTGCAACTCCACTGGGCTCTCATTTGATCGGTTCTTCTCAGGTGGAGGTAATTTGCCACTGTGACGTGTTTCTCTGCTCTGTGGGTGGGATTGTCAATGCAAAGTGGGAGGTATTGTAACAGGTCATTGTGTTTGAGCCACTCAGCCTGTAGTGGTCCTTAATCGCCTTATAATCAGACTTTAATTTCTTTAGCTTATCTTGACACTGCTTATAAGTCCAGGTGTAGCCATTCTGCACCGTCATCTTCGATATCTCTCAGTAAATGTGTTAATTTCTTGATGGCACCATCCATCAACATGATAAAGAAGGAGTGGTCCAGATGTAGTTTGCAGTTTTGCTAAGGGGTCATTCAGTGACGTAGCGCTGCTGGTCAATCAACAGCTGCTGTCTGCTTACATCAAAATCAGTGCCTCTGAGCAGTTTACTTGAAACCATGAACAAGGTGGTCCCATAAACTGGGCTGAGTGGGGGGTGGTTACTGGCAGTGGAAAGGCCCTTATGGCAAAGTGCCATAAGTCTGTGGCCATATGGTTCTTGATCAGAAGCAGATTGCTCCCTTTGGTTCAGAGGGAGACTTTGCCTCAGATGTGGGAGTTTTAGTGTCTAGGTTTCTTGTTCCCGAGTGATTGTAGGATGGAATGGGAGATGGATAAATGGATTGAGGACTCATCCTAAGTAATGAGGGTGTTGCTTCAGTCAGTCATGGTGAAGAGAGAGCGGAGTTGAAAGGCAAAGCTCTGGATTTACTGGTCTGTCTACATTTCAACTCTTGCCTGTGGTCATGAGGTTTGCATCATGATCCAAATCCAATATCAAACCAATATCAAAATCCCAGATAAAAGCGGACAAAATACACTTTCTTTGTATGGTGGCTGGACTCAAACCTCTGTCATCCAGGGGAGCTCACTGCTCCTTCATATGTAAAGGATTCAGTTGAGGTGAGGTGATTCATCTGATCAGGGTTAGGGCACATTTAAATGGTAACTGACCCTGGGGCAGATCCAGAATGCTCTGGGGAGATTGTGTATCTTTTCTGGTCTTGAAACACCTCAGGGTCCCCCAGGAGGAGCTGAAATATGTTGTTGGGGAGAGGGATGTCTGGGTTTCTCTCCTGGACCTGTTGACTCTGCGACCCGACTACAGATAGGAGGCAGAAGATGGAGATGGGGATAAAATGTGGTGTCTAACTGCAACATCATCAGTTTAATGCCCAAAAAACTTTATCTACAGATTTTTATCCTTCATACAAACCATAAAAACAACTGGAACAAGTGGCCCAATGAGCCTCATCAAGAACAAGCCTCTGAACATACGTTCCCATTCTTCCTCCAGCTCCTTGTGTAAAGATTTTCTCTGTCCTTTAACATTTCCTTTTACCACTTTGACATGTACAACAGACTCACTTGTGAACTTTATTAAATATTTATGACTTGTTTCCTATTAATGAGCAGACCTTTGAAAGATATCAACCACTGTCCGTGAGTTTACAGCAGGTTGGAGATCAAATGTTCATTTGTTTGTTTTATTACACCTTTCCTTGGTTAAAAATCGAGAGTTACATCTAAAATGCACAGCATGCATCATCACACACGCATCCACAGAGCTCTGTGCTCATGTCTGTGTGTTCACCTCTAAGCCGTACTCCTGACTCTTCAATGTGTTCTGGATGACGGCAACCGTAACGAGGGCGGCAATCCCAGCCAGCAGGAGAAACACAACCCCTGCTACGCGACACTTGTAGCCCACTTTCTTTTTTAAAGCCATTTTCTGCTGGAGAAACAGAGTTAAAGCATATTTTAACAGTAACTGTGACATGCGAGTTTGACTAAATAACATGAAGTAAATGGATTAAACAAATGATCTGTGATCTTCTGGACTGGAAGCCTGTCCTGTGTTCAAAGGAACTTTTCTTGTGATCTGCATTGTGTTTCTGCATTGGTTCAACGTTGTGTTTTTTTCACCTCAAGGCCACTGGAGATTCAGCTTCTTTAATGTGCAGAAATGAAGACCAGGGGTGTGATTTTAAATATAACTGAATAAGTCAGTAAACAATTTGCTGCATTCTTTAGGGGTGAGAATCAAAGTTGTAGTTTGTCTTCAAACCCTGAATGAGTTTCAACTTGATCTCAATTACACTATAAGATCACTCAGTTTGCAACACAACATTAACTGGTTAGAAGTTATTTAAAGACAGCTGGGTTTGGTGCTGGAATTTGACACAGCAACACTTTTACCATTGTGCTGGACTAAAATACTAATCTGCTGCTTTAGGTCCTCACTTATGACTTGTGATACCTTTTTGTTTCAATTTAAACCATGAAAACATCCCAAATGTTGATAATGACCATGTGTCTGGATCCACTTTAGCTGAGTTGTTTATTCTCAGAGCCAGAAAGCATTGCTTCAGTCCAGATCAGTCAGGTTTTCAGAAACAGAACATGTTTGGAAGGTTGAAAAATGTAAATATACAAACTCGTTCCTGGACCTGAAACCTCATAAACAATTCTTTCCCTCTCTGCAAAAACCATCATCTAATCATGCTGTAAAAAGTCAAAACTTATGATGCTACAAAAAGTTTTTCACAGAATATATGATAAACTACTTTTTCCAATCAACTGGAAAATATCAAATTAATTTTAACTTGTTTATAAATGTTTCCCTTTACATGTTTTGTCTTAATTTAGATTTGAAATGTAAAAAAAAAAATACTAACAGAGTTGTTACAAAATGTCATTCATCTTTAAGCGCTTTGTCAGAACTCGAGGAACCCAGATAGTATGAAAACCAGTGAGCGAGACAAGACTCCACACGTAGAAAAGTTAAGTGTTTATTTTCACAGATTGATATTAAAATGTGCAATGATGATCCACTGGATTCCTGAGGGGCAAGGATATAAATCAGAGAGGTTCCACTTAGAGGCTGAGGATTTTAAATAGGTATTTCTTATCTTACAGGCTGAGAGGAGGTCCAGGTCTTGGATTCGATTCCACAAGGTTCCAGGAAGAGACGCAGGTTTTGGCAGGCCAGTGGATGGAGGGCAATGAACAAAAGGAGGTGCTGGGGTCCAAGAAGGTCAGCACACAGAGGCACTTGAAGGCACAGGTAAGCTAGGGCACAAGAAACAAGAGATATTCGTAATCACTTTCACAAGGACACTAAAGGGGCAGAAGCAATAACTTCCATGAATCACTAGTCAATGCTCCAGCGGGTAAGAGAGCTCGTCTGCAGCCTTAAGTAGTGGAGGATCCTCACCGACAGGATGTCCTGCAGGTGTGGATGATTTGGGTACGGGCTGCAGAAGTGTTGTACTCTCACACCTTTACTTAGCAACAAAAAACAAACTATAACTTTAAAGGTGTTTATCTATTTATAACATATTTTATCTTTAGTTTTTGGACTTTACGGACCATAAAGCCTTCTCTGTTTCACCTTTAAATTAAGCTCAGTTTTTTGCAACATATATAAGTGAGCAGAGACAGAACAAGTTTCTAAAATTACAAAACACAACATTTCAAACACTCCTTCACCTTGTCCACACTAACGCACTAAATTATTTAAAATATATATTTTCTCCTGTGCTTCCACCTCCTATACACACAAATTGAGCTGCTTATTGTTGTTTGTTTGTTTGTAAACTGATAGATATTTCAAAAACTGCTTTCCGTTTTGTGCACTCTATCTCCTGCTGCCCCAGTGTTGATTCTTCTGGAGGGAAAACCTTCTCAGAGACAAAATCAGAGTCTGCTGCGGAATAAACTGATTCGAAACAAAACCAGCAAACTCTGGAGAAAGTTGTCCCAGTCATTAAAAAGACATCAACACAACAGCAAGACTGTTTTCAAAAGATGAAGTGTTCCAACGTTTCAAAGCTAATGTCACTAATCTCTGATTAAACATGTCTGACTTTGTTTTTGGGTGGCACGGTGGCTCAGTTAGTAGAGCTGTTGCCTCTTGCTGAGAAGGTTGCTACATCAAATCCTCACCCAAGACCTTTCTGGGTGGAATTTGCATGTTCTCTCCGTGCATGTGTGGATTTTCTCCGGGTACTCCAGTTTCCTCCCACAGACCAAAAACATGCATGTTAGGCTGATTGGTGACTCTAAATTGTCTCTAGGAGTGAGTGAGAGTGTGAATGGTTGTTTGTCTCGTTTGTCTCTATGTGTCCCTGTGATGGACTGGAGACCTGTCCAGGGTGTCCCCCACCTCTCGCACAGTGACTGCTGGACTTGGGCACCAGTGACCCCCGCGACCCAAAGAGGAAACAGCATGTAAAGAGGATGGATGGATGGTTGGATGAATGGATGGATGACTTTGTTTTTAAGTCATTTTACTTTGATTTTTGTCATTTTAAAAAACTAATTATTAAAGTTATATATATATATA